>NC_059301.1:22417253-22432253 GCF_017591435.1 Portunus trituberculatus | reverse complement strand
TTTAATCATGTTCCATAAAAAAAAGATATAAGAAAATATAAATTGGCATTAACTTCTTATAACAATACTTTTCTACTCTTCATGTATTAAGTTATAGTTTTAAAGAGTTTTCGTATTTGTCCAAGTCCCGACCATGATATGTGAAAAAAATCAACGTCAGAATATCTTCATCTGATAATATTGATGTTTTTTTTTTTTTTGAAGGGAAACATTTTGCATTCTTTCTTTTGAATTGGTGGGAACGTTGGACATACATTTGATTTTATCCATATTTCACTTTCAACTCTGACGAAAAAGAAAAAAATCTGCTCGGTTCTAAATTTGATATACGTACAGTTCTGGAAAGGAAAACATTTTCTGGTCAGCTCACGGCACGTCAGGAGAGGAAAAAACCACTCAATGATTCAAAGCTATTTTTGCTACAAAACCTTAAAAAGTAAATAAATAAATGGAAAAAAATGATATCACCTTCAAGCTGTCGATACCCTGAATAACACAAACTGCAACAGGAATACACTCATGGCTTTATAGCAGAGAGGATGGATGGTAAGGAAGGCTGCTAATATCCTTCAATACTACTACTTATACCACTACTACTACTACTACTACTACTACTACTACTACTACTACATCACTACTACCACTACCACTACTACTATTACTACTACTACTACTACTACTACTACTACTACTACTACTCACCACAACCACCACCATCATTACTACTACTACTACTAGTACTTCCATGAGCCATTTCCACTGTCTCTTTTCTTTTCCTCCTCCTGCTCATTCAGTCATCTCATCGTATTCCTTCTGAGCAGAATGATGCAGAATTACTCACATACTATTATTAGCAGCGAAACTACTAAAAATATGATAAAGGTGAATACACTGTTTTCCTCCAGGCGTCCATTAGCGCTGTCCATTAGTGCATGAATGATTAGTTGTAAACAGACACATGGAAAAACAGAAGCGCATATTTCAAGTCGACTGGATTCACAGAGTCTTTGTGGCGTGGCCGGCAATCAGTATTCAAGAGCACAAATATTTAAGTACCAAACGCAGATTACATTTTTCACGCGAGACGATTGACGGCAAAAGAAATACAGCCAAAGTATTTCAGGACATGAAGAGCTAGCGGGAGCAAAAATTATCATGAGAGAGAGAGAGAGAGAGAGAGAGAGAGAGAGAGAGAGAGAGAGAGAGAGAGAGAGAGAGAGAGAGAGAGAGAGAGAGAGAGAGAGAGAGAGAGGAAACTAAACGAAAATAACTGGAAAGAGAACGATTTATACGGACTTCAACAAACGGGGAATAGAGAAACATAAAACTCGAATAAATCTTTACAGTTATAATATATTTCAAAAGCATAAACACATATTTCCTTTACTAATCGCTGAGTCCAACGAAAAATTGAAGTTTACCCGCGCGCGATAAAAATTGAATGATCTTTCTTATTTTCCGTGAAAGCTATTAACCTTTTTCCTACCCGGCTCTGACCTAACACGGGGAGGAGACAAGGCAACACCACGCCCGCTGATAACATGCAAAGTGTTCCCCCACATGAGCAGCGACCCCTTACCCGCCCCTCCTCCCCCTCCCATGCCAAAACACCACTGAGGTAAATTTCGAAATGGTAAGCCACTGACACACCTGTGAAAATCATTGCATGGAAAGCAAAGTGATGATGGAATATTTGATAGAGACGAGTGATGACGCAGGCGATAATGTAAAGATAATGATGATAATAATAATAATAATAACAGTAATACTACTACTACTACTACTACTACTACTACTACTACTAACAATAATAATAATAATAATTTGATAATAATAATAGTGATATTAATAATAATAATAATAATAACTAATGAAAATAACAGCAATATAGATAAATACAACAGCAGCACCACCACCACCACCACCATCACCACCAATAACAACAAAAACAACAATGACAACAACAACAACAACAACAACAACAACAACAACAACAACAACAACAACAGCAGCAGCAGCAACAACGACACCAACAACAGCAACAATAAACAATGATAAATTAAATGTCTCGCTAAAATTCCTAAAATGAATATATCCCATCGAGAGCAAAATGAAACAGTGTACAATAATAGTGATCAAGGTTGAACTGGCAACTCCACTGACTGAAATGACCTGCGTGGGAATTGCATCGAGGCCAAATAAAGTCAAACAATAAAAATATTAAAGGTTGAGCTACCAAAACCACGGATTCAAATATAATTGGCTGACGTGAAAATTACAGTAGAATCAAAATGAAAGAAATTACGATATTAAAGAAAGAAAAAATCTGAACTGTCAAACTTCTGACGCCAACGAAAATTACACTGGAGCGGAAATTCTGATGATCCGAGATGAAATGTAACTCGCGTAAATACTCACTTATTAGTCATACCGGAAGTTTGGTGAAGGACAAGCAGTCTCTGAACGCCCACCAATGTTCCTCAGCAGGTGTCACGTATTCCAGTTCTTCGTTTTGTCTTCCCAGTTATTTTTTCTAAGTAGTGCTGTCATACTACCAATCGAACTACCCATATTCTAATAATGTCTCTTAAATCAATCACTGTCTTGTACGAGTTCTGTTCGCTTTTATGTTCTGGTTTCATCGAATCACTTGCTTCTTACCTAGTTGTGGTCGTCATGGAATTTGCTCCCCTACATAGCTAACGCCTTCCCACCACAGTGTTCCAGCTGTAATGTCACTCTCTCTGTCGAGCACATCCTGCTTCACTGTGTGCGTTATCGTGAGGAGAGGCGGCCCTTGGCGGCGTATTGCCGGGGTCGCGGCCTCCTGCTAACGCAAACCACCCTCCTGGGTGATGAACACCCGGATGTTGTCGATAGACTGATGATTTACCTGACTGAGGCCAATTTAATCAGAGAGTTGTGATTTATGTGTATATATTATGTTATTTATTCTATGTATTTATTCTATATATTTATGTAAATAAAAGTATGAAAGTGTGTATGTTTCCAATTTTGCGTGATCTAATGTGAATGTTTTCCCTTCATGTATATATGCAATACGTAGTGATACTACGTAGCCACCCTGTGTGATTGTGATTTATCCCTCCCTCCCCCATGCCCTGACAAAGGACAATAGTTTTGAGATAGGTATAGGATCCCTGTGTGAATGAAGCGTGCATGAGAATGTGTGAAGAAACTTAATGTTAAGATATTAAAACAAAAAAATAAAAATTATATAAATAAAAATAAATAAATAAATAAAACCAATAAAAAACTGTATATATGTTAAAACAAAATAAAAGGCTTTATTTTAAAAGAATGTAAAAGTTTAAAAAAGTTAAAAAATAAATAAATGGCCTAATACCCAAGACAGGGTGATGCCCCCCCCAAAAAAAAAAAAGTTGTTGTTCGAAGAGCCGAGTTGGTTCACATGTCAGATGTTAGTAGCTGCAATATTTCATGCTGAGGTATGCTCTCTGCTCCACTGTACTCTTTGTGCCGCACCGAGCTCTGCGTAATACTCTTCCAACTCAATTTATATAATAAAATGTATTACTACGCTGCGTTTGTTTGATGAAAAAAGAGCCAGTTAAAAGGGCAAAATTGTCGCAGCTTATTCAAGAGTATAAAGTTACAACAGAGCCCCAAGGGTCATGTTTAGCTGAACACATCCGTACACAAGAAATCGAAGGAAACAGATGGGGATACACTCGTACACAGAACTAATTTTATACAATTGCTGTCAGGTTAACAGTCATGATACCAGTACGAACGATTCTTTCTATTTTACTTAGAACAGTGCATGCATGCATGTTTATTTTACGGAATATATGAATAGAAATATGCATACAGCGTTGGAAATATGTATCTTGCTCTGTGTGTGTGTGTGTGTGTGTGTGTGTGTGTGTGTATGCACGCGCGGGTGTGTGCGTTTTCATCAACGGTTACACTTTACAAATGTGTTAAAAGTATTTAGTTTTATTTCACAACAACTATTTCTCCAATTTTCGCTGCTTCCTTTTATCATTCCCTTTGCTATCACATTTTACTCAAGACTATATTTTGACCGTGTGTCGCTGTCATCTGAGGAACGTGATGACGCCGCTGTGCAACATTTGGTATGTGGATGAGTATAACATTGAAATACGGGCCAGTCTCGATTAAGTCTGCCCGGGTAACGAAGGACGACAACAGGGAAACCGTGCAAGAGATACAGTGTGGCTTGACAGGTAAGACATGATCAAAATTGTATGTGCATCAGTAGGAATGTCATGGACCGCTTCCTACCAACACACACACACACACACTCACAAACCAGTAGTGAAATCGGTAGTACTGTATTAGTAGCAGTACCAGTAGTAGGAATAGAAATGTTACTAGTAATTGTCATCGATAATAATAATAGGATTGTAAGAATGCAGCTGTACACCAGGAAAAATCATGCCATCTTTAATTATTACCAAACAAAAATAAGATAGTTTCAAATAGTAGATTTTACTTCACTGGTACTTCAGACACAATGAAACCTCGACCCACAGTAATGAGACGCTCGGAGTGGTTAATCCCCTTAGGGCTTTAAGGCGGCAGCTCCCATGTACTGAAGAATAGAGGATGAGCAGCACACCACCCAGCCTTGTCTCACCTGGTGCACTGAGGCGTCAAGGGCGAGGGGGGAAGTGTTGCAGGTGGTGGTGAAAGTTATAGAACCCATTTCAAGATATTCGCACAGTGAATGTCAAAACGATGAACGGCGAGAATTCTCCATGATACGAGTAACTATCTGAATTGGGTTTCTCTATACGGCATCACAAACAGAAACAAAAAAGCACACACACACACACACACACACACACACACACACACACACACACACACACACACACTACTATTACTATTTCTGCTGCTACTACTACAACAACTACTACTACTACTACTACTACTACTACTACTACTACTACTACTACTACTACTACTACTACTACGTACATAATCATAGATATAATAACAACATAAGCAGCACTACCTCATTCTCAGACACACATTCAGACGGCGTGTGTCACGAGTTCTCGCCATAAAGACAGACATGAACGTGCTTCTGGATTTTTCAGACATGACAATTATGATAAAAAAATACCGATTCGCATTACTCTTCGTTGAATTTGTTCTAAAGCAGCAAGAATGAGAACGTGAATGTGGCAACATATTAATAAGGAGGAGAAAGTGAGAATATAAGAGAGAAGGTTCATGAAGGAGGATTGTTGGAAAGAGGAGGCTTAGAGAGGTGCGAGTTTTATAAGGTTGGGTTGGAGATAAACGGTTTAAAGATCAGTGGTTTTAAGAAGTATAGGTTGGAGAAGATATGGTAAGAGAAGGCAGGGTGGCAGATTGGTTTCAGATGAGGAACGTGTTGGAGAGGTGTGGGTTGGATAAGGATGGTCAAAAATTTATTTCTGGATAGTTGGTTTGGAAAAGGATAAGGTTCAAAATGAGGAGCTACATACTTACGTATGGTGCGAGTGTTATCTACACACATCCAACATCGGAGACATAAAAGGAAAATAGATGAAGTGCAAGCAATACCACATCTGTTGGCCTACAAGGGGTGATAAACAATATTAGGTAATGTCTGTCTGTATGAAAATCCAGTATAGTTTGAATGGCGATGCTTATCCTCTGCTGGGCATTTTTTTCTTTTGTGCTTGAAATGTTGTTTCAATGCAAAACAACTTCCTCCGTGCACTTCCAACGTTGTTATCATTTCATAGCCAGCTGCAGAAAAGTTCAAAGTTCAAAGTCCAAATGATGGCATGAAATAATCCTTGTTTCATTTGCGTTTGCAATGTTATTATGATATTTTCAATTAGTGGCAATATCAGTTATTGCAGCCAAATGCTAAGCTGTGCCATTTTCCATCCGTTGTCATTCTGGGTTTTAATGAAAAATGAACCGGCTATGTTCACTCAATCAACATTAATAAATTAAGTACTATATTAAGCTTTTCAGAGGTTTCTTCATCCATTCATAGGCCGACAAGATGTGCTCCAATACGTGTGTTTATATAAACAGACAGAAGGTCCTGGGTTCCTCACTTGACACTTCAATGACTTCAACGAGGAGGCATTCCTTCATACAAGGTGGTATTCTTACTTCCTACAAGCAGGATTTGCCTACATAATGCTGCCAGCAACTATCATAAAGGTACACTTGTGATGGGAACTCGTGTAATCTTATGCACTTACTTCCACTGTTTTGCTCTTTTCTCTGTCTTAAGTCCTCTGACCTGACTGCTGACTCTCATAACAGATAGATTCTTAGCAGATCAGACGATTTTAGGTTAAGGAAAAGTGCAGTGTTATTTGACTTCTGACCCCGATTGTATATATTCCATGGCAGTTTTAAAGATGCCTCAATGGTGCTCAAGACTCCGTTGTGCTTCATTGCAGTATGTAATCTGCATGTAGATAATACTGGTGAATAACATTAAACATTGCTCGAACAACGTAATGATGTTATGATAAATAGTTTGTTTTAACCGAACAGTATTTTGTGTGGTGCATAAATCAGTTGTACATATTGGTGCTGAAAGGAAGTGCTGACTTTGGCGAATGATTATAATTAGTAGGCCGTAGAGTTTAACCTATTTCGACAAAAGTCATTAAAATTGTTATTACGTATTTATAATCATATAGCAGCCTTATAATTTAAACTCTTTCAACAGATATCATTAATAGTATACAACCATTCTCGTCCTAATCATGACCATCATTTCTATACCTATTCACACCAGCATCATCCACCCAAACACTAACACACGCCACACTCACACAATACACACACACACACACACACACACACACACACACACACACACACACACACACACACACACACACACACGCACACACACACACACAGAGTCATGCATAACCAAAAAGATGGCACACAACAGTTCATAGGAAAAGAAACTAAACGTGTTCATCAGCTTCAGACAAGACACTTTGAGGAGCTTTAGAGTAAAAAGACCTGAAGAACATTAGAGAGAAGCTAGTATATTATGAAAATACGTTTTGCTTATAATATTTCAACACAACAAATAAATTACACGTGAATTAATGAATAGAGCTTCAAAATATGAGTGGTAAAGTAGCACAGAAGGCTAGGCTGAACTCAAAGTATAATATTCTTTTAAAGTTTCACTCCATTTTTTCTGGTGTAGGGAACAGGTGTATATGCATAAGGCTTTCTAGCAGAGTAATTAAGCGACCTTCGTGAACTATGGGTGAGCAAGAATACAGAACGTGAACGAGAAATCAGTGCCAGGAAATTCTAAAACAGCATGACTGAATAAATTACTTTTTAATGGATGAAGTGTCAAGAGCACGACACTCCTGACCTCCATTCACTGAACAAGACACGCTTCCGGGATTAATGAATAATTTTTGTAAAGCTTTGTTCTAACGCCTCGCTGTGAGTCTCTTGAGCTCCACACAGGAGCGCCAGTGGGTTGATATCTAGAATTGATCATCGACAGCGTATTAATAGAAGTTTACATGTTTTTTTTATTATAATTACCCAAAATCCAGAGCTGATGAGTAAGGATAAGTAAAATGAGTAAAATTAATAAAAATACAAAATGATTAAATAAATACACCAATAGATAACTTAACTAAGAAACAACCACGGCAACAAAGCAAACATTTCATAAAAAAGGATTAATAAGGAAACAAAAAATAACAATAATGATGATAACAATAATAGTAAGTAATAACAACAGCAACAACACCACTACCGCAAATAACGGTACTACTACTACTACTACTACTACTACTCCTACTACTACTACTACTACTACTAATGATAACAATAATAATAATAATAATAATAATAATAATAATAATAATAATAATAATAATAATAATAATAATAATAAAAGCTACACGAGATATAAGACAAAGATACGAAAGAACTTCACCCATAAAACCACAACTTTTGTATGCATATCATATAATGAGGCAACCATCCCGAGTCTCTCCACAGGGAATAGATCATTACAAAGAGCCACGCAGGAGCTCACTAACAGTTCTGATCTTCTCTTTGTATATTTGTGTGTCTCAGACTCGTATTCTCAAACACTTCTACTATCTCAAAAGACTTTAGCTAAATTTACACGAGTTTCTATTCCCTTCAGTACTGGGATGCATTTTTATGTTGAGTTTTGGGTATGATAAGACGATTTTACCTATTTTACCAACATTACGATCTTAGGCTCGTATTCTCAAACACTTCCACTATCTCAAAAGACTTTATCTAAATTTACATGAGTTTCTAACCCCTTCAGTACTGGGATGCATTTTTATCTTGAGTTTTGGTTATGATGAGACGATTTTATTTACATTACGAAGGGTCTATGGAGGTCAGAAGATCAATGGTTAGATTCTTCACTAATTCAATCCACACATAAGTTTCTAAAGTTGTATAAAATCACCAAAAAGTAAGCGGAATATATAAAAAAAAAAAAAAAAAAAAAACGCGTCATGGTACTGAAGAGGTTAAGGTGTTTTTATGGTTCTAGAGACTGAGTGACAAAATTTCTACGGTACTAACTGTAGCAACACTCTTGAAAACCCAACTACTCATCTCTGTGGCCAAAGAAAATAGTCGTGGTGAGAAAGCAAAGCGCTTCTGAATACAGGCCTCTGTGTGGTGGCATCCGTATCCATGAGTACATCTTCAATATGCTGCGACCTCTGTGCTATTCCTTACACGATAATGGCAACAGAAGATGAATAAAAAGGAACGTTGAAAAGATCATAGGATAAAATAATCATGAAAGGTCACTTGTTAACTCGACAACTAAATAACAGTGTCTTGGGATTGTTACCTGCAATACTAATGAGCGTTAAGTGTACCTGGAAGATGTCACAGTTCACAGTTCACGGACAATAACTGATTTCATATTACTACGAGCGCTTAGGCTGTCCTTCCGTATTTTTCATTTTTATTTTTTTTTTTTTTGTCTATCTCACTTCTTCGAACGCATAGGCTGTTCGTCCGTGTCTTTCGTTTTTATTTTTCATTGTTTGTCTATCTCACTTCTTCGCAGTGATGAGGCAAGATATTCATGGGGTCGAGAGTTAACGAAAATTACAAAACGTTCTGTCTCCATCAAAGCTGTCAGATGCCTCGTGCTTAATTGGAATTTTCTCCTTAATTATCTCACACTGAAGACAATGATGAGGATAAATAATGGAATGTCTGCATATAACATTGATACATCCTACTGAAAGTCCTCCATGGCTGTCAATAATGCCTCCTTGGTCATGGAAGTTATAGCAGTCTCCCCCAAATACCTGCCTCTTTCCTTCCTCTCTCTCTCTCTCTCTCTCTCTCTCTCTCTCTCTCTCTCTCTCTCTCTCTCTCTCTCTGGCCTTCTTGCTTTCATGTAACAAACTTCGAAAACGTCATTTTTTAAAAATATTTATTTAGCAGTTCAGCCACAAAATTGCCCCTTCTCACAAAGTAACAAAAATGAAAAAGCTTCCCGAATTACAAATTACGCGAATATTTCAGATTAGATTACCAAAATTAGGTTAGGTTGAGAGATCTTAAGCTAGGAGATAATTTTAAAGAACTTTATGTGAAGAATCTTAATGGATGTGGCTTCTTTTTCCATTTTTCTTATGAAAGCGATCGATCCACGGGCACGAGAGATGAAAAAATAAAGTCGGCTAGTTTGCAAATCCCTTACTAAAACAATCTAGGTAGAAAAAAAAAGAACTCTGTCTCTCTTTTACTTTTTAGGATACGGCACCTTAGTGGACTTTTTTTTATTAACATATCTTTTGTTGCCCTTGGCTGATTGTTCCTCTTCCTTAGAAAAAAAATAGAGGAATAATTAACCAGAAGACACAACAACTCACATAAAAGCGGTTATTGCGGAATCAATAAGGCATCCACGAAGACTCAAGCCACACTGACCGACGCTGCCTGCACTCATTCATCTCAGCTGTGGTTGAATGCATGGATGTGAACTGCGACCTTTGAGCCTGGAATGAAGAGACCCAAGGGAGTGAATGGAGGGATTGCGGCCAAGCTTTGGTAGGGAGCTGTGTGGCTGGAGTGATGGAGTGACGTAACTCTTTCACTGACACATCGACCAACTCACGATACTTAACCCCTTCAGTGCTGGAACACATTTTTACCTAGAAATTTGTGTATGATTAGACAGTTTTATTGACATCAGGAAGGGTCTATAGAGGTCAGAATATTAATGGCCAAAGTCTTTACTATTTCAATCCCCCCACATACGTTTCTGAACCTGTAAAGAAATAGACAAATAGTAACAAGAATAAATATGAAAAACGCGTCCTGGTACTGAAGTGCTTATACCGGTGTGTGGAATGCTTATAATGAAGAAAGAAAAAAAAAAGAATATATTTAGCAATTTCTAGATTGTGAAATATTTACTGGTGGATGTAGAGCAGGAAAGATGTCTCAGAGTGGTTAGAAACATGTGCCAAATAGAAGTGAAAGGGCTAATTACAACAAGTGTGGTATGGGAATAGTGGAGGTGATAGTGAGTGGTAACGAATCTGCGGTGTTTTGTTTCGTGAGATGTGATGTGCGCATGCCGTGCCGTTGCGTGGCGTGGCATGACGTGGCGTGGCGTGGTGAGAATGGAAAGGATAACGTGTCACAGGTGACGATAAAGGTGGTGGTGGTGGTGGTGGTGGTGGTGGTGGTGGTGGTGGTGGTGGTGTGTGTGCGTGTGTGTGTATTAATTTACACACACACACACACACACACACACACACACACACACACACACACACACACATTCCTTCATTAAGCTAAGTTACTGATTTCCAAAGTTTAGCGGTAAATTGTGCCGTGGTGGGCGGAATATAATTGTTCTCCCCGCCACGCCTTCACAAATTGTTTAATGCTTTTATATATGCATTTAAATTATTTTGCTAAACACTTTCATGAACTTAATACACTTTCACCTCACTTTGGCTTTAACGAAACCTATTTGTATTCATAAGTTGTTTCCCGACGTAGCCACGAGCACTGTGACTATTCATTCTTCCTCACCGTCCTTGAGTAGCACAGATATATTTTATTTTCATCGCAATTATTAAAAAGACTGTAACTTCTCTTAGTTTTACATGTTTTCGCTTATTCTTTTCTGGTTCACTCTGCAGGACAAATTATTAAAGACAGAAAAGAAAAGGACATGTGTTTAAAAATGAAATAAAAGTACAAAACACATCGACAAATTGATAAAAGAGAGTAAGACATTTCTAAAGTTTAAAAGTTATTCTGTCGCTGAAATAAAACGGTAATTTTCTCACTTGAATGCGTTGTTGTTGTTGTTGTTGTTTGAGGGAATGTAATTTATCTGAAACAGCATCTGAGATAGAAACTGGACGAGACAATTAAGTTAACTTTGACAGAATAATGCATCAAAATAGTTCTCTTTCTCAAAACAAAAACAGAGGTAATTCAATTATATTTCCTTTCACAAACGTCAGCGTAGCACATCATAACATAGAGTTGGCACATTAAGGCAAAATGTGCCTCTCATTCCCTGTATAAAGGTGAACAGTGTGCAGCGTAACGCCTAATTTTTTACTCTTTGTGCTGGAGTTTGCCACTTCACTTTACCTAACTTTGCTCTTCCTTCAGTAGGGGCGGCGGGGCGGAGCAGGGCGAGGAACGACCAGCACAGACAACTTGCAGCCGCTATACAGACTTGTCAATCTTGCTGGTCGCTTTGGTACAAGAACGATGTGAAGAAGGAATTAATGAGGCTGAGTTCCGGGAAAGGCAAACTAGTGTTATGTGTTTTGTGTGGTGGGGATGGAAAGAATTTTGTACACCAGCGATGTAACGAAAAAGAAATGAAAATCGAGTTAAAATTTCGAGGCTACTGAAGCTTCTGAAACGACCCAAGGTAATGCAAAATTTCGAGAACAACAGCTCTTGCAAAATAACAATAACAGGTCTTTAGGCTTCCCTAGAGAGGAGACAATACACTAGTACATAAATAGAAGAATATATGAATTTTCCTTTCATGTACAAGACAAATACCTAAAGTAGTACTCATTATACCATTACGAACACACCTACGTATACTAATCTGAAAAAAAAACCTTAGCAACCAGGAAAAACATACAATGATCAATATTTTGGAAACCGCGGAGGATGTTGCATACTAACAATGTGTGTGTGTGTGTGTGTGTGTGTGTGTGTGTGTGTGTGTGTGTGTGTGTGTGTGTGTGTGTGTGTGTGTGTGTGTGTGTGTGTGTGTGTGTGTGTGTGGAGTTAATGAGTTGATAATGATGTCAAGTCGTGTGAAAATAATGACTCACTCTACATGGTTATTTTAAGTACAACTCATTCAAAGGAAGTATTTAACCTTAGAATAAGCCAACCAGCCTCCCTCTTCTTCCAGTGGTACAAGTATACACAATCATAAGAACATCGAACATCAGGGAAGCTGCAAGAAGCCATCAGCCTACACGTGGCGGTACCTAAAATGAAACATACCTATTTCCATCTATAATCCCTGTCCATAAATTTGTCTAATCTTCTTTTAGACAAATTTATGGCTCAGGATGATAGATGGAAATAGCACAAGACGAATACCTGTCACACGTCACCCCTCTTGCCTGGGGGAAAGGAGCAGGGAGGAAAAGATGATAGAAATACAAACAAAAAGGGAATACTGTAATATGCGACCTAACACAGCTTGATCCTCGCCTGTCACGACCTGAACTCAGAGGAAACTTGCCCACCTATATGCAACAAAACCATGTAAGCTACACGCCAGGTTCTCGACACGATATCAGGTCTGGTCTCCCTGAATAGTTAGAAGCAAAGCGGTAGTGTGTAGTGTCGTCTAAAGTGCATGTGTTCATTAAGTGATGAGAAGACCGCGGGCAGGAGAGGCATCGTAGTCGCCCTCATCCTGGTCCCTCGTTCCTGCTCTCATGCTTCTCAAATAATATCGTGAAAAATTCTACCAAAATTTTCAGTTATTAGAGATGACACGCCAATAGTGTTTAAAGTACAAATAATGAGAATAATAATTCATGTGTCAATAGATTACAGGAATAGCGCATTGAAACTTAACTAACCCCCTTCAGTAATGGGACACATTTTAACCTTGAGATTTGTGTACGATTAGACCATTTTATTGACATTAGGAAGAGTTTATTGAAGGCAAAAGATTAATGGCCAGTCTTCACAATTTTAATCCTCCTACATAAGTTTCTGAAGCTCTATAAAATCACCAAATAATAAGCAGAATGAATATAGAAATGCGTCATGGTATTGAAGAGTTTAAAGTTCGTACAAGCCCGCCTTTCACCTTCACTAGTCAAGAAAACAGGCTTGGGTTAAGTAGTGGGGGCGACTCACTGAGTAATATGCACAACTCTCCTGAGCTCTGTGATACACTTTAAGTTAGTTCGTCTCCCTTACTCCTAAAGTTTCGTTCATTACGTGACATTCATTCTCCTTTAAGAGTTCATTACTTACAACCACACAAATGAAGTGACAGAAGACAATGTTGGTGAAGCTCATACATATAATCCAGTGTCCCCTACTGAGATTATATGGCCAGTGTGTCACAGGAATTAAAATATCCTGACAGTTTCCGTTTAGTTTCGAAACTGAACATTTCCATGCACCGGTCATCCAGTGTACGCTTCTGTGTCTATTTTTGTCCACCAGCAGAGAATATGACGCTTTTATCTTAGTTTTGAAACACGGTATTTTCATAACATGATACGCTATATATTCCTGTTGCTCGTTCAAGGTAGCAGAGGTGGAAAAGTCTGCTTATCTTCACCGCACAAGGAAGTAAAGCAAGCAAGTGATGTATCTTGGCAGAAAAATAATGAGAGTGTGCACGTCACTCCCAGATGCAGAGAGGGTGTGCAAATGTTGCCTTGCTGACAAACGCAGACACCTCATCTTCTCAAAGGAACACGAAGGAAGAACAAACAGCGCCTGACTTGTTGGCTCTTAGGATGCTGCTTATCATATCTAAGGAAGAGATTTCGTAGTATCGCTAAATACACCATTCATTCATTCGCTATCCTCCTGATCGCCACCATTAAGTCCTTCATCCATCACCCTCATGGCCATCACTACCGCCATCACCATAATCATTTCCATCATCCATTCATTCACTACTCACCACCACCATCACCACCGTCACTACCAATACTATCAACATTTATCCATTCCTCGCCTCACCACCGCCACCACCATTCCTTCATTCACTCGGCATTCACCCGTCTAAGCGCACTTCCCAATACTGAAACTTAAAAGCCTGTAACTAATCCATTCAACAAGATCATTCAGGCAAAATTAGCATATAATTCACCTTAATAGATTTTATTGAACACTGGCATTTTTCTTACATATTATTATTATTATTTTTTTTCTCTCTCTAATCAGGATCCATTGATGAAATTACAGCGTCCATTTTTATTTCGGTGCTCGCTGGTGTTTAGTATTTAAAACTCCTGCTTGTAAATTTGCATCACATTACATCAAGGATAAAAAAAAAAAGCAACAATTCAAACACATATTCATTATTTCATTACGTGCCTTCATATGATTAAAGTCACTCTCTCTCTCTCTCTCTCTCTCTCTCTCTCTCTCTCTCTCTCTCTCTCTCTCTCTCTCTCTCTCTCTCAATATTACTATTTTCATCCTCTTTCATTTTATTTTCATTTCTATCCTGACTCACGTAGATAGTTCACCAGGAAAAGCATGTAGATCTGCAGATGTTCTCTAATTAAAGATCACGGAGTCTTTTGATAACTGCTCCTTTTTCACTGCCAGCCATCCCACACTCTCTCTTCACACGCCTACAGATAGAGAAGGGCTCGTTGTAGCATGCACCTCCACGCAATCACCAATTACCAGATGATCACGAACAAAGTGACACCTATTCAATTAGTGTTATTAAAAGTGCGC
>NC_059301.1:22404753-22412253 GCF_017591435.1 Portunus trituberculatus | reverse complement strand
GATGAACTGAATGTTACTGAAAAAAAAACAAGAGTAATTGCTGATTGTATGAGGCACACATGAACAGACACAGTGAAATACCAGGTAATGATATAAATAGAAATAGTTAGGTGATAATGAAGGCATCTTTTTCAGGAGATGGTGAATCAGGAACACATAAAATACATTTGAGAGATAGCAATGGTGTGTGTATGAGTTAGAATTATGTTTTGGAATGGAAGTGTACAAATACATGAATCACCCTCATGGAAGAGTGATGCATCGAAGGTAAATGTGAGGGATGAGTTTAGGGAGAGTACATGAAAAATAATTACATATACCCTGGAAGATAACACGAATGAGGATGGAGACCTGAGGATTTAAAAATGGAATCTGGGAGGTGAATAGCAGTAGAAAATAGTGAACTGGGTACAATAGTGATTAAACAGTAAGGAGAGGGAAATGCGAAAAAAAAATAAAGAAAGAAAGAAAATACATGAGAAGAACGTTGTAGAAGTAGACTGAATAAAAGAACATGAAAGAAAAAATGGAGAATAAAAAAACAGGAAAAGAAGAGATAACATAAAGTGAAGAGACTAAGGAAGAAAATGATCAAAAGCAAAACAAAAAAACTCAGCAGGAGGGAGGAGTTTTGTAAGCAATCTAGGGCAAGGTGTAAAAATGACGAATCCGGAAGGCAAGGATGATAATGAAGAGGAAGATAATAAAAACATTAACGCCAAAGGGGGAAGGAAAATATGATACGGATGAGTTTAATTTCCTGAGGTGGGAAGAAGAGTAAAGAACGTACTAAAAATGAGTGAGATGAGAGTAAATAGTTAAGTGGTCAGAGAAATGTAGGAGAGGAGGAGAGGAAGAAGTAAAGAATGGACTTGTCCAGGTGAATCAAATAAACAGTAAATTAAATTAACTAGACAAGAGAGTAATTAAGTAATGAACTACGCAGTGGAGATAAATGTAATAAGCATAAATATAATAAACTGAAGAGGAGAATGAATAAGAAATGAACTTGTGAAGGCAAATAGAAAAAATAATAAATAGAGAATCAAGAGACATACAAATTATACTGAGGGAGAGAGTAAATGAATAACAAACTGCTGAAAAACAAATAGAATAGAAAAATACATTCAGATAAAAAGGATTATGAAAACAATTAATGAATGCAAGTATGAAAGGAACATAATCACCAAACTTGACAGAACGTTCATACTTAAAAGAACGGGAGAGTAAATAGACTAGATAGGGCCCCGCGTACACAAACTTTATAAGAGGATCATAATAGGATAGAAATTGTGTAAGTTACGACATAAGCACATCAGTAGAGAGAAGATATCCGGAATTTAGAGGCTGAAGTAATTAATTCTCTAACAACCTGGAAAGCGTAAGAATAGGGTATAGATTAAACATTTACCGTCTTATTACATTAAAACTACAAAAAAAAAGTATGATGTTTCGAGGGTATTGAGTGACAAGATTAAAAGGACGAGTAAATGAAGAAAGCAAGTCAAAATCTGAACATAGACATGACGGGACAATACTCCACAATGGTAAAGACAAGGAATGATGTAAGTTTCCCTGGTTAATATCTCAAACATAAGTTAAAATCAAAATATAGAACGGATTCATTTAGTATCATTATCATGAACAAAGGATGTAACCGCGGATGACACTGGAATATTTAACCCCTTCAGTACTGAGAACCATTTTTACTGTGAGTTTGGTTATGATTAGTCGATTTTATGTACATTGGATAGGGTCTATGGAGGTCAGAAAATTTATGGCCAGAATCTTCGCTATTTCAATCCCCTCATAAGTTTCTGAAGCTGTATAAAATCACTGAATAGTAAGCAGAATAAATATGAAAACGCGTCATAGTCACTGTAAGTACGAGAGTGAGAGAATATTAATCATGAAAGTAATAATACAAAAGGCTGAGAGGAGATAGAAACAAAGGAAAATGTAACCTGTTAGATATGTTTAGGAGAGAAAAGATATAATTAGTTAGGAATGATCAAGAAAAAGTATAACCTCTAAAATCACTAGGAGAAAATGTAATATGTGAAGATGAAGAGGAGAAAAAATGTAATCTGGTTTGGATAATTTAGACAAAAAATGAAATCTGAGTTGGAACATTAATGTGTTAACGACAAGAAAAAAAAAAAAAAGCTGTTTTGGATGATTTTGATAAAAAAAAAATAGAAATGAAAAGAAAATAATACAAAACGAATAACAGGTAAAACAAATACAAGAGAAAAATAACTATGGACTGCATAGATGAGAGAAAAAAAAAAGAGAGAGAAATGAAAGAAAACATTAACTGGTGTGGAAGAATAAAGAAGAAAATTATCAAAAAGTAAAATAAATCAACAGTTGGGGAAGATTTTTGGATATAATCTAAGAATAAAAAAAAGCATAATATAGTAAAAATAAAAAAAAACAGTATATGAATAAGAGAATAAATAGATAAATAGAGATAGATAGATAGAGAAAGAGAGACACATAGATAAATGGATGGATAACAAGGAAGAGATGAATATACGACACATGCACGGTAGAAAACAATTATAGACTGCATGAATCCTTCCCTCAACAGGATACGGATGGCTAAATATTGTCCGTTTATCTTAAAGCTCCCAAATATGCACTCCCATTTCTCCAGCAAGCATTGTCAGAGGAAATAAGTTTTGCGTCAGTATTCACTCCTGCGCCTCAGTTATTCCAAACGCAAACATTTCAGCCTTGTCGCAACGATACAACAGCAAAGAAAAAGAAAAAATGTTACTGATTCAATAAATATTTCCTTCTCGTCTCGTTGGTGCAGATTTCTTCACTTTTATTGTGTATATTAAATTTCTGAACACGTTAGGTTGTTTAAATATTTTTTTTGGTACATTTTGATTCAGAAAAGCTCATACTTATTGTTTTCCTTTATGTTGATTTGTTTACATTTATTGCTTATATTTCTTAACACATATGTCTGTTTACTGCTCCGTTTATTTGATTTACACTAACCATTATTGACACCGAGAACAAAGAAAATGATTAGAGAAAACATACATACTTTCTTTTACATCTCTCGTGCAGATTTCTCCACTCCTGTTGGTACATGTCTGAACACACATGGGAGTTTAATATTTCTATAACATACACTTGTTTCTGTTCACACACGCAAAAATAAACTCAAACACAAGATACTTCTATTAACATTTTGTCTAGCATACAGCTCTCATCACCTGTTAATGAATTTCAGAACAAGCTGCATTGTTTACCATCTCTCGCTAATTTACTCTCATTTCTGCTCTTACCCAAGAAAGAAAAAAATAATAAGTAAAACTCGACACAAGAAGAATATTTCCCTGATACAGTTTCATTTTTCTTCGTCTCTTGTCAACACTTTTTCTAAAACTCCATTCAGATTTTCCCTCACATTATTTTATTGTTTATCTGCTCCGTACTAGCGCTACTTACTATTATTGTCATGGGAAAAGAGTGTACAGTTTTATTTTCTCAGGATACCTCTTATAATATTTCGTCTTGCGTACAGTTGTCACCACCTGTTAATACATTTCAGAACAAGCTGCACTGTTTACCATCTCTCCTTTACTTACACCCATTTATGTTCATACCTAAGAAAGAAAAAGATAAAACTCAGATACAAGAATTTTTCCCTGATACAGTTTCCAATTTCCTCGTCTCTTGTCAGCACATTTTTTTTAACACTCCATTCAGCTTTTCCCTCAGATTATTTTATTGTTTATCTGCTACGTATTGGCGCTACTTGCTATTCTGTCAATGAAAAAAAAAAAAAAAAACAGAGCATGCAGTTTTATTTTCCCACGTACAAATTTCTCGCTTCTTTTGGTACGCTACAGAACGCGCGGCTCTACTCATACTTACTCTTCTCTTTTATATGAACTCGTTTCCATTCACGACAATTAGACGGTAGAAACATGGTAAACCTCCAGAGTTTCATCACCTTGTCCTTTCTGGACGAAACTATTTTTTTCTGGTATATTTCGGCTTGCTTTTGATTAAAACACCAGTTGTTTTTGGCGCAAATCAACCAATTTTTTTTACAGTCCCGAAACATATTATGATTTGCATAAAAAAAAACTGGTAAATTAATTAAAAACAAGCCGAAATCTACCAGAAAAAATTAGTTTCGTCCAGAAAAGAACCAAACCAAACCTAACCTAACCTAAACTAACCTAACTAAACCTAATCTAACCTAACTAAATCTAACCTAACCTAACCTAACCAAACTAAACCTAATCTAACCTAACTAAACCTAATCTAACCTAACCAAACCTAACCTAACCTAACCTAACTAAACCTAACCTAACCTAATCTAACCTAACTAAACTAAACCCAACCTAACCTAACCTAACTTAACCTAACCTAACTAAACCCAACTTAACCTAACCTAACTAAACCCAACCCAACCCAACCTAACCTAACCTAACTAAACCAAACCAAACTAAACCTAACCTAACCTAACTAAACCTAACCTCAGGGGCCGTCGTGATTGGTGGAAATAATTATGCTTTTTTTTTTCATTGGCCGCCGCTTCAGTTTCAAAGAACAGAACCAATCAGCGTAAACAGTTAAGCGCATGCTGAGACAATGGTATGTCACGGAGCCCGCCGAGCCGCTGCGAACGCATGACACCATCAGTGTGCGGCAGGGTTTGATGCGGGAGGCTAGTTAGTGTCACGGCTCACCAAAACACCAAAACACGCTTAAATTAAAAAAAAAATCTGTGTCGCCATTCAAAAAGGTTGCATCTAGTATATATAGGGTTCAAATTACTCGTTATCAGGAGCTCTATCTCTTGAGGTAGGTAAAAAACACGTAGCTGATTGTGGTGAAACTCTGCAGTAATACCTTATTTTCATCTATTCACCTCACGTGCTATAAACAATCGTGCAGGTGTGAGTTGTAAAGAACACAATTTTTTTTTTTTCATGACCACTACTAGTAAATTCAGATCACCACGCAAAAACTCAAACGCTTATTATTTTTTTCTTTTATGTTCAGCTTCGATACTGTGAGAAAAAAAAACAGAAAAATACAGCATGGGAAATCACACACGAAAAAGAAGGAAATAGAACATAGAAAATCATTAAAAAGGAGTAAAATAAAACATGGGAAACTACAAGAACAGAAGGAAATACATAGAAAGTCACACACAAGCAAAGAAGAAATATAAAACAGGAAATTACATAAATAAAGGAAAATACAGCATGGGAAATGACACACGAAGGAGAAGGAAAATAAAAAAAATCACGAAAGAGAAGGAAACTAAATAAAAAATCACAAAAGAGAAGAAAATACAACAAAAATCACAAAAAAGAAGAAAAAAAATCACAAAAGAAGAAAAATAAAACAAAATCACAATAACGAAGAAAAAAATAGAAGAAAGAAAATCACAAAAGAAGAAAAAAAATAGAAAAAAAAATAAATCACAAAAGAGAAAAAAAAAAAAAATCACAAAAAGAAGAAAAAAAAATCACGGGAAGAAAAATCCAGCATGAGGAATCACACACGAAGGAAAGAAAAAGAAAAGAGAAAAATAAAAAAAATCACAAAAAGGAGGAAAATAAAAAAGTAGAAAATCACAATAACGAAGAAATAAAAAAAAAAAACGTGGAAAATCGCAAAAAATAAAATAGAAGAAAAATACAAGGAAAGTCACACATGATGAAAGAAGAAAAGCAAAACAAAACCACAAAAAAAGAAGAAAAAATAAAACATGGGAAAAGACAAAAAGAAGAAAATAAAACATGGAAAAATCACACACGAGGAAAAAAAGGAAAGTAAAAAAAATTGAAAATAAAAAAAAGCGAAAAATAAAACATGAAAAACAACAAAAACAACAAAAAGAAGAAAAAAAAAGAATAACAAAAAGAAAGCGACAAGAAAAGGAAGGAAAAAAAATTGGTAAAAAATAGAAAAAGACGAAAAAAACTAGAAAAAAAAAGAAGCAGAAATAAAAAGAAAAAAACATGATGAAAAAAAAAAGAAAACTTAAATAAGAAACAAACGTCAATATTTGCAAAACAACAAATATCTGTCCATTTTCAAACCTAAGTCCAGTTTTTCCTTTATTTTTCCTATCTTAAATACAAAAAACTCTAAATATCAAGCCTCCTCCTCCTCCTCCTACTCCTCCTCCTCCTCCTCCTCCTCCTCCTCCTCCTTTTCTTCTTCTAATACTCTTTCCAGGCCCTTATTTATTTACATGATTTTTTCCCCTTCTATTCTCTTTCTTTTTCCCTCCTGTCCTCTTAGCTCTCTGCCCTGCTTTTGCCCTCCCCTTCTTTACCTTCCGCCATCCCAATCTCCCCATGGCGCTCATTTTGAAGATATTTACATGAGCAGTAAATAGGGGAGGCGGTCGGGGAGCAAAAACATAGGGAATAGAGAGTAAGTCTGTGAGAGGAAGAGAAGCTAGAAAGGTGTGTGTGTGTGTGTGTGTGTGTGTGTGTGTGTGTGTGTGTGTGTGTGTGTGTGTGTGTGTGTGTGTGTGTGTGTGTGTGAGAGAGAGAGAGAGAGAGAGAGAGAGAGAGAGAGAGAGAGAGAGAGAGAGAGAGAGAGAGAGAGAGAGAGAGAGAGAGAGAGAGAGAGAGAGAGAGAGAGAGAGAGAGAGAGAGAGAGAGAGAGAGAGAGAGAGAGAGAGAATCTTTTACATGAACTAAGTAAACAGAACAATGATTTAACCCAATGATTAAAAGAAATAAATACAAAAGTAAATATAAAACAAAACAAAATAGCAACAATATAATGATTCTGAAACACACTTAATAACACTATTCTTACATTTATTAATTTATCTATTTTATCCTTTTCTAATAGCTTTTGTTTTATGTAAGGGGGGAAAAAGTGGCCAAAGGAAGCATAAAATGGAAAAAAAAAGCCAATTTAGTTTAGTTGCAGGTTCGAGAGCCAAAAAAAGAGGGATAGATGTCTCGAAACTTGAACTCTCTCTCTCTCTTGACCCCTTCAATACTGGGACACACTTTTATCTTGAAAACTGTGTACGATCAGACCATTTCATTGACATTAGGAAGCGTCTATGGAGGTCAGAAAATTAATGGCCACAGTCTTCACTATTTAAATCCTGCCCCAGATAAGTTTTTGAAGCTTTATAAAATCACCAAATAGTAAGCAGGATGAATATGGAAACGCGTCATGGTACTCAATGGTTTAAATGAAGTCAAGTCATATGAAGTTGGACACTTTTAATGAGTATCTCCGCATCTTAGGTTTGAAATTCCACTTATAACACCACTGAGTCTCCTGTCTGCCTTGTACTGCCGACAGGAGACAATGTGTTGCTGCAGTACACAACACAGCCACTGACCCGTCCTCTCTTCCTCCGTACCCACAATTCGCTGGCAGTATCTGGAGACGTGTGTTTTGGCCCTTTATTTCGTTACATGATTTCTTTTTCCTCCTGTTCTTTGGATATGTTGTTGTTGTTGTTGTTGTTGTTGTTGT
>NC_059301.1:22362253-22399753 GCF_017591435.1 Portunus trituberculatus | reverse complement strand
GTCCAGAGAAAGGAAAAAAATAAAAGGAAAAAAATAAAGGAAATAACACTAATGATCGCAGTCGTAGCAAAGAAAAGGAACAATTTTAGGCTTAGTGCAGCTTTAACCTAATTACTTCCGTGGAGCACCAATGATCTCTTCCTTTTCCCCTCTCCCCGTCCCCCCCCCCCATGACTGCCGCCGTAAGGTGCACATGATCTTGACTCTCTCACCTCTTCTTTTTTCGTGTTAGTCTTCTTTTTTTTTCTTTTTATTCCTTCCTTCTTTAAAGTTTTAATATTTTCTTCTGTTTTTTAACCTTTTCTTCTTTTTCTTCTTCTTCTTCTTCTGCGTCATTTCCTTTTAACCTTTCCTCTTTTCTCTTTTTCCTCTTTTTGTTCTTGTTCTTCTTCTTGTTCTTTTTCTTCCGTTTCTTCTTAATGTTTCCTTCTTTTTCGTCTTTTTTCTTTCGTTCTTCTCTTCCTCCTCATTTTTCTCCTTCTTCTCCTCCTTCTCCTACCTCTTCTTTCATGGACTTGATCCACTTTGTATCGCTTCTTTGTTTATTCTCTTTTATCTTCTTTGATGTCCTTAAAGGTTTCATTTTCCATTCTCCACGACTAACCTAGGAATGTTTACCTGAGGGTCACGCGGCCTGCAGAACCATGGGCAAAACGCACCATGGTAATCTTCAACGCTGACGAGCACATGAATGCAAGAAACGGAAAGGAAAATGAGTCATAAACAAGAACAGCTGGGTCACGTGTGGTATATATGTGGCACAATTTCTCCCCAAAAGATAACCCGCCGGAAATCTGTTTAGGTTAAATCAAAGCAGCAAGAAAGGCCACAGAGCATGAGTGTCCAGGGTTCAGCATGATCATACCGCCATATTTATACAGAGAAATTAAAGGCTATTTCAACATAATGGTGTGCTTGAAGTGTTATTCAATGGAGTAGCACCTCACCATCAAATGACCCAAGACCAGGGACTACAAAATCCCCCGTGAATTCCAAACACAGGCAACACAAGGAAATAATGAAAAAAACAAAGAACAAAAAAAAGGAGATAAACAAAGTGAAATAAATAAACAAAACAAATATATGGATAAATAATAAAAATGTGGAGGTTCATACCACACTTACGCTAACAAATACCCAAGAAGGGAAAAAATATATAAGATAAGAAACTTCCGAAAAAAGAAGGAAAGAAAGAAAGTTGCAGCCAGATAACGGGTCTAGCATCCCCAAGCGCCGGACGCAGCCAGGCAGAGTTATTAAACAAGAATACCGCATTTGAAGTACCTCCAAGCCCCACACATATATGAAAAAACACGGCAGATTCAGGAAGCTACGATAAGAATATTCAATCACATCCTTTAATTAAGAACCTGCCTATGGTCGGAGTGCCTGACAACACTGAACAGGTGACACACTCAGACACCGGCACCATTAGCTTACAAAAAATAAATAAATAGATAAATAAAATAAATAAAAGGAAACCAGACAGTAGATGAGACTGAAGAGGGAAAGGAAGAACACGATTACCTACAGTATATATGAAAAAAATTAAGTCTAGATAGATGAGAGAGAGAGAGAGAGAGAGAGAGAGAGAGAGAGAGAGAGAGAGAGAGAGAGAGAGAGAGAGAGAGAGAGAGAGAGAGAGAGAGAGAGAGACGCCAAATTGATAAAACATTGTGTTGTTTGGGTTACTTATGCTGCAGCGGTACATTTTTACGTCCTTGATCAATATGTGACATCACGTTTTGTTGTGATAAGTTTTAGATGGATTCTTACAACCAAAAGGATCAAAGTTTCTAAAAGTACTCTGGTTTTCCATTGTCGGGCAGAGTTTTAATTTCACCAAAGAAACCTCCGGCCTTGGGTTATGAAATTATAATGAGAAATGAAAATGTTATTGCCCAATCGTGCTCCGGGATACCTTGTAGTGGCTGCATCACTGAGGCCACCCAGCACGTGCACTCAGCACCAATGCTCTCAACCTCCAAGCAGTTTCTTTGCCAAATTATTATGTATTATCATACGAATTATCTGTGAATGTTTTTTTTCTTTTTTAACTAATGCACATATCAAATTTCTTTCATATATTTCCGTCCTTCATCTTGACTACTTTTTACACATTAAACTGGAAGGTAAAATGATTTTCAAAAGCCTGTCAAGGACTCCAGTCAAAGTTCAACAAGGACTCAGCTCATCCATGAGACCTGAGCTAATAATGTACACGGTACTTGAAGACATTTCATTATACTTTTCAGTTACGGGCTAAAGCTAAAAGATGAGTCAGTTCAAACAAACATCTGACTTTTAATGAATTCACATAAGCTCATGAAAATTTACTGCGATGCGACAGTAACGATTTAGAAGCGACCCGCGCCAGGAGACACCACCTTTAAGATGAAAGTAAGCAGGTGAGGTAGTGGCTGGCAGGCGAGGACCCGTGAGGAGAGAACAGAGGGAGAGCAGGAAGAGAGGGTAGTTGAAGGGGGTAAGGCAAGATAAGAGAGGGTGGGGTGGAAAGGGAGGCTGCTGCGAGCTCGCTTATCATGTAGCTGCAGTGAAAGGGAGAGGAAGGGAGTGTGCTTTCTCACCTGTGGCCCTTCCTTCAGGTGACGCCACGCTTCCCACTTGTCTTCGTCCTCGCCTCATTCACCTCGTGCCTTCCGTGCTTGGCGGCATCACGCTGGACATTCAATTTACGTCTGCATCGTGTGAGTGCAATCACGAGTCCTGCATTCTAATTGTTTGCCATCATCACCTCATTCTTTCACCTATGATGGTTTTATTTTTAATTAGATCTCTGAAAAATTACTCAAGCGGCGAGTGTTGTGTCTAGCGCCAGAAGTGTTCGCCCCATCGCTGACTGGCGCTCGGCGTAAACACAATGAAGTGATGGCAGCGCGCGAACCATTGCGGGCCTGTCATTAAGGCAGATGAGAGGTGACCGAAACATTATGAATACCTTTCCTCACTCCCTGTCCAAACCCCCTCATCCTTCCCAAACATTTCTCTTCCCCCTTTCCCTCCCTCCACAACCGTCAAAGCGTACACATAAAATACGTGATTACACACACACACACACTTATGTTTACCGAGAGATGGGGGTGCGAGGTGGTTGGAGGGGAAGGCGATTGCAGGGGTGTGTTGATATTTTTTCTTTTTGAAGGTGTATGGTGGGGAGGCGAGTAACGGCGAGGCGTGTGCAGTAGAGGTATGCTGCGTGCTATTGCTCTTTATTCGTATTTACGTAAATTGGTCAAGGTCAGCTATGCTCGGGAAAAAAAAAAAAAACTGAACAAAGGCTTTACCTGGATCGTAAATTGACGAAATTCGGCGTGTTCTGTGCACGTAACTTTACACTTGTCTTGTTCAATCCTTCCTTTTTACTTTGAAATTACAGCACGAGGCATTAGTTATGAGTTTTCTGGCAAAGTAACTTGAGACACAAGGGAACACACGCAAAAGACAAAGAAAAAATAAATAGAAACATACCTCCTGATCTCTTACAGTGCTGCCCTCTACATAATTTCATACACAAAATGTACTATGGCCATAAAGCATTATAAAACATAACTATAACAAACTTTCTAGCACAAGCCACAACAAACCCTAAAACATCATGAGCCTGGACGAATCACACGCGCCAGTACACAACGGAGCAAAGTGAAGATCATGCGTCAGCGGACAACACAAGTACGTTTTCTGTTCGGTTCCTCTTACACGCAGTTCGCCGTCATTAGCAATGGGTCGGAAGGGTGATGTCCTGCCTGGCCAGCGCGACACGCCTGCCTCCTCACTCCTCACCTGCGCCCCATCGAAACACAGATGACTTAGTATGCTGTCTAACTTTACCTGACACGAAGGTGGACTTAACCTTTTATGAAATTGTAAAATGTACCTAATTAAATTGCTTTATCTTTTCTGTTAATGGTGTTGGCTGACACTGCAGATTTTTCCTTAAGTGATTATCTGATGGCAGCTAAAAGTGCTATAGAAAGTCACTAACATGTTAATAAAGACATCTGTAAATGAGAATCGTTTGTCCATATCATGCATTTGTGTCCTTGCCAGCCTGTGTGTTGTAATTATGGATGTCCACACATACTTGTCAGGCTGAGAGGAAGATGGCATGGAAACACTCAGTTAAAAAGAAAGTCACACTCCCTAACTACAGGTTCTCTTCAAAAAACGTCCAGTCGAAACGAAGAATAAATCACTGCTACTTCAACCTGAGAATTTCCTTACCGAGTTTCGCAATTTTTTTTTTTACAGTATCTAATTTTTAAATACACGGACAGACTTGTAATACGAGGACCACCTCACGAAGCCCTCTGCTGAGCGTAAGAAGGGGACAGAAGAAAGGAAAAAAAAAAAAAAGTAAACATGCATAAAAACGATTACTTCAAACCACACCAAAGCAAAATAAAGTAAAGCTGTGAAATAGTGCGAGGTGGAATCTGTCACGAAGGAATAGAGAACAAAAACATGCATTTTGACCATTACCTGAAACCACACATGGGAAGAAAATAAAGGGGGGAAAAATGTGAATAGCTACCGAGGTTGGAGGCTGTGCTTTTGACCACCCTCTGCCACTACACGCGGGACACACCACGCTACGCCTTTTAACCCACAGGGGACCCTTTTTTATACTTTCACCACCCAACACGTTTCCGATATGTTTGCTTCCTGCATCGGTAGCGTTCTGAGGCGTCTCCCCGGGAAGCTGCAGTCTCGATATATTCCTTGCGGGAGCAACACGACAGGAGCCCCATAAAGAAATACTTTCCCGAATATTTACAGGACTTTTCTGCTCGACCGTGTGTCCTGGAATGATTTATGAATAGGAGAGGTGAAGAGGAGTGAAATGGGGGTAATGTGAGCAGTAGCAGGGTCAGGAAAGATTGCTGTTGTGAAAAAATTAAGTTAACTAAGCAAGAGGAATATGCAATACAAGATAAAGAATGATTTATAAGTGGGTGGCGAAGTGAGGTAAGATAAGGCAGGCTAAGGTAAGGTAAGGTATGGTAAGGTAAGGTAAGGTAAGGTGAGGTGAGGTGAGGTGAGGTAAAATGAGGTGAGTTTAGTAAGAGTTCGGAGTTTGTTGTGGGGAATCTTGAAAATTAACAACTCTTAACAGTCTAAACTACACGATAAAGAATGATTTATAAGTGGAACATTGGGTGGGGTGTGGTGGGGTGAGGGGTAAGAGAGGTGAGGTGAGGTGGGCAGCAACAGAGTGAGGAAAGACAGCTGGGAGTCTGGTGTGGGAGATACTAAAGTCCAATAAAACCAAGCAACCCAAACTGCAAGATGTACCTGAATGATTCAACACACATAACTCTTTCCCTTTTCTTACATATGGAGGGAAGCTGATCTAGAACACAAAGGGTTAAGAAAAGACTGGCTTGTTGCTACTCCCCGAAAAAGCATAACTGAAAAAAAAACCCATCAAAACCCTGAGCAATTCGAAATAAAGAAACGGCCAAACATATTTAAGCTCTATAACACTCCTGAACGATTTAAACAAATGAAGCGATATAATAAGTCGGAATGATCTACTTACGCAATAAGCCTGGGAGATTAAAATTACACAACAGCCCTGAACGATCTAAATTCCATAGTGATAATCTAATAGGCTAGAAAAATGTAATCATGGGGATTACACCGAAAACTAAAAACGGTACAAAAATTAACGCATATATGTGTAGGAATACTCATTGTGATGCAACGATGTCAAAACAATTTCAGATTTTCTAATAATTCTATGGTATTACGTAGTCTGGCATACTAATGAGATAAAAAGTCATGAAGGTGAAGTCAAACACGCAGACTCTGAGCCACAGTTTATAATGCACCTTCTGATGTTATTGCTATTGTATTGCGGCGGACTCTCAACGGCAAGGAAATGGACTGTAAGTGATACAGCCCTGTAAGTCTTGACCAGACACTCACCTCACAATGGCTTTAGGGCAAGACAATTTCACTGCGAGTTCTTTCCTATGTTTGCGTCAGAGACAAAGCACTCGTACGTATCTCACAAAAAAATCTTTGAGATACTCTTTCCTCACTTGAAAAGACAACAATGATTGAAAGTTGTATTTTACTTTTCTGAAGGATTGTTACGTCTATATTGAACGGGTTACTCTTCCTCTTACACCTCCAGACTTCATGGCGAGGTAAATAACATCACACGTCAGGTTTCAATTGGAATAGCAGATGATGAACAGCAAAAATATCATTGTTGACTCTGTAATTAAGGCGAGTCTGAAAAATCTTTACTTTAAAAAGGACAGAGCAGATAGAGCATAATGGAATATCTGCTGTCTCCATATTTTTAGTCGCTTCCTTCCTTAAAAAAAAAGAAACAGAAACCAACCAACTCAGTCAAAATACCGAGGGATAAAGTCAGAAGGGTGTGAGCCGAGCTAAAAATGATGTAGTTGACACGGCATCACTCTATCAACAACGCAATATTCCTTCCTTACTTTCCTTAGTTGCTAAACAGACAGCAAGGTGTTAATTCGTATATAGTGAGAATGTCAGAAAACAACATTCCCTTTCTTCTTTCCTTGCACATTCAGTTTAACCGTAGCCAGTAATACAGCGAACACCACCATGGAAAAACGCAAAAAGGTTATCTAGAATAATATTTCACTCCTCTTTTATATTTTCTGTTGTTTCTCTCGTTTATGTTACAACACGCGGCTAGGCACCTGTCCCTTAGCTCTGCGTGGCGCTATACCTACAGGCTCACCATGCATCCGGAAACGAGAAATAAACTGTGAGAAAATGAGAGCGAGACAGAGACAGAGAGAAAAAAAATGTGCTGTTTTTTTCACACAAAGCGCAGAATTAGGACTTACTGGAAGAGAAACTAAAGGTCATTCTAGGTAAACTGTACGAGTGACAAACGGGAGCACTTGCATGTGATGAAGGATGCATATGATACAAAAAAGTGTCTATCATTCGTGTCTATCAGAAATGAGTTTTTCTTTTCCTTTCCCGCCGAATAGCTAGCCCAGCATATGATTGACGTCCCGGTCCCTGGCTCTCAAAGGCTGGTGGGTCAGAGAGTCAGACAGATTTCAGTGTTTTAATCGCTACACCATTTTGCCGCTGCAACAACAAGAGAGAGGAAGGAAGATATGTTCTGATGCACGTGGAAAATTTATGTACAGTTGTTCCTGGTTTTATTCAATCAATTTCTCAAATTGGTTGTAATGATTCGCTGAGAGAATTATCTAAAGATGACAGTATCTCTCTCTCTCTCTCTCTCTCTCTCTCTCTCTCTAACACACATACAAACACACACACACACACACACACACACACACACACACACACACACACACACACACACACACACACACACACACACTTCCTCAACCTCCCTTATAAATACATTTCCCTACAAGGATTCCAAACACAAACTTTCTCTTCCGCTTATAAAAAAAAAAAAGTATTCATCGCAGCGCGTGATAAATTATGCAGTGTTATGCTGGGCTAAGTAAGAAATTTTCCATGAAGAAAAATGATCTGCGTTGAAATTTTCATGGTGAAATTAACTTGGGGATTTACTTGGGTGGAATTTACATAAAGTCCACCTACACACACATCCACCTACCCGTACCTAGGTATTCACACACACACACACACACACACACACACACACACACACACACACACACACACACACACACACTGACCACTTAGTATTCATAGCATCAGACCGCCAACATCATTACCTGGGCAGGTATTTTGCAGCAAAATAGCAAATACTCAGTGCGGTGCTTAAAAACAGAGACCAGTAATGCACTTTTTCTCCTCTTGGTTGAAATAATTGTGGCAGTGCAAGACCAGGAAGAAGAAGAAGAAGAAGAAGAAGAAGAAGAAGAAGAAGAGGAGGAGGAGGAGGAGGAGGAGGAGGAGGAGGAGGAGGAGGAGGAGGAGGAGGAGGAGGAGGAGGAGGAGGAGGAGGAAGAGGTAAAGGTGGAGATGGAAGTGGAAGTGGAGGTGGAGGTGGAGGTAGTGGCGGTGATGGTAATGTTTTTTTTTTTTTTTTGTGCACAAAGTATTGACAACTTTAAACAATTTCTTTCACAAAAACAATACAATCATTTCGGGAAGCCGCTTGAATGGAACCAGGAATAAGCATGCACAAATGTTCCACTCCCACTGAAGAATACTCGCACCTGCATGAGTTCCCGATAAGTGGTGCCGAGGCCAGTTATCCAGTACGCCACATGAGTGTAAATGACATTCCTTTTATATTAGTGATCGTAACAGTAGCAGGTGATTTCCCATACAGGTTAATATTAAATGGAATGTCCTGAGGCAAAGACTTGTATTCAGAAACTCTTTACTTTTTCACGACGTCTATTTTCAAAGGCTCATGCTGAAGATACTCATGTTTTTAAGGTATTTTCATGGTTCTGGTGATAAATTAGCCATCTTTCTAGTTTATCATAAACAAAAACTGTCTTAAAAACCCTGCTAGTCGTCTCTGGGGACTTGACAAATTGTCGTTGTGAGAGAGAGCAAGGTGTTTACGAATATGGCCCTAAGTCACGAGGAGTGTGCTGGTCAGTAGGTACGGCGAAAGGGGCACGACACGGAAAGAAAGCCACATTCTAGTCCTGTTGCGTCTCGCCCTTTCAAGACGCGTATGTCAGCCGATGACCTTTGACGGTGGCGGGAATTTAGCTTTTCATCACTTGGGGTTATCGACAATTCTCACTAAGAAATACTGACTTTTGTCACTAAATTCTGTTCCACTCCAGTGAGACAACGAGACAAAGACATAGAGACAGACGTTTCGCTTTGATTTTTTACTTGCTTTCAGACTGTCTTGAGGAATAGACATTTTTAGAAGGTAGTTTTTTTCTTTCAGTTGCTTTTTTCCTAAACCAAAGCCATTCTTAATTTGAAAGGAGCGTTCTTTGGAATACAGATTATACTATCACTACTACTACTACTACTACTACTACTACTACTACTACTATTACCACAACTACTATTACTTCTACTACTACTACTACTACTACCACTACTACTAGTGATGATAATAACAATAATAGCAGCAACAAGAACAAGAACAATAAAACACAATATCACAGAAGGCAGTCGTGCGTGTCTGACTCTCTATGCGCCAGTCCTCGCCTCTCTCGAAAACCTTATATCCCAGGAGGCGGAACCACTCTATTCCAGGTAACAGCACCGCGGTGACAGACACGTGGGCGAATTACATTTTCTGGCTCACCTGTGCCGGCATACTTGATGTGGCACAACGTGTAGAGGGGAAAAGAAAAGCCAGGGATCAAATCGACTATGAGACCGAAGCACCTGTAGTGGTGGTGGTGGTGGTGGTGGTGGTGACAAGATCCATGATGTCGAGGATGAAACAATAATAGTCGTGGTAATGGTACTGGTAATGCTGCTATTACTGATGTTGCTATTACTACTACTACCACTACGAAATAAAAACAATGACACAACTAATACTTTCACTACTACTACACCTGCAACGAATCCCATCACCACTACCACCACCACTCACCAGGCGACACATCACCAGCAGATAACACGACCACTAACATAAGCAAGCAAGACTACCCCTCTCCGTTTCCTGGGAAAAAAAATAACAGTGCATGGTGTCGCTCTTGCCATGCCACTGATGCAGAGGTCGAGCAGCGTCTCCATTGACTCATCCCTCTCACCGCAATAGATTCACAAAGCAATCATATTCGTCCCCCTTTTTGCCCTCCTTGACTTCCTTCCATTCTTTCATTCAGACTCCTGCAATAGAGAGATATCAAAAGACTAAGAGGATAATAAAAAAATAAGTAAATTCCCTGGAAGTATTCTCTTGTTTGCTGTCCAGGAATCGGTACAAATGGATTGGTTATTTTCCTTGCAAGTCTTGTTTTTGAAAGCCTGAGCACTCTAGTCCACGTTTCATTGGAATTGAATAAAGAAAAGAGGTATAAAAGGAATGGTGTTTGGGTACGGATGTGTGGAATGGATGGCCATGGAAACTGCTCCTCTCTCTCTCTCTCTCTCTCTCTCTCTCTCTCTCTCTCTCTCTCTCTCTCTCTCTCTCTCTCTCTCTCTCTCTCTCTCTCTCTCTCTCTCTCTCTCTCTTTCATTAAAACAATCAATCAATCACTCAATCAAGCTCTCTCTCTCTCTCTCTCTCTCTCTCTCTCTCTCTCTCTCTCTCTCTCTCTCTCTCTCTCTCTCTCTCTCTCTCTCTCTCTCTCTCTCTCTCTTATCGAACCAAAGAGCAATAGGGAGCATATTCATACATTAAAATTTGGGAAGTATCCCAAACAACACAATAACTCACTCACGTATATATACAAACAGAAATATCCTCCGAAGCCAACAGCCATTACACGTCAGGTCACTTGAAATATCTTTGCTCGCTGCCTGATAAATAATGTAATGAAAAGTTAACGTTTTAATCATACCTTCAATGAAAGCCATTTCGTACTGAATTAACTATGCATGGCTGAGTAACATGCATAACAGAATCATCACTCTGCTTTCATACCTTGCGTAGTGATGACGGTTTGGTAGGGTTGAAGGGAGCGCATCACAGCCTCTCCACCTACTGACTGACTGACCACCCGTCCTCTGTCTCGATCATTCATGTACTGCAGGTAGGAGGCGGTAAGTGGTGGCAGGTTCAAGGGAAGAGGGGGAAAGTAGAAGAAAAAAGTGAAGCCCAATAATACATAGGAATCACTTTACAGGTTACAAAAGGTTGGCAAGTTGCAGCATTCATTGGCATTCTTCCTGTGTTTCTGCTTGTGCTTGCTACACTTGTTTCGTTTCAATCCTGTGCACTTCTTATTTTATTTCGTTTTTCTTTTTTTCGTATAAGTGCATATTTTTCTTTAGATGAGCGCTCACAGTTATTGATTTCCTAAGTCAATATAACCTCAACGCACATTCCACTTTACTTATTCCATTTGTTCCATTACTAGAGATCTTATTATCAAGCATTTCACTTCCTCATACGAGTTACTCCTTCAAAAACCATGAAAACTATCAGTCGTGTTCTCATGAGTGCTTTCCCAATAAAAATGAAGAATCCTTGTAACATTATCAAAATCACGAAATCATCACGAAACACTCTATTTCCTTTTTCCTTTTTAATAATAGAAGTAGTTAAAAAGAATTGAGATACGACAAAAGAAATGCTTGTTAGTTTGTGCACATAAATGACCTGAAATACTCAAGATCCGAGGCTGTTTATTATCCTTTGTAAAAACTTGTATCGATCATCTAGTGAAGTGAGTGAGTGAAGAGAGCAGGCTTGTCTCGCAGCTTAAGTCTTTCTCTCTCCCGGCTTTAACCTGCCTGGCGTTAATGTATGGTGATGTCTTCCAGGAATTAGCATGTGTATCCCCAATTAGCATGAATATGGTTAATCGACAAAGTGGCGTTCGTTTTCATACTCGCCTGGGAATTAAATGGTCAAGGTCATTAATATCAATTACTCCACAACCTTTGCGTAATGAGAGTAAATGCACACACACACACACACACACACACACACACACACACACACACACACACACACACACACACACACACACACACACACACACACACACACACACACACACACACACACACACACACACACACACACACACACACACACACACACACACACACAGAGGCAAGGTTATTGTTCACTACTTCAGCTTTTAATAAATCTACTCCTCTGCGGCACCTGGAAAACACAACACTTCGCTCTGGCCATGCGGCATGGCATGTATATGGAAATGGAGCATACATCACTTCTGGGTCACGGAAACACAACGTACTCGTAAATTCTCTTCTGGATCACCGTAATAAAACATCCATTCTTCTCTACGAGCTGGACATCTGACTTCCACACACGACCTCTCACATAATCATATTTCTCATCCATGACCTCATAAAAGAAGATAAAATACGAAAGAATTATTATCACACTGAATGCATGATACAATATGCAATTCATTCTGCCAAAGCTCAAGGTAAACTATGAAATACTTACTCTATACAGATAAATGTAAGATATTCCATAAATTTAAAAGACAAGACAGACAAGTCAGGCGATCATAATTGTACTCCTGCTTGATAAACGAACCTTCGTTATACTAAGCACAATAAGCAAACGAGTCCCAAATATACCTAATCACATCGAACTGATCATGAGCAGTCCTCAAACCTTTCCACCGCTATGGCTGCTCCCTAAACTTTGTGAAATGATCTGGTCGTTTTAAGAGTATAATTACGAAAGGCACCGCTGACAAAAACAAGTGACAGATTAATTAAAACCTTACAGTTACAATCTTGCACACTTGAAGGCCATATGCTGTCTCAAAATCTATTGTTGTAATGCTATCAACACCAGTCACTATATTGAATTCTAATCGATCCCAGGCAAGAGAGGCAGGTCTCATAACGGTTGGATTGCTCGAGTTCAGTTATTCTACCTTCATATGCCAACTAAAATTCAAGATTACATATGGATTAAAAGATTGAACGATATATGAAACTGAAATCTAATTTATTATTCAACTGAGTCAAGATTTTATCGATGTGAGCAACAGGAAAGATAAGTAAAGTGAAATAAGAGGATTTGTGTGTCTGCCCCGTGAATACGAGAAAAGCAGAGGGGAGAATGAGGAAGTGCAATTTTGACATGAGGTGAGTGAGTGTCTGAGCAAAACTGAGAGCGATAGACGAATAGATTTCAGTCCGCTTACCAATACCAAATAAAATAAAAATAAAAGAAATATGCCAATCACCTTTACGTAGACCTTAAAAAGCAGCCAGTCCCCTTAAAAAGCCCCAGCGAGGGATGTCCATTCACTCACGACCACACCGACTGAGAGAGAAACGCGAACACATGTTTCCTTACTTACCACTGAGAGAAAACCAATCCCTCAGTGTCCACCCACGGGTTTCAGCCACACGCATTCTCCGGAAACTCCCGTAAATTCTTCAGGGAACCAATCTAAAGAGCACAAAAACTGAGGAGAATCTCGGGCTTAACTTCGGCGAGTGTGAGACAAGAATAAGGGGTCGCTGGAGATCTTTCGGTAGGTTTTCTGGGTAATTTTTTTTTTTTTATGAATATGCAATGCGGAAGAAGAGGATCTGGCACAAAAGGAGGAGAAGGAAGAGGTGAATGAAGAGGAATATCTGGAAGAAAACAAGGAGGAGGAGGATTCATGTATAAAAACAGGAAAATAATAGTAAATGAGAACATGCATACGATTGAGAGAGAGAGAGAGAGAGAGAGAGAGAGAGAGAGAGAGAGAGAGAGAGAGAGAGAGAGAGAGAGAGAGAGAGAGAGAGAGAGAGAGGAAGCTAAATTACGCACCAGTACTTTAATTCCTGTTCTTAATCACTAAGTGGACTAAGTGGATTTTAATATCACAAAAGGGTTTCCACACGTTAGCAGATTTAATATTCTCGCTGGACACAAAATACAATACTATACTACTACTACTACTATTACTACTACTACTACTACTACTACTACTACAACTACTACTACTACTACATCATTATGACTACTACTACTGATAATAATGATAAAGATAATTGCAATAACGATAGTAAAAAAAAATAGGTGTGTGCCAAAGGGAATCAAAACTCCCCAAAGCACTAAATGAAAATATAATTGGTGGCAGCGTCGAGGATTATGCTGATTTATGCGAGTAAGCGAATGCATGACGCAACAAGTGCATTTCAAGCTGTACTGTAAGTCTCTCTCTCTCTCTCTCTCTCTCTCTCTCTCTCTCTCTCTCTCTCTCTCTCTTCTTCGTTCCTTTTACCTTTCGTTTTAAGATCACCAGTATTTCTAAGCAGTTACATAATGCGGCACTATATGATCTTAGTTGTTACGGCCCCTTGCAAAACATTTTCTAATCATTATCTCTCTCTCTCTCTCTCTCTCTCTCTGTGAATACAAATTTAAGGGACATCTACCACCACCATTACCGTCAAAAATCTTATAAAGAAATACCTTTGTGGTTGAAGTGAGGCCTAAACACTGCGGCACTTCCTCTCTCCTGCAGGTAACGCCCACTACTTGCCTGAAAAAAAGACGAGAGGTGTTTTGAGTAACATGGAGAGGATGGCTGGTGATGCAGAGAAGGTAAAGCTCTTACGACTGAATGCATAAAAACGTGTGTGTATATTCTAGTACGTCGTTAATAGGCAGTCCTACTACAAATAGCTACTTGTCTGTAGTTAAGTGCCTTGCTTGTGTTCGTATGCTGGGATATTTTTTTTTATGGGGAATTGATGTTTTTATGAAAGCTGAGTTGTTGTTTGCTTTATGGTAGATGAAATGCTATATTAGATTTTGAGTGTTCTTATGGTAAAAGTATTGAATAAACTAATGTTTGTGTCAAGTTGTTTGGAAGCTTCAGAAAAAGACTGGAAACATTTATGGATGAGAAAAAAAAGTTGAAATTGGTAGACAGGATTTATAGATGGACTGGCACATGCAGACCTTATGTTTTCTTGCAGCTCCTCTCCACACGCACCAATCCAGGCAGTGAGATGGCAGCACGGTAGGTGGAGCTTTTCTGAATCTATCGGCATGCAACGCTCAGTATAGCCAAATGTTCTTATTTTCATATAACGGATATTCCTTTAATGATTTTTCCAATACGGTATCCTCTCATGTCCTGCTGATTAAATATTGATCTCGGAATTTATAACGTTTACATGAAGGTACGCGAGAGGAGAGCTTGTATCTGGCCAGTATCAACCTAACCTAACCTACCATACAATATAAAAAATCACTAAAACAACACACCTCTCACTGATGCCTAGAGCGCCACTTTACGTAACTTATACCCAAGTCAAGCATCTAAGAAGAGTGCTGCGTAAATTATTCCAGGTGAGCTCAAGATGTTCTCAAAGGTTCAATACTTACCGAGTGTCCAGCAGCATCTGCCAGCCACACCCACCTCACCAATGTACTCGTGCAGTATTTACCGGCAAGGCGATGCAACATTTGGCTCCTCAGAGAACAGTAACATGCCGCTCTTTCTCCCACTTTGTTCAGGATTTTCTCCCAATTTGAGTCTTCTGCTCAAAATCTTTTCAATGTCAGTTTTTGTAATGAGACTGTCAATATATCAGAGGACACCCGCTTAGCTTCCATGTTTCCTTATTGGCCCAGGAAGGAAAAGTATAACGCACGTGTATAGAGGGTAAAGAAGGTAAGATTATACAGAATACCAGGTTGTCCTCTATAATCTCCTATTCCTCACTTCCCTTTACCCTCCCTTCATACAGGATAAGGTCACACAGGCTTTATCTCGCCCTAGCGCCACACACGCCATGCTCCCTGCTTTAACTCGTATAGATACTGCTCGCTATAACGCCATCCCCCTTCACGGCAGCCTACGGTCCATAATTATACAAGGATCTTTATTAATTCATTTCAATCTGGTGAGTCTTAACTAGTCACAAGATGCCATGAAATGAACCCGCCGCGCTTTGAGTCTAGTACGTCCCTTGCTGGATTTTTCAGTGAGAGGCTTAGGAATAATTGATCCTCTCTCTCTCTCTCTCTCTCTCTCTCTCTCTCTCTCTCTCTCTCTCTCTCTCTCTCTCTCTCTCTCTCTCTCTCTCTCTCTCTCTCTCTCTCTCTCTTTCAAGTTGCCCGTCTAATTTCTCTCTCAATATACACACAGAGGTTAGAACATTTATATCTTTCTTTTTTCTCAATCCTTGACGTTCCACTTGTCCTTTCATAAAAAAAATCCAGAAAACTTACGCTCTTACTTCCAATGTTCTCTAAATTTTTTTTCTCTCTGATTCACCAACTGACAATCCCCTAATGGAACTTGACAACTGATAGATTCCAAACACATAAATATCAAACGCAAAAATGGAGAGAGCTACTTGACTTCCTGATCTAAACTGAGCCGCGTTCCTTCTAACCAGTGGCCTCACGCACCAGCACGGCAGCAGGGAGGGTTTGAAGAGAGAGCCTTCCACCCACCCTGTGACACGTCGTAAACCACCGGCCCACAAAACACCCTCAGACTTGCTCGTTTTAGAAGGGGAGGCTAAGAAGCAATGCAGATGGGAGTTTTATTTATTAACACGACTTAGGCATGTTATGGAAAATACTATGCATTCTCTCTCTCTCTCTCTCTCTCTCTCTCTCTCTCTCTCTCTCTCTCTACAGGTGTTATCATACAGGTGTTCTCTCTAATTTCCTCCGTCTTAATATACAGTGAACACAGAAGTTACAACACCTACATCTCCTTTATACCTGAACTACCCATTCATTCCTACTGTATAATTCCGGCATTTCTGCTTGGATTTATGGTGTGAGTAGAGGTCAGAGGATACAGAGTCCATAATTCCTTGATAAATACCAGAAAACGTGAGGCAGAGTGAAAGTAGCATGTCATTACGGCCCGTAGTCTAAAACGGATTGCTCTCTCGCCACGACTATTTTCAAAGGCCAAAGAGATGATTACCTCGGGGTTTTCAAGAGCGTTTCACCTGTTAGTGTAGAAATCTTGTTAATCTTTCCCTATAATCATAAAAAGTTCCCTGAAAAGCCGTGTAAGTGAAAGTAATGTGAAGGTGCGGCGCAAAAATGTTTCAGAATATGGACCTTTGTTTCGCATGGTGGTGTTGGTGGTCGCGGTGGTGAGATATGAATATGCCGCCATCGTTTTCCCCAAAGGCTAAGAGTTACCTGCTCTCTCCTCGCTCCTCGCTCCTCCCACAAGCCACAGTCAATGTTATCAATATACCATGATGTTTGTCCACTCCTTCCCAGTGACTGCCTTTGAGTAACTGTAGGCAAGAGGGCGAGCGGGATGTACTCGTATGGTAGGAGTGGTCTCTCTCTCTCTCTCTCTCTCTCTCTCTCTCTCTCTCTCTCTCTCTCTCTCTCTCTCTCTCTCTCTCTCTCTCTCTCTCTCTCTCTCTCTCATCCACATCCAGTCTTTCTCAAGTCACGCAGGTCAATACGGACATTCAAGGGGTACAGTGTCCTTCCTGGAACGAGTCCCAAGAACTGACAGATAATGAAGAGGAGCGTGAGATTGACAGATAATGAATGGGATCATGCTCTAATTCAACCACTCATTGTTGTCTAAATAATAAAGTGAGATTATACGAGTAATGAGAAATTTCACTAAATTTCTAACAATGTTGTGGAAGAGTGGGCAAAGGTTTACTTAAAACCAAAACAAATACAGTCTTTTAATACACCTTTGAGAGAACCTTCACGAGAAAGAAATGTATGCTCAGCTCGTCAGACATGAAACTAGAACTTAGATTTTCCAAAGAGAAATTATAACATCATTAAGTTGAGCTTCCTTCCCCTCGCGTCCTGCACCCGCCGGCCGGGCGCTCCACTTGTCGGGTCTAACGTGTCGAGGGAAAATGCCTTTAATATACTGCAAAATTATACTGGGTCTTGGTGACGTGTGCCAGGCCGCTGGACTCGCATTATTAGGGGACGGAGAGGGGGGAAAAGTTGTGGGAGAGTCCTCGGTCCAGGGCTGCGCAGTGAAGCACCAGCTTGAGTCACGACACAAAATTAAACAAATGAAGTTTTGAGTATTACAGTAAAATTACCCAGCGGAAGCATCTGCGTCATGATAGACAGCAAACAACAAGACGGTGTAGCTCGTGCAGTCATCGCGGGCTGGATGTAAATGAACCCTTGGCGCCGAGACACTCAGGAAACATTGAACCTCCTGACCAGTGCAGGCCGTGGTGACTGCTGCTGCTGCTGCTACTGCGCCACAGGGAATATTCACCTTCGTCTCAGAACAACACCCAATAGCTCGTTCCACCAATTTAATTAAACGCATGTAGTTGTCAGCTAAGTCAAGCCGCACCGTCACAAATTAACTGGCTCAAGTCAGAGTTTGGAAGTGGCAAGCAAACACACACTCCTGCCGCGGCCATGATCTACTCCAAGGTATGCGGCGGGTAACAAACACCCACCTGAGTCCCTGACCCTTGCGTGGCGCCTACTGAAGAAGGAAGGCTGCCTTGACGCTCGCTGGCACGCTGAGATTACACCACCACCACGAGAAACTTAGTAAATTATCTCGCAAGTAAAACATGAAGAGTCACTTAAATTAATTAGAGAGAGAGAGAGAGAGAGAGAGAGAGAGAGAGAGAGAGAGAGAGAGAGAGAGAGAGAGAGAGAGAGAGAGAGAGAGAGAGAGAGAGAGAGAGAGAGAGAGAGAGAGAGAGAGAGAGAGAGAGAGACTAATAAACACCACAAACAAGACGTGCATACATGTTACCGGCAAGCTTAATCATACAAAGATATGCATAAAGTAATGAGGTTCCTCCTACTAATTAACGCCATAAATTTTGCATTCTGCTTCCCTTATTTCATCACAGGTGGAATATAATTACTGCTGCTGCGTTTCTATCTATTACCATTACTATTATAATTACTATAACTATTATCATTACTATTATTCTCTTTCTTACTACTACTACTACTACTACTACTACTACTACTACTACTACTACTACTACTACAGAAGGATAACAACCGCAACTGTTTTCATGTAAATAATTATTGCAAATATTATGATGTGGATCTGCATACAGAATTACTATTGCAATGAGGGCTTGCGGCGGTGGTGGTTGTGTAGTGTATGGACCTGTAGAGTAATGGTGATGGTATTATTGTTACTATTATTATTATTATTATTATTATTATTATTATTATTATTATTATTATTATTATCATTATTATGGTGGTGATGGGAGTAGTAGTAGTAGTAGTAGTAGTAGTAGTAGTAGTAGTAGTAGTAGTAGTAGTAGTAGTAGTAGTAGTAGTAGTAGTAGTAGTAGTAGTAGTAGTAGTAGTAGTAGTAGTAGTAGTAGTAGTAGCAACAATAACCTGAGCACTAACAATTAACAATAATAATAATAGAAATAATAATAATAATGATAATAATAATAATAATAATAATAATAATAATAATAATAACGGTAATAACAATAGTAATAACAGTAATAATGGACGCACGAGTGACAAGCGTATACTGGCAGCATGAACAAGACTATACATTTCCCAGCACACATTAGCACATCAACCAACACACAGACTCAGGGTGACTGGCATGCGGGCTGAACACGGTGACGAAGAGCGTAATTTCTTGAAAACAGAAGTTGATAAAAAAAAAAGAACCCATCAATCTTTACGTAAAACGAGAACCAGTATTTAAAGTGGGAGGGGGCAAAGTGACTATAAATCTTGACGTAACGCGAGGATTTGTCTTCGCGTGAAATGAATACAAATCTTTGAGTCTTCGGAGAAAAAGAAAAAAATAAATAAAAGGAAAGTCTACGCGATTCAAGTAAGGTAAGCGACGGTCTTTAGAGTTAATGAGTTTCCATCTTTAAGTGAAACGGATACTAGCGTTGTATTTTTAAAGAGGCTTCCTACTTGTACACCTCCAGGTAAAAAGATTATCGCTTTCTTATAAGACGTGAGAAAGACAACCGCAGCGCAAATCTGATCATCGCAACACGCAGCTGAGGTTTACACACACACACACACACACACACACACACACACACACACACACACACACACACACACACACACACACACACACACACACACACACACACACACACACACACACACACACACACACACACACACACACACACAGAGCGGCCCTAGCATCTGTGTCACGCAAGAAAACCACTACCCCCACGAAATCTCGCCATCACCATCCTTTAAAAGAATACACCACCAATGCACCACTCTTCCTCCGTCACCACCACCACCACCACCACTGTCTACCATCATCACCTCCACCACCACCACACTCATCACCTTCTAACGCTACTACCCCCACCGTCATCACAATCTTACTCCAGCCCCATTACCAAACCACTACAATTATCACCATCACTATCAGCTCTCCATCACCACAATCATCACAACGACCAACCCAATCGCCACAGCTAAACGCCAACACCACTCACCACCTGAACACCTTATCACAAAACACAAGATTAAACCAGAAAACACAACCAACACAGGCAACAAAACACAACAGTCATGCACCCTCCTGGCCACACACAAGAGCCACACCCCTGGAGACCACATGACTTGCAGCACTATCACAGCAAAACAGCAGCCGGCGCAGCACGATACAGTCCCACGGCGGCACCAGCATCGTCTCCATCCTCACTACAATAAGCACAATCAGCACAACAATACAACAATCTCTACACCACCGACACAAGCATTCATCGTGCGTGCAAAGGCGTGGAAGGAAAGCAGGGAGAGAGGAGCGTGATAGGGTGCGAGTGAGAGGAGCCGGGAAGGGAGACAGGGAGTGGGAGGCGTTGTGAGTTGGTCAGTTGGGCGTCGTCAGCGGCCGCGTTCGCACTGTTCAGTCGAGGCAGCAGCGGCGCGCCACCTGCCGTCACAACTTTGTCGTGACCTCCTCCACACCTTCCCAGTTTGCCTTAGCTCCCCAGAGACAAGTACACACCTTTTGTGATCAATAAATGGTCTGTATATTAACTTGAATTATACACAGTGGTACTTTATTTTCACATTTTCATTTTGGTCTCGCGTTTCGGTCCCGCCAGCGCACCGCCGCCTCGCGCCTCGCGGTGGCCTGGTGGTGACGCAACTTTTCTTAATTTCTGTCAAGTCTGATTCGCCTGGAGACCTCCTCGCCTGCCTCAAAGGAAGACAAGTGGAATCTGCTGCACTCCTCAAGACATCAGGTAGGTAGATGTTGGTGGCTGACATCACAGTACAGAATTAATGGTGGTGATGTGGGTGGTGGTGGTGGGATGGGGGCGTACAGTGTTCCACTAAAAACATTACTGCTTTTTAGTATACAGAGGTGAGACACATAGCAATGACTGAAGACAATATAGATAATATAGATTTTCTACCCAAATGGCAATGGTGATGAAGACTTGGATGGTGGGGGGTAGGATAGGAGGGGGGGTAAGAGATGCACACTACTGGCGACATTTCTTAATTTTAGTGAATTGAAATAAGGTACTTCAGTGTCTCTCAGGACTGTACTATCTTCTCGTTCAAACGACGATAGACTGAACTTGCAAGAAACGCCACGAGAAGCAATGAAGTAATTAAAAAAGTAAAGCATGTCCTTCCCACCAAAGAAGTTTACGGATTAATTTTTTACTTATTGATGCTAATTACACTCATTTGCTGCTGACTGATGAGTTCTACACGCAAACAAGCCACAGAAAAACGACTTCAGACTTCACTAACACCTGTGTGATTCCCGAGGTTGTCTGTTCTTGAACCATAATTTCTGAGGTATAGTGAACAGGTATTCCATTCATGTATCTCTTGAACACCTCCGTGAAAACCCTGGATGCTTCACTTGACTGATGTCGTACGTGAATTTAAAGCGAATGTGTAACACGTAAGTGACTTTAAGCTACTGGAAAAAAAGAGATCAGGGATTGCTTAAGTAGCTCTGGGACATCGAGGTAGGGGAATTGGCGGTCACTTGAACGTCTCCTTTTGTTCCTTTGAGGCTTAATTCCTCCGCTGTGAAGTGGAACAATTGGCAACACTCGATACACCATAGAAAATTTTTATAAGCACTTGCAAGAAAGAAAATGGATTCAAAGAACATAATTTTCAACGCCCACCATATTTCACGTTTCGAGGTAGGTGTGGAACAAAAGGGTATAATATTGTTTTGAGGTGAGAGTGAAGGAAGGTATAACGAATAGGAGAGAAGGGCTTAGGGAAGGAGAATCTGTACACATGAAAGTCGTATTTCTAGTATGCATCTGAAGGAGTAGGTTCATTAAATACTTCAGCTCGTCTTTAGAATAATGAAAAAATCATGTTCTTATATACATCAGAAGAAAGAGTATGCGCATGCACGGCTTTAACTCTTCTATAGGCTGAGGTAAAGCATTAGGCATATCGACAGCACCATCACCAAGAACAGGCCCGTGGTGTTGTTGGGTGGGCGGGAGGGTGCGTAGGTGGGCGGGTGGGGGTCTTTCCGTTGCTGGTGCTCTGAGTGCTCGCTTCTGGTCATTAGCGAGGCGGAAAACTGCCGAGCTGAAGTGACACACAGTAATATCTGAGTGAAATTATCGCCGTTTTTTGAAAAGGAGATGAAGACTTAATGAAGTAAAAAATTAGCATATGATTCTGTCTGTTTGTCTGTATCCTGTCTGTCCTCATATCTCTCTCTCTCTCTCTCTCTCTCTCTCTCTCTCTCTCAACAGAACAATGGACGTTAACGACAACTTTCGCTTTGCCAAAACTTAACGCCGTGATATCTAACTATAATGTGTTTAGTTTGGAATCAAAACATCATCTTTTGAACCAATCACTTCACTGATGAATGAAAAACAAAATGCTGAGGATCGAATTAGCAATCAAATTTCCATCAGGTTAAAACGTCTTGCACGTGATGGAAGTTAGATTGCAGGGAAAATAAGAGGAAACGACTACGCTTGTTTAAGTAGTGCTGAGTCATTATCTGAAGTGAAGATCCCTCGACGATGGTTCTCTGACCGGTTCCTGAAAGTTGTTTGCCGCGGAATAACGAGAATCACGCGCGATAACAAACGGCAACAGACTCTGATCTTCGCTTGTGCTGTCTGATTGCATTACGCCGCACTAACATCTCCAGGAAGGGAGTTACCATTCGAGGAAATCTGGTGATTAGGAAAGCAACCACAATTACTCACGGTATCATATCAAGAAGATTTTCGCTCTTGACCTGTTCAGCACTCAGAAAAATATATCACTATTAAACATTTCTTATTAGGAACGCAGCTATAAAAATAAATTCCTCATATCGGGAATGTTTTTTGTTCCTTACTTGCTCAGGACTCGGAAAAATATATACGAAACAACTACACATTTTTGTCCTTCATCCCTTCCACTACTGAGGCTTTTGTGTTTGACCTCTTCAATATTGGGACACATTTCCACCTTGAGAGTTGTGTACGTTTAGACCATTGTATTGACATTAGGAAGAGTCTATGGAGATCAGAAGATTAGTGGCCACAATCTTCACTATTTCAATCCCCCCCCACATAAGTTTCTGAAGCTGTTTAAAATCACGAAATAGAAAGCAGAATGAAAATGGAAACGCGTCATGTTACTCAAGGGATTAATAAAGCGATCTGGTGGTGCCGTACTAAAACTTCGGGAAGACACCACTGATGACAAGTAGACAGTGACCGAACAGTTTAGGATCAAATAAATGCATGGAGTTAGATTTCTACTTAATAAAATCATTATAGATTACTTGAGTGAAATAATGAATCCTAATCATTAAATAACAAATAATGAAAAGTGAGAGTCGAGCATTTGAAAGACACCTCGCGGAAGACGAAAGGAAGGAGATGATATAACTGTTCAAACCAAGAAGTGGCAGTAATTAGAATTTTGCTGAGTAAAATAGCTTGCTCAAATGAGATAGCCATTATACAACAAAGGACTGAAATGGAAGAGTTGAATCCATTACACAAAGAGAGAACTGCAATGTGAGAACTACGGACATCAAATAGCAAAAGACACAAATACGAGTGCACATACCATTGAAATACGAGTCACCACATCACGAAAGACGGAAATGCAGTAGATAAGCATGCAAAACGAAAATGCAGTCCTTCGCTTTGCCTGAAAACCCGTGTAATGAAGGATACGGCCTTCCTGTAAGTACTGAGCGCTGAAGAGCAATATGTAAAGCGACAAAGCGGCGTGGCTGAGTAGTGGTGTGTGTTTGGTGCCATTTTTAATGCAAGCTCCTGGATCACTCTCCTGCTCCTGCTGCTGCTGCTGCTGTTCCCTGATGCTCCTCGGCTGCCAAGTTTTAACGGGCATTTTTTTTTTCTCTTTTTTTGATAAGAACGCATCCTGCTGTGAAACTATTTGTCAGAGGGTTTTTTTTTTTTCCCTCTCCGTTTTCTTCCTGTATCGCTTTGTTTGTTTGAGAGGGTTTACTGATGAGAGAGAGAGAGAGAGAGAGAGAGAGAGAGAGAGAGAGAGAGAGAGAGAGAGAGAGAGAGAGAGAGAGAGAATTTCACATACACACAGACTGATATGAGCACTGAAAATTCTTGTAGATGATTGTCTCTCTCTCTCTCTCTCTCTCTCTCTCTCTCTCTATCCTGAAGCTCATAATTATGGTGGTGCCTCAGCAACTTATACATCTATTTTCCTATCATTTCTTCCCAAGAATTAATCAAAAAAAAAAAACGTAATGAATCTCTGAACCTTGAAATCTAATTAATGAACGTCTATGGTCCTTTAACAAGCTGAGATTCGTACCGTAATAACAATAAGACGGTGCTAATTAATACTTCTAATTTAAGATCAGTCTAGGTATTCATCTCTACTTGTATAGAGTTTAGGTATGGCTATGTTACTGACTTTCGTATTCCTAATTAAACTTTTTTTATTTTCACACCTGGATGACTATTTTCAAAGGCTTCAAAGACGAGGTATAGCTATGTTATTAACTTTTGTGTTCTATATTAAACTTTTATTTGCATATTAGTTTTTTTTTTTTAAAGACTGCAAAGGTTTTAAGTACAATTATTACCACTTTATTACTAGAACCACATCAACTTTCACCAGAACCTGAAAGATAGATGGCACGGACATTTGAGCGAAAATGACATGGATTTAAGTGATATTCATCCTCACTTCTGTAATGCCCTCGCTATATGTATGCTTGTTATGGACTCTTCTTTCCCTGTGGAATAGAGTCATGATGGAGATTTCATGACCTGCAGTTGTTGGAAAAGAAGTTGCAGGCTTGTTACGGTCTACTTTAAGCACGCTAATTACCGTGTCTTTTTACCTGCACCTGTAAGAAATAATGAAGGATCAGATTTGTCATCGAGACTTCTTTACGTATACTTAAAATAAAATTCTAGCATAAGCTTATTATCGAATTCCTTTCTTTCTAATTAAAGTTTGTGAGACATGCTTGTTATCGAGTATTCTTAATAAGTTTTAAAGGAAAATTTTTCTTCCACGCAGCCAAACTTAGAGCAAAAGCTTTATTCGAGATATTGTCCAGGAAAATAACAAAGACGAAGAACAGGCTAAACATTTCGCGTTGGAATTCTTAAACGATTTACTCTCACCAAGACAATCCTCTACAGACACAAACACTATCCTCGAGAATGTTTGTCTTGTTCGTGACGTGGGAATCCTTGTTAAACGATCATTAACAACATGAAAACCTCTGACACGTACAGCCTCAGCCCGAATAACTTTCACTACAGCCAGTTATATTTAAGAGATGAGACAAAGAAATATGTAAGAATACTGACTTTCAAATGGTTACATATAAAATTCACCAGCTCCTCACTTTTCTCCCTCTCTCTCTCTCTCTCTCTCTCTCTCTCTCTCTCTCTCTCATCAATAACTAGCACGTGCCAGTCAAAAAGCCATCTAGTAACTGCATAAAGACTGCATCTGTTCACTGCAACGACGAGTGCATGTACTGTCAACACTGAATATTTCATCTACTACCTCACACATTCAGGCATCAAAGGAAGCTAGGTTGATTCATGGGACGCATTTTTAACAGCTGGAGAACTGTGGGAGGAATATTTGCTGCGATGGAAAGGAAAAGAAAAGGGAGATTGTCCAAAGAAGAATGTTTGCCAGGAAGAATTGATGGAAGGAAAAGGGAGAGAGGTCGACCAGGAATGTTTGCTCGCCAGAATTGATGGGAAGAAATAGAGAGATGAATGGATCAAGAAAGAATGTCTGTTGAGAAGAATTTAGAGAGAGAGAGAGAGAGAGAGAGAGAGAGAGAGAGAGAGAGAGAGAGAGAGAGAGAGAGAGAGAGAGAGAGAGAGAGAGAGAGAGAGAGAGAGAGAGAGAGAGAGAGAGAGAGAGAGAGAGAGAGAGAGAGAGAGAGAGAGAGAGAGAGAGAGAGAGAGAGAGAGAGAGAGAGAGAGAGAGAGAGAGAGAGAGAGAGAGAATACAAAAAAAACAACCCATTACTCACATAAACTTGATTCCATACGCTGCATCTCTCTACGAAATATTAAAACACACATTTACGCTCACGAGCAACAGAAGACTACAATGTTGCAGGAAGACAAAACGAGATAAACACTTCACAGACACAGCCATAATGGGAGGTGAAGTTTGCCGCCACATCGTCTCAGGTTTGACATGTAGGATCTCTTTTGCCTCGAGTCACCTTACAAATTTGCCTAATCAGACGATATAAAAACAGAGAGAAGTTGTCTACCATGATTTCAGGGATGGATTTTCGATTTTTTATCCTTCCTGGTACGTACGTGTTTTTCAATGCAATATTACAGAGATTCTTCACTTGGATCGCATTATCTTGACAGTGTGTTGTGAATTATTCTTATCTCTGCATGGCTAGGGAAGGAGAAATTTCATGAGGAGTTTGTTTCTGTTTCAATTATGTACAGGAGTGCGTAGCTGGATGGGAATGGGGAGAGGAGGAATATTCGACGTCTTGAGGTTGTCTGAATATTTACACACTACATCTGGTCTTGCATTTCTCCGCGGCTTCTACGTAATTACTTGTCACTCATCAGTCCTAGTCAGCGGTTCTCCATCTCAGGAGCATCACCTACCTGCCTCTCACAATACTGAAGAAAACGGTGTATATGGTGAATGTATACATGTGTTTATGTTATGGAAGGGTTCCAAAATACAAAAGAAACACCATTGTGATGTTGAGAGGAATCCTGCATCAAGATCACCACCTGTTACACTACCAACGCCCCTAAACAATGACAACAATGATGGTCTACAAAGCTGCCACAAACAGTTACCAAGCTCTCCACGGACGAGTATGCATGTAGAGCTTAACTACGGATAACGGTGGTGTTTTTATATCCTTTCCTTTCTTTATTACGTGGTCACTGGTCATCGCCTTTAATCATCGCCTTGAACAAGTACCCAATTTCAAAACTCAGTGGTAATCATTCAAATTTCAGTGGTAATCATAAAGCATTACGTATTCCATATATATTTCTTTACACGAAGCCTCACGAATTTTTTGCAATAGAACACGTGTAAAAGAAATGCGTAGATAGATCAATAAATAATCAGACATTTATCCCATTCTTTTGGCTAACTCTCTGTTCGGGAACTGGCATCTCAGTGGGCTTTTTTATTTATTTAACCACATGTTGCTTTTGCCCAGTTTTTCCCCTCTTGCATAAAAAAACCCACCCACGTTAGGAGAGGTACAGAGCAGCCGTGTCAGAGGAATCAGTGTCCTGTTTGGTTTTCCATGAGTGACTGCTACCGTTGTGATATTGTCAGATCCACCATCGCCTGGCCCTCACCTTTAAACACACCGCTGCTATTGCGATTAGTCTTGAATGAAACTTTTATCTGACTACAGTTTATTTCGAAGTTTGTATCCACGTCTTCTACAGCATCATGGTTTGGTAGCGACATGTTTACCTCGCTTGTTTGGACGCTGTGAAAGGAAGCTATCAGAAGTAAAGCACCTGGGATAAGGCTTCCTTGGTGTCTCCCTGATGCTGGTTGCTGCGGAGTTACACAGCATTCACAAGACGAACAAACACCAACAAGCCTCAAGATAATCCAGTGGTCTGTTCTGTGGCTCCACTACGCAGCGCTTCTTGCTTCTGAGAGTTTCGTTCCTTGTTTTTATCTTATTCAGTATCACACACATTTTTTTTTTACTACCTAAGAATTCTAGTTGGGATATACCACCACACATTTCAATACCTTGCAAAATTGTGGTCAGGCAAGAGAGAGAGGGAACTGAATAAAAAATTAGGACATGTACGAACATTTAATTGACTGTTCTGACTTTCCACATATTCTGTTAGCAAAATTAAAGCTTAGCACGAAAAACAATCGGTGTCGTCAGATTTGTGCTTGTGTTTTGCTCGCTCTTGTCCTTTTTCAAGCCATTACGCGCGATTACACCATTGGCTCACACTCAGCCGGCAAAAATTTCATAGCTGTGCTTATATAAATTAATCTTTCTTACTACGGTTCATGACTGTTGTACTGAGAGAGAGAGAGAGAGAGAGAGAGAGAGAGAGAGAGAGAGAGAGAGAGAGAGAGAGAGAGAGAGAGAGAGAGAGAGAGAGAGAGAGAGAGAGAGAGAGAGAGAGAGAGAGAGAGAGAGAACACAAACACACGCATAACAAGAGAGAGAAACTGAGACTAACGCAAACAGACAAACTGACAAACAGGAAAGGGAGAGAGGAAGAGGACGTGATACTGTAACATACATAGACAGGCAAAAAGGACATAGAGACATACAGACACACGGACAGAAAGCAGGATCCTGAGTGCAGGATAATTATGTTCCAGCGAAGGACGCTCTGGGGATCACCTCGTACAGACAAAGGACTGCTCTAGGAAGGCTTGGACAAGGAGGAGGGGAGGGAGGGAAGGAGGGCTTTGGTAGAGAGAGAAGGGGGCAAGGAAACACTGGCTCTCCTCCTCGTTCGACTGCATCTTGTGTCGGATACAAACAGATGTCTCAGTTCACATATCGGCAACTTCTGCTGCGATGTCTTTGTCTGTTAGTGTTTGCGCAAGTTAGGTAAAGATGCATGAGGAATAAAAGAAGAACAGGTCAACTCTCTCTCTCTCTCTCTCTCTCTCTCTCTCTCTCTCTCTCTCTCTCTCTCAACGGTTTGATGCGAAAAAAATTTCTAGCTTTCATCCAAGGATATGTTTGAAGCACTTATGATAATGATATAGAGATAGTCGTTTCTTTCTCTCTCTCTCTCTCTCTCTCTCTCTCTCTCTCTCTCTCTCTCTCTCTCTCTCTCTCTCTCTCACACACACACAAACAGCCTCCTTAAGGCCAACATGCTTACTGCTATCTATTCTTCCTTAGTGTTCCCTTGTGGCGTTTTAAAGCTACAGAAGGTGAAGGGAGGTTAAGCTCAAGCTGGATACAAGTGTTCCTTTCAGTCACTTTAACTTCCCCAGGTCAAGCAAGAATTATCGAACACCTCACAGGGGATGGAAAAGGCACGTAGAAAATGGATAAGGTTCCAACTGGTAATTTTTATCTCTATTTGTTTTTATCTACATTCGTGATTGTCAAAGGATCCTAAATAGAAACAACACTGTAGTAACATTGTAGTAATACTCGTTCATCACCTCAGTATATTACATTGGAGTACTTTTTTTTGAGTTTGGAGCCATGGTAATGATAAAACTAATAATAATACTGCTAATAATAAAAAAAAATAATGATAATAATAGTAACGGTAATGCTAATACTAATAACAGGTAATGCAGATTCTCATACACTACCTGCTGATTTAGAGCTGGAGTAAATCACGTAAGGATTATTCTGTACGGGAAGGGCCAATTCCACGCTGGTCTGGCCGGGAATGAACGGGAATTGCCTACGTGTGTGTGTGTGTGTGTGTGTGTGTGAAAGGCCGTGGGTGGGTGGGTGGATGGGTGGGTAGTGATGGAACTGTATAGCCATGGTAAGGGAGAGTAGTAATTAGGATGTATTGGTGAAGGTTTGTGTTGGGAGCGGCTTAGTGAGTGGATGTGTTCATGGCGAGGATGTGTCAGTATGCGTGTCGTGGTGAAGTGGTGGTGGTGGTGTGGTGTTGTGGTGGTGGCAGTGGTGGTGGTGTATGTTGTGGTGGTGGCAGCAGAATTATGTAGTGTACACCGTTCAATATGAGATGAGTGTCTTGTTGTGCCAGTGCGTGTGTGTGTGTGTGTGTGTGTGTGTGTGTGTGTGTGTGTGTGTGTGTGTGTGTGTGTGTGTGTGTGTGTGTGTGTGTGTGTGTGTGTGTGTGTGTGTGTGTGGATGTCTGTCTACCTACGTGTCTGTCTGTCTGTTTTCTTGTCTATTTGTCTATCTGTATGTTTGTATGTCTGGTGTATTTTCCAACATAACAAATAGCTAAACATTTCCACCAAGAAAAAAATAAATAAATAAAGCAAAATCACAAACTAAAACAAGATCAACACACCTTTTTCCTCTCTTAATTAACCTACATTGAACACCAAGGAAAATAAATAACCCAAACACATTAACATACCAGAAGAGAGAGAGAGAGAGAGAGAGAGAGAGAGAGAGAGAGAGAGAGAGAGAGAGAGAGAGAGAGAGAGAGAGAGAGAGAGAAACGAACCCAGCAGAGTAAACGAAACCAAACCATCGCCATCACACACTCAAGGATGCAGGAATAAAACCACGAAATATTTAACCTGGCACCTTAAAGCAACAGAGACCATATCCACCCGGCTGACGAGGCTGACGTGGTGCCCTCAATGGTAAGCTCTCCCTTTATCGAGTCCTGAGCACCTTGAACCCTTGCATCCCACCCTAAGCGAGATTGGCGATACTCCATAAGATACTGAGACGGGGCTTTCTTAGTACAGGGAGGCGAGATGTAGTGTTTCTCAGCACAGGTGGTGAAGGAGGAAGTCTCAGGTGAGCTCTTTAATCCCCATAAGCACATGAATCTTCCAACTTCCTATGATTTGGCTTCATTCAAGAGGGAGGTTTCAAGACAACTGTTCCTATCCTTGGGCTAATTCCATCGGCTCTATAAGGAGACTGGCAACTGAGAGGGCCTTTTTTCTTTATATTTTTGTTGCCCTTGGCCAATCCTCCACTCTTATATATAAAAAAAAAAAGGTTTAGATTATACTTTCCAAACGTCACTACTGAGAGGAAATTGAATTTTGATACTTTTAAATTTGAAGTCCGTGTTATTATTTATCCATTAATGTATTTATTTGTCCCTGTACTCGTATATCGCCGTAATCTCAGCTCAATACCACGCAAAGGCGCTCAAATATCAGGCGTTGCTCTGTCATCAATCAGGAGTCAAAGAGTTAATAATACATTCAGATGAGGCAACGGAAATGTCAGGTATGTCGGTGCTCGTTTATTTTTTAAGCTAGTGAGTAGATGAGAGAGAGAGAGAGAGAGAGAGAGAGAGAGAGAGAGAGAGAGAGAGAGAGAGAGAGAGAGAGAGAGAGAGAGAGAGAGAGAGAGAGAGAGAGAAAGAAAGAAAGAGAGACCTACAGGAATGGTGGAATTTTGTCATATTTTCGATTAGCCGATGGTGGAAATATTTTTTTTTTACTTAAGAGAATGTCTGCTCTCTCTCTCTCTCTCTCTCTCTCTCTCTCTCTCTCTCTCTCTCTCTCTCTCTCTCAAAAGACCAGCATTATCATACCAAAGCCGCACGTCAAAACCTACCTATAGCATAAATTGAACCTCCTGCACAGAACTGGACAGCTTCACATGCACTGCCTCCCTTCTTCCCTCTCCCTTCCTCCATCCCCACCTCCCTCCCTTTCCCCTCCCCACTGTCACATAACCGCGACACCTATGACTACATTTTAAGGGTCAGTCAGTCATTCCGGCGGCACGAGTGTTCCTGTTCTTTGGTGCAGTGTTCGGATACGTTCCAACTTTTGTGTATGTTGTCGCTTCTCTCGATCTTTTCTTTTTTTTTTTTAACGAGCTTTTTTTTTTTTTTTTTTCTTTTACTTTTTTTTTTTAACGAGTGCGAGTGTGCTGAGGAAAGAAAAAAAAGTGTTAGTAGGTATGTAGAAAAGAATGGTTTTGTAGAAAAGAAAGTGAATCTGTAGTGGTGTAACATTCTAAACGAGGGAAATAGTAACTGTAGCGGTCAAAAAAAAAAAAAAAAAAAAAAAAAAACAGGGTAAAAAAAAATAGAAAAAGACAAACTAAAAAGGGAAAAGGACCTGTATAAAATCTATCTATCTATCTATCTACTACGCTCTCTGTGACAAAGAATAATATAACTGTAAGTACTTAAAGACGAAAAATTAAAGGATAAACTGTCTTCTCCACTCAACACAAAAAGGAACAATATGTGACGATTGAAGAGAGTGAGAGTAAGAAAGAAAGAAAGGAAAAAGTGTGACAGAGAGACATGGAAAAAAAAGAAAAGACATGACACTCTAGAAATAAAAGAAAGAGAGAAAGAAAAACTATAACTGTAATTCTCGAAACGTGAAAAAAAAGAGAATATGGCTCTTGAAAACGAATTAAGAGAGAGAGAGAGAGAGAGAGAGAGAGAGAGAGAGAGAGAGAGAGAGAGAGAGAGAGAGAGAGAGAGAGAGGATGTGACTCGAAAACGGGAGGAATTAACCTGTAACCCTTCACGACGGGGAAAAATGAATCTCTATTGCTTTACGAGTGGGAAAAAAAAAGTAAACTGTATCGCTCGAATTGAAATACAAAGAAATAATAAAAACAGTGTGTGGAGCTCAAAGGCAGAACAAAAAGTAGTAGAAGGAAAAGAAACCTATCGTATTGCAACACAAGGTGAGGAAAGTGAATTATAACCGCCGTGGTACAGTGGAACCATGCGTGTTTTGGGGTCCGAGGGGTCTCCAAGCGCACGGGTTCGAATCCTGTCCACGGTCCGAGTGTAGGTAGGGCTTCCTCACTTGGGGCAAGGGTGTCCTAGCGGATGGTCGTTGAGATAGGAGGTACCCCAAAAAGTATCTCCTTTAGCCCAGAAATTCCCGTGAAAAAGCTCACATGGTATAAATAAAATAAAAAATGTGGGGAAATGTTGCATGGGAGAAAAAAAAGTGTTATGTATAAATATATGGATTAAAAGAGATACTCCATTGAATGATCGATGGTAGAAAGTAATTACCCCCAAAAAAAAAAAAAAAAAAAAAAGAAAATGGCAGGTGTGAAAATGGTGCGGCTTTTTAAAGGGATACTATGCTAGATTGTGAAGGGATGTAGTAATAGGAAAGGGAGTGAGAGTACTGCTGGTTTCGCTACATGACGGACAACGCATTGAAAAAAATATATATAAAAAAAAAAGGTCATACGTAAAAAAACAAACACACGGAGACAGACACGAAAGTTTTATTATCCACCTGTTGATTAAACCGGACATATCATCTGTTTATTTTTCTCATTTATTTTGCTACACATTCATACCCATAACGTACATTCGTGTCATTTACCCTCTGTGTGTGTGTGTGTGTGTGTGTGTGTGTGTGTGTGTGTGTGTGTGTGTGTGTGTGTGTGTGTGTGTGTGTGTGTGTGTGTGTGTGTGTGTGTGTGTGTGTGTGTGTGTGTGTGTGTGTGTGTGTGTGTGTGTGTGTGTGTGTGTGTGTGTGTGTGTGTGTGTGTGTGTGTGTGTGCGTGTCCAGGTTTAATATCTTTACATCCTTGATATAACGCAACTTGAGTGATGAAAAACAAATTAATTCACTTAGTCAACTAGTAATCACTTTTGGAAATGATCAAAGGTAATGTAGAGTGATTAAATATTTCATCAACTAAAGCGCTGAGAGAGAGAGAGAGAGAGAGAGAGAGAGAGAGAGAGAGAGAGAGAGAGAGAGAGAGAGAGAGAGAGAGAGAGAGAGAGAGAGAGAGAGAGAGAGAGAGAGAGAGAGAGAGAGAGAGAGAGAGAGAGAGAGAGAGAGACTTCCATGACTCCTGCTTTATTCAGTGCCACACAACGCTCTTGGGACACATAGCATCCACACACTCTCTCTATATATACACTGCCTCGGAACACATGGATGAAAACACAATCCAGTCCATTCTTATACACTGACATACACTGACACACACACACACACACACGCACACACACAAACTTGTTCATGTATGTAAGAAGGCCTCTCCTTAAAAATAAGTGAATTGAATAAGAATACATAGAATAACACACACAAAAAAAATAATGATGTAAACAGAAATTCAAGACAAAATTTACTGAAGGTGCTGACACTCTCTACCAATTATACTATTATTTTACCCACTACAACACCTACACCAACACGCCAACACGTGACCCAGCACCTATGCACACTCCTAATAACCATATCCACCCACGCAGCTCGACAATGAGAGTGAGAGCATCGAGGCAACCAGTAACTCACGATAGATACAAGCGAATCAGAAACATCGAACTTCAGTAGCTCAAAAAATAACATGATTCTTTTCGCTCCGCATCAGTGGCCGGAGCACTAATACAGTTGTCGCGTGTTGGTGCGCTACACAAACTACACGGAGAGTGAGTGGAGAGACAAGGCACGGGAAAAGAGAGCAGCTATGTGACTTAACTGGTGCAGGCAAACACACACACACACACACACACACACACACACACACACACACACACACACACACACACACACACACGAATTTACTGAACGGTGAATAAATGTGGTATTTTTTCTTCTTTTGCTGGATTTCATCGTTGATTTTACTATTTTTTTTCGTTATACTTCTCTGTTTACAATACGCACTTATTCTATAAAGACTGAAACACATTAGTGGAGGGAAATACACGTGAATTTACCAGCGGATACTTACAAATACAAGTACCTAACATATTCTTCTCTCCCCCGTGGTTATTTATCTCCTTCCCAATTCATATTTCAGTATCACATATCTATAACACAGAAACTGACACAGTAACGGAAAATAAGCACATGAATTTTACACACCTGTCGATAAACGTGACGGCTACTTTTTTTCTCCTTTTTAAACGCTGGATTTTAGAACCGTTCAATTTGTGTCCGATTCCTCCTTTTCTCTTTCCTTTTCTCTCTTTCTCTCTCATTTAAGCGTCCATTCTGGCTAGTTTTAATTAAAGGTACTGAAGGAGATGGAGGGAAGGAAGTTAAGGTGAATCTGTTCTTTTCCCTTTAATCGTTTTCTATCATTTATGTGTTTTAGTTAGTTTAATTAAAGGCGTTCAAGTTAATGAAAAAAGGGGAATTCAAGGACGAGAGAGAGAGAGAGAGAGAGAGAGAGAGAGAGAGAGAGAGAGAGAGAGAGAGAGAGAGAGAGAGAGAGAGAGAGAGAGAGAGAAAATGACACAGAGAAACAGAGATAGTATAGAATATATTTCCGTCACAACACCGATAACACTTTCCCGGCTGCCTCTCTCACTCGTGTCTGCCTCTCATAACTCACTTTCCTTCATCAATTCCACCTTAGCATCTCAACCAGGAAGAACGAGAGACAGAGAGAGAGAGAGAAAGAGAAAGAGAGAGGGAAAGAGAGATGCGCGCCAGTATTTCACAGTAGAGGGATCAGAACTAGGGTAGGGAGGAAACGGTTTACTGTAGATCATTCCGCATGCATTTTTTCCCGTTTCTCTTTCGTAACGCACTCGGCATGCAAGGAGACGAAGAGAGTAACGAGATGTGAAGGTGAGTTGCGCTGTCCTGTCTGGCTGGGGAGTGATGGATGACTGGATGCATGGATGAATGAGTGAATGAATGGAAGAAAGGAAGGAAGGAAGAGTTATTTCAAAGGGGGAGGAGGAGAAAATTATTGCATAGTGTTTTAGGTATGGTGGAATGAATGAGTGAATGAGTGAGTGAGTGAATAAAGGGAAAGAAGAAAGGAGAGCGGGAGGAAAGGATAAATGAATAAAGGTAGGTGAGGGAGGAGGGAGAGAGGAAATGAATAAACGAATAGGAGAAGGGAGGGAGCAAGAGAACGGGGGAGAGTAGGAGGAATTGGTGAATATACGATGAAAGGAAGAAAGGAAGGAAGAAAGGGAGAACAAGGAAGAAAACTAAATAGCAAAGTAAAAAGAGCAGGAGCAGAATAAAGGAATGGTAAAGGTAAATACAAACTCACGGAACAGTAATTGACGGAAGAAAAGAAAGAAAGAAGGAAGGAAGGAAGGAAGGAAGGAAGGAAGGAAGGAAGCAGGCAAGCAAGGAAGAAAGGAAAGGAAGACGCGAAAGAGAAAGAAAATCGTATAGTAAAAGAGAAAAGAAAAGGTTAGAAAAGAAAAAGAACACTCATAGAAAATAAAATAAAAATGAAAATAAACAGTAATGAGATATAAAGAAAGGAAGGAACGAAAGAAAACACACTCAAGAAGAAAAGAAAGAAAAAAACACAAGAAAACAGAACAGGCTTGGTTTGAAGAAGGGAAAGGAACAAGCAACACATAAGCAAGGTTAGTCACACGCTGCAGTGCTTGGGAGACGAAGCCCGCATTCAAGGCAGTAACAGGAACAGCTCACTCAAGACACCAGAGCCTTCCAGTGCGCCGCGTTTTCCTTGTAATGAGACAGAAGTGGTGCCGCATAACCATCGCTTCGAGTGTAAATTGGAAACTTCAAGCTAGTCAGGGAGTAAATAGGAGAAGCGTGGAGGAGTCTTATGTCCTTGGAGGCTTACAGAGCACGGTAATGAGGAAGAGGTGACAGTATACAGGTAAAGTGGTGTACCTAGTGATTAGGAGTAAGGGACACAGGGATAGGTACACAGAGATAGTGTTGGGAGATATTCTTGGAAGGTTATTTATCATGTCATTGGAAATACGTGAAGACTACAGTGCTAAGGTGTATCTGGAAGCTTAGGAATGTAAGTTACAGTTACGAGTAGGGATTAAGTGAGGATAGTAATGACAGGTGGAAGTTAAGACGATGCTTACCTAGAGGGTGAGGAGGAAGCTAAGACGCAATGCTGAGGTATTTAATATATACAGAAGGCAGTGTATTGAGAGATGTTTCTGCTGGCGGAGGAGCTTAAGAGTCTATTGTGGAGTATCTAGTAATTTACGAGATATATATACCAGCAATAAGAGGAAGAGATGAAGAGAGAATAATGTTGAGAGATGCTCCTAGCGGCTTACAGAACAAATACCCGGATGATAGGATCTGAGAACCTATCATTGCAGTGTTTCCAGCAGTAGAGGACAACACACGCCAAGAGAAAGAAGTCAGTGAAGATAGTTAAAAAGATGTCCGTGGGGGATTTTACGGAACGCATCAGTCGGGAGCAGGTGAGGATTGTGTTGAAGGAGTGTTGACGTAAAATGCAAGGTGGAGGAATGTTAGAGGCCACAGTATTTCGACGCCTCTGTAAGCTGGCCGTGAGAAGCTGCAGTTGTGGTTTGTGACTTTCATCTCTCCGGCAGCAGGGGAGGACGGACAGTGTTGCGTTGAGGGAGTGTTATTGTCATGTAAAATGGGCGGTAAAGGAGCGTTACAGTGCGTGATATTATGGCAAGCTGGTCGTGAAATACAGTACATGTAGTTTAACCCCTTCAGTACTAGGACGCATTTGTACCATGAGTTTGGGGTACAATCAGACGATTTTACTTAAATTAGGAAAGGTCTATGGAGATCAGAAGATTAATGGCCAAAGTCTTCACTAATTCAATCCCGCACATAAGTTTCTGAAGCTGTATCAAATCACCAAATAGTAACCAGAATGAGTATGGAAATGTGTCATGGTACTGAAGAGGTTAAGACTCTCTCTCTCTCTCTCTCTCTCTCTCTCTCTCTCTCTCTCTCTCTCTCTCTCTCTTGGAATAAGGGAGGTGAAAGACAGAAAAAGTTCGCTGTAATATAGATAAGGTAAGCTTGACCTGTGTAACTGAAATAAGTAGCGTCAAATTACTCAGTCTAACATTCCCCTGCGCAAGATTTTATTGTTAAAGCTCCAGTAATATGCGTCTCTC
>NC_059301.1:22302253-22359753 GCF_017591435.1 Portunus trituberculatus | reverse complement strand
ACTACAACAGGACAACCACCCTCACCACCGCCAACAACAACAACAACAACAACAACAACAACAACAACAACAACAACAACGACAACAATAACAACAACAACAACAGTTACAGTAATAAATGTACTTTCACAGATTATCCGGGACACTCATTCATTTCAATTATTATTACCAATTTAAAAGCAGTTATGGCATAAAGATGATGAACGCTTGTGAAAAGTTAGAAAGGATAAGTCACCCCTGCTATATTTCCCAACTGCTCGTTTTCTATGATTTATTACTGCTTTGTGTGTGCTTTATAAATAATTGGTATTTTTCACTTTTCTTTTACGTCTGGGTAGTAACTAAAGGAGAGAGAGAGAGAGAGAGAGAGAGAGAGAGAGAGAGAGAGAGAGGGTGTATAATCGTTTTATCTCCATACTTTCATGGATAATGGTTAACCAATATTTCCTTATAGCGCAACACACACACACACACACACACACACACACACACACACACACACACACACACCAGGCATGGCATGGGTGTGTGTGTTGGAAAAATGAATCAGGCGGAAAGGATCGGTGGAAGGAAGACGCAAGCCAGAGTGACGAGGAGTGAAAGATTAATTTTCCTACGTGTGATCTACATATTTCAGTAAAACCTGCACAGAACAAGCGGCTGGAGATTCACGAAGATAAATTATGTATACATGGAGCAAGAGGAGGAAGAGGAAGAGAAAGAGGAGGAGGAGGAGGAGGAGGAGGAGGAGGAGGAGGAGGAGGAGGAGGAGGAGGAGGAGGAAGAGGAGGAGGAGATAGATGAAAGAGATACGAGAGTCCGTATTTAGAAACGCTTTGCTCTCTCACCACAACTGTTTTCCAAGGCCACAAGAATGAGTAGCAGGTTTTTCATCAGTTGTTTCTCCTGTTAATAAAGTAAAAATCTTGTCAATTTGCCTCTAGAATCCCCCCAAAAAAACACCTTTAAAAACTCGTGTCAACTAAAATTAACCCTCTTTGAATAGTGATGTCTCAGAATACAAAGCCAGGAACTCAAATGGTCTAAAAGCAAATTCTTATCTACGCACTTCGAATAACACTCTGCTAACACTTATCTAGTAATAATAGTCAAACAATAACAAATGGATGGAAATAAACTAAATGCTAAACTATTTCTATCGATGAATCCTTGTGGAAGAAAAACAAAAGTTTGCTAACACACTAATAAAAGTTAGAAGTCATCACTATTGTGCAATTCAGAATAACAAAGCTGTCTCTATTTCCACAATACTGAAATACCTGTATTCTGAAACATTCCTGGGTTGCACCTCAATTATCTTATAAAGTTTTAGTTGAAGCTACACGGGTTTTTAAAGATATTCTTATAGTTTTAGTGAGAAATACATTTTTTATATCATTAAAAGGAGAAACAGTTCTCAAAATCCAGCTTATAATTTTTGTGGCCTTTAGAAGTAGTCGTAGAGAGAGAGAGAGAGAGAGAGAGAGAGAGAGAGAGAGAGAGAGAGAGAGAGAGAGAGAGAGTGTTCGTCTATCGTGATCAATTTTTATTTCTTCTTTCTGTCTGTGTCTGTTTTTCTCTATTTTTTTCATATCTCTGTTTGTTCGATTGTTTTGTCTGTTTTTCTTTGTCTAATGTCTTTACATCTGTCTGTCTGTCTGTATGTGTGTCTTTTCTTTGTCTGATAAGCTCGTCTGTTTGTCTTTCTCATGCATAAGCGTTTATAATTTATTCATTTGAGAGAGAGAGAGAGAGAGAGAGAGAGAGAGAGAGAGAGAGAGAGAGAGAGAGAGAGAGAGAGAGAGAGAGAGAGAGAGAGAGAGAGAGGAAAACATTTTAAATACGGGTTTGAAAAGGAACACATAAGGATCTATTGAAAGTGCACGTTTAGTTATTTTTATTTCCCTCTTTGAATAGCGAATCCTGAGAAGAGCCAACAGCGATGAGGATAGATAGTGCAGGTGAATAGATATCGAACTTCCCTATTTTACCTGCGGACACAAAAGAGGGACGTTCCGGTGGAGTGGCGCGTGGTATTTTGCATCCTCTGTTAAGTAATTTATCTGAAATCCCCGTACACCTCCACCCTTCCCTCTTCTCTCCACTGTATACCTGCATGAATATTACGCAGAAAAAATCACTGGGGTCTTTATCTATTTAGTTTTGTTACATATGGAGAGTAAAATGTCAAACTATGTTAATCTTTCCGCGTACAACAAACTCTGCAGCATCAGTTATTATTTTACTTTGCCACAGGTCATTGTATTGTCTCCCGTAAGTTGTGGAGAAGAGAGAGAGAGAGAGAGAGAGAGAGAGAGAGAGAGAGAGAGAGAGAGAGAGAGAGAGAGAGAGAGAGAGAGAGAGAGAGAGAGAGAGAGAGAGAGAGAGAGAGAGGGGAAGCTAAATTACGCACCAGTACTTTAATTCCTGTTCTTAATCACGATGACTAAGTAGATTTTAATATCACAAAAGGGTTTCCACACGTTAGAAGATTGAATACGTATGTGTGTGTGTGTGTGTGTGTGTGTGTGTGTGTGTGTGTGTGTGTGTGTGTGTGTGTGTGTGTGTGTGTGTGTGTGTGTAAGGCCAGGATCAAGAACAGGAGGGTACTTATCAGCGTTCGTGGAAAGAAATGACAAAAGACAAATGTTCAGTGTTAGTGGAAAGCTTGAACAACAGGACAATGCTTAGCTGACGTACCATGGAAGTTTTGTATGTCATTCACGTAACATACAATTCAAATAAAACAATTAACTGTAGATGATATACACACACACACACACACACACACACACACACACACACACACACACACACACACACACACACAGTAAAGCGTAATGGCGTATTCAAACTAAAATATTCCAAGCGCAAGCACAAGATTTCGTATTAAATTATGCAGGATAAATGAAAGTAATATAAAAACGCAATTTTGGTTAAGGAGCGGCGAGAGCAGGTACTCTTTAAATCATAAGTAGATTATATGACACTCAACCCGCAGAGAGAGAGAGAGAGAGAGAGAGAGAGAGAGAGAGAGAGAGAGAGAGAGAGAGAGTCATCCATTCATTCATTCATTGAGTTAGTAAGGACGGATATGCATTAGCAGATATTACAGACTCACTGACACAAAACACGTCATCATGAATTGGAATGAGACACTAATCAGGCCATTAAACTCACCTAATCCTAAGTGGTGGCCAGGAATTTAGGTACACTCCCTTTACCCCTCTCTCCTCTCCTCCCTTCCCCCCTACCTTAACCCCCCACCATACACTCTCTCTCTCTCTCTGAACTCTCTCTCTCTCTCCCTTCACCAGCCCTTCATCTCCCAACCACATTACCACATCCGGTCCATCCAATCGACCTAATCCACTCAGGCTCGTCCATTTGCTCGTGGACAGAACGGAGGCAGGCTGTGGGCTGTGGGGGAGGGAGGGAGAGAGAGAGAGAGAGGGAGTTGGAAGAGTAACGTGTTTCCCTATACTAACTTCCGGCTCTGTTCGGGGACGGATACAGAAATGGACAGAGGAAGGGTTTAAAAAATGGATGGAGAGAAGAAAGATAAAAAAAATTTGGAGTGACGTAAAAGGAAAGGTTTTTTTTTTGAATGTGGAGAGGAAGGTGAAAAAAAGATGGAGGGAAGGGAGTGGGCATAAAGGGGGAAAGTGGGAAGTAAATTAATGGAAGGATATGGAGAAAGAAGGAGAAGGTGCAGAGATGAAGATGGAGGATACAGGAAAGAAAATGGTAAGATGTAATTGTGAAATAGGGAGACAGAGATGGGAAAAAAATTGAAAAAAAAGAGTGACATGGTGAACAGCAACACATGCAGCAGAGAATAGAGAATAGAGTGAATTCATATATATTCTGTTCATTCTTTTAGTATTTTAGAATGGAAATATTCGTACACTTACTCTTTTGTCTTCCATTTCCCTGAAACTCTATCTGTTTCTGGTCTTCCATCCTACGACTCAAATATTTCAAGAGAGAGAGAGGAATTAAGAGACATCCGACACTAGATTGGCCAGCCCCGTTGGAATTTTTCTTCACATATTTTTGGGAAGGAAATATTAAATTCTTTCCATTTTTAATACTTTCCAGCTCTTTTGGACATCTTTCTTCACATGAAAAAAGTGATAGTAGGTTATATTTGTTTCGTTCAGAGCATCGAATTAAATGTAGTCAGTATTATCAACTTATTTTTTGCCCATAATAATAATAGTTAAGAATATTATCACTGAACGACTCATTTCATGAGAGTGCATGTAACTCGCTACCAAGTCCCATCGTTAAAAGGTATAAAGACGTTTGAATGAGCCGCCCGTGTATGCAGTCGGTCATGCTTTAGAATCGTCTCCACATGACACGAGCCTCGCACTGTACTGCTGGTCTGCCTCCACGTGACACTTGTAATGCTGCGAGAGTAATGCGGCTTGATAGATATCTGTGTAGTGTGTGTATGTGTAATTCACCTCGGTCGTCTGCTGGTCACCCAGCCAGTCTTCCCCATTACGGAGCGAGCTCAGAGGTCATAGACCGATCTTCGGGTAGGACTGAGACCACATAACACACAACACACACCGGGAAAGTGAGGCCACAACCCCTCGAGTTACATCCCGTACCTATTTACTGCTAGGTGAACAGAGGCCACACATTAAGAGACTTGCCCATTTGCCTCGCCGCTTACCGGGACTCGAACCCGGCCCTTTCGATTGTGAGTCGATCGTGCTAACCACTACACTACGCGGTGTGTGTGTGTGTGTGTGTGTGTGTGTGTGTGTGTGTGTGTGTGTGTGTGTGTGTGTGTGTGTGTGTGTGTGTGCCACGTGACTCAAGAACAACTTCAGTAAATGAGTAACACGTTCCACCAGTATGAACTCATTATATCATTGCGTTGAACTATTGACTAAGAGCAAAATGCAACACACATACATACATATATATACACACACACACACACACACACACACACACACACACACACACACACACACACACACACACATTCAGAATAAAAGTTTGAAAAAAAAGTGTGTTAAGTAGAGTGAATCTCTTGATCCCTAACATTTTGCTTCGATTCATACATCATGTATTTTATGTGTTTCTTTAGATATTTCTGCTTTAGGTTTACACACACACACACACACACACACACACACACACACACACACACACACACACACACACACACACACACACACACGATTTTTGTACAACTGCATGTGGGAGGGAAAGCGCCTGCGTGCGTGCGTAAGCTTTATAAAATCAAGTGAAATCTCCAACGAAAGAGAATGTATACTAATCTCAGATGAAAGGAAAAAAAATCATAATTACAACACTTGCTCTCAGTTTTCTCTTTTCCACTTTCGTTTTCAGCAGGAGAGACCCAGCACAGCCTTCTGTCCGTGAGATGTGGTGCACTTCAGTCGCTATATCACACCATAAGGAATCATATAAAAAAAAATAATTCATAAACAAGCCACTGCAGCTACATTAGTATAACATAAAGCATTTAAAATCTTTATTCCTGTAATTCTCCCAGACATATTAACCAGAATGTTACGAAAAAACAAGCCACTAAAACAAACAAGAATTCCAAGGTTTATTAAAGCAAGGACCATTAGCACAGAATACACGAGTGCCAGTTAATGAAGGGAGGCCACATGAATGCGATCATCCTCAATGCTTGCAATGACTCAGGACAACCTGCCGCTTCACCACGCAGAGAATGAACAGGTTTCCACAACATGATAAACTGAGAATTAATGAGCACAGCAGAAGACTCCTCCAAAGCTGCAAAGTCTCCTTGTCTTTGACGTATTTGAACGATCACACTCGTATCTCAGCGGAGGGAAGGTCAAGGTCAGCAAGATTCCATTTGTGAATCTTGTGTCCTCAAACTTTCACGTCGAAGCGATCCCTCTTATGGAAAACGTTCAGATAAATTTCCCAGTTTCAGAAGGCCGGATTTTACGAAATTAAACAAAGCCTTGCGGTCTTCCTCCAATCTCAGATAATCGCTTTGGTTTTCTCTTCAAGGACTGACACCTCAGCAAATCTATTTTTTTATATTTTTATTCATTCATTCAGTGTGTGTGTGTGTGTGTGTGTGTGTGTGTGTGTGTGTGTGTGTGTGTGTGTGTGTGTGTGTGTGTGTGTGTGTGTGTGTGTGTGTGTGTTTTCTTATTTGTTGCCTCATGTATCTTCATAGGAAATATAAATAAATAAATAAATAAATAAATAAATAAAAATCCTTGGAGTGGATCACCAAGGAAACATGACACCATAAGGAGTATCCATAGCAACCTTACAACTATTCATCAGAAACTTTACACGAAGCAAACCGAAGTGAACATAAACATACAGAAATCGAACGTGCAGCCATGTACGATTTGGAAATAAGGAGTTCCATGAAATCTTTCCTGAAATCGTTGAAAAAAAATTAAGCACTGTACCGATCTCTACTCCAGGAACTGATTAGGCAACATCATTAATATAGAAGATGAAATCCTAATAGACCATGAATAATTCAGATGAAAATCTAATAACAATAAACGTTCAAAAAAGAAAACGGAGTGATAGAAAATGAAAAGTATCTCAATATCTAACTTCATCAAACATTCCGGAAAGGCAAAGCGTGTAGTATGTCAAACGTGAAAAAAAAGTAAGTTAAGAAATTTATACATGCTTATCTATTAGGGATACAGACCTATGGCCATCCTTTGTTAACCCCTTCAATACTGGGACGCATTTTACCATGAGTTTTGGGTTTGATTAGACGATTGTATTGACATTAGGAAGGGTCTATGTAGGCTAAAAGGTTAATTGCCACAGCCTTCACTAGTTTAATCCCCACTTAAGTTTTTGAAGCTGTATGAAATCACCAAATACTAACCAGAATGTGTCATGGTACTGATGGGATTAACATTTACATTACTGTTCAATGCTGCTTGCTTACACATGCAAAAAAAAAAAAATAAATAAATAAATGTAAATTAACGTTTGTCTTTTCAAAACCACTATTACACTTAAACCCTTCAGTACCATGACGCGTTCTCATATTCATTCTGCTTACTATTTAGTGATCTTATACAGCTTCAGAAACTTATGTGAAGATTAAAATAGTGAGGACTCTGGCCATTAATCTTTTGACCTTCATAGATCCTTCCTAATGTCAATAAAATCGTCTAATTATACCCAGACATCATGGCAAAAAAGTTTCTCAGTATTGGAGGGGTTAAGAGGATACTTAAAAAAAAATCAAGAAACAAAAACAAAAACACATAAAATTGTCTACCAGTCAAAGGAGTTAAATAGACCAAGATAATACCAAAAAGACAAAAATTAGAGAGTGAAAAGGTAGAGGCTGGAGAAGTAGGTAACAAGTAAAACAAGGCCAGAATGAGAGGACTGCGAGAAACAGTAGGTGGTGGGACTGAGGGAAACCAGACTCCAGGTGGTGGGAAGATGGGGCGGAAAAGTTTGAGACAGAATTTGGCGGAGGCTGGCACAGTTTCATGGCTCGCGGAATTGGTTTGGAAAAGTATTTGAATGAATCTGTGTGTGTGTGTGTGTGTGTGTGTGTGTGTGTGTGTGTGTGTGTGTGTGTGTGTGTGTGTGTGTGTGTGTGTGTGTGTGTGTGTGTGTGTGTGTGTGTGTGTGTGTGTGTTATAAGGAGATTTTGAAATGACCACATATGACCACAAGCTCACACACACACACACACACACACACACCTTTAATCTACAAAAACAACCAAACACAGTAAGACGAGAATACTTACGCCTACAACTAATCGTCCCTCAAAGCAAAGAAGAAAATAACACACAGAGCCATCAAACATTACTCATATCTGGCTAAAATCTAAGACAATGACGCAGTTAATCACAGTGCGTGGCCTCATCGCTCACACATAAGGAGAAGATGAAACTAATGGACACAATAACATAAATCTTTCCCTCCTCTCACTCCCTCACACCTGCTGGTTATGTAGCTTTCTCTCTCTCTCTCTCTCTCTCTCTCTCTCTCTCTCTCTCTTGGTGTGTCTCATTTCTAACAGGTTCTCTTCTTAGGTTGCTCTGAAATACCAAATCTATCTACTAATTTTGTTTAGGTTAATGACTCTTTTCTTCTATTCTACTTATAAAATTCCTTAGTAGTAGTTTTTATTATGGCTTCATGCTAAATACAACAGTTTCCATACTTAGCGTCTCTGTTAGCGTGTCTCAGCTTCCCTTTCAGTGTCACAATACGTAAATTTCATCTTCAGCGTTACTTCTCTTATACAGCGTCACTATAAATGTTATCCTTTGCGGTATTCCTCTTATTCTTCACCCTTGGCATTAGTTTTAGCGTCACTCTTATTTTCACTCTACATAACGTCACTCACTCTCATTGCCACTCAGCATGAACCTCCAGGCTTTTGTAATGCTGATGACGGAGTAACAGCATTATCTTTATTTTCACCCTTAGCATCACTAGCGTCATATCATCATTCCCAGCATCACTCATCGTCACCCTTACCGTCACTCTGATCCATACTATACATTCTCACTGCTATATATATCAACTCTGCCTGTCTCCTCTCCAGGCTTTGATGATACAGGCATACTTTCCTTTCGGCTAATGTTATTAATATTTATAGCATCACTGGCGACTAATGCACAGATACGGGCGTCACGCTTTGATGCGAGAAAGGCATTGAAATATCCGACACTTAATTAGAAACATGATAAAAATGTTCAATGCCTGTACATCAAAATCAGTTCGCCGCTCCTGAATGTGACGTGTCTGAGGTAGCGTGGCGTGGGTGGGTCTCTCTCTCTCTCTCTCTCTCTCTCTCTCTCTCTCTCTCTCTCCTGATTTACCGTTCTGTTTGTAAGTACCCACCCACCCACCACTCACCCCTCTCTCTTCCTCTCCCCACTCTCGTCCATTCTTTTTTTAACTAGTTTTTTTTTTTTATTATCGAGTTGAATATTTGTTAAGTTTTGTCTGAAATAGTGTGCGTTATGTTTTCATGGTGATTAATAATACTGTTAAGTCTTTTTTTTTTGAGAGGTGTGCTGCTAATGACAGTGAAATATTATTGCAGCATTTCTCTCTTTCTCTACGGAAAATATAAATAAAGCTATACAAAGAAAAAAAAACAGCAGTAGTAACACATGAAGGAAGAAAAACACGCCACAAACAAAACACTGTATGAGTATTTAATATTTCTCTCCTATTGCTTCACCTCTAAATTGATAATAAAAGTACAAAAAATAAATGTTCCCGCACGAATTTATACTTTACTAAAGCCCTATTTCTTGATAAAACGACTGAGTAGTTAAAACCATCAAGCGTCTGCCGTCATATATATTTTTGGCCGAGTAAAAATTCCCCAGGGTTATTCCAATGAAGTAACGAGCATTATAGCGCCATTACCAGTTAAAGAAATGAGTATGGGTATATTCGCCAGCCATCAGAACGTTAACGAGAAGACATGAAGGGGGGAGACAACGGAAAGTGAACATGTGCTTAAAAATTAATACATCAGAAGCGACCCACATTTGCATCGACTGTTCCCTAAGCACTCACAGATCATAACCAGTGAATTGTACTTGTAAATGCTGGTAACTGTAAGGCCATCGACAGTCCCAAGGCAATACGTGTTCCTAGAAAGCGGAGTGAATTCTAGTATATTCTGAGTATACATTAGTGTACACAAAATCCCCTGTGTACAGTTATAAGTGGATGCCTGCTGCTATTTGATGTATATTCCATTTTCTGTTTTAATTTCTTCTTTTTTTTCTATCACGTTAATCATACTCTTTATCAACGCTTTACCTCGTCTGTTGACTTTTTTCCTTCGCTCCACTTTCATACAATATTTGTGGTGTTGCGGATTGGTGTGATGGTGAGTTATTCCAAGCACGAATAAAAACATGCATTCAAATCAAACACAGAATAAAATCGCTGTTGAATTATTCGTGTTATTATTTCTTTTCAAGGTTAACGTTAACCATGAACACACACACACACACACACACACACACACACACACACACACACACACACACACACACAGTGTTATACAAGGCATATTAACATTATTTTTAACACGCCATAACTTTTTGATGTATGAGATCAAAGATAATGTGGCGTGAACTCTAAAAAGATTTGTGTAGTTGGTATATTATATTTCTTTGTGACCCGACTAAAATGCGTGAACTTACGGAGGAGGAGGAGGAGGAGGAGGAGGAGGAGGAGGAGGAGGAGGAGGAGGAGGAGGAGGAGGAGGAGGAGAATAAGAGAAGGAGGAGGAGGAAAAGTATCGTGGGTGCCGCCTGAAGGTGTTTACCTCATCTGGACTCAAGGTCTTAGCGCCTCAAATTAATGATACCTCTTCTTGACTTTCATGAGCATTTAAAAACTTCAAAGCCATAATGATCCTTTGCGCCTTCCACCACCACAAGCAAAGATGGGAGTGTTACGTGATCATTTATCACAAAATATGTAAATACTTATTTTTATACATCTCTTAAAGAGGATATCAAAGAAATTCCATGAAGTAACTAACGCAAAAGATATGATGGATTGTTGCGCTGTGGGATAATTTTTGGAAAAAGAATGAGTGATTATGGTACACGGCGTCTCCTCTCAACCAGACCTGAGGACGCAGCCATCCGATGTTGATGCTCAGGAAGGCAACATCTGCGAGTGTCGGTGACGAATAGTGAGTATATTCGGGAAACATAGAGGTGGGAGATGCGTATACACACACACACACACACACACACACACACACACACACACACACACACACACACACACACACACACACAAGGATAATTTCTTCTGAAGTATTGAAAGGAAATCTAGTGTTCGGGGACCTTTTATTATTCTGGCGGCGGCGGCAGCACAATCGCTCCTTGTCTCGTCCGTCAGCCAGGCAGCGGGAGGGTCGCCGCTGCGCTGCTCTCCGATGTAAGTTACGCTTCAGAAGGACACACTTACTACCATCCTCGGGCCGTAACTTTGTTGTGCGTGACGTGTATGAGAGCGTGTAATTTCGTGTGTGATTCGCCGAGCCACAGGGACTACCGGGAAGGGCGTTGCTGAAAACCTGTCGATATTTTTCTCCCTTTGACTCGCTCAGACAAGCACGCCAAGCACACCAATGAGGGAGAGAAAAAAGTTTGGTTTTCGTTTGAATAGATTGCGTATTTAACTTTCCCTGATGTTTTGGGGGAGGCAGTGTAGCAAAAACCTGAAATAAACGGGAGTCGTGAAACACAGGAACGAACGCATTCCCTGGGGGGTGGAAGCGTCACGTCACAGCCTGGTCTGCACCTCAGCCTTAATAAGATGCGTAATGGCAAAGCGGCATGTCTATCACGGGGAGCTGCGACACACATCCACTAATAAACACACACACACACACACACACACACACACACACACACACACACACACACACGGTGACCAGCGGGCGATCGAGGTGAATTACACACACACACGTTTCTCCTGTTGTTCTGGGTGGTGATGATTCCTGAATCTTATGTTTACATATACAATGGAGCTTAATACACGGTCTAACACAATGCCTTGATTACGGCCTATGCAAAAATATAAAAAGAAAACGTGATGTGATAGGTGAAAGTATTAGCCAGACCATTTTCTTTATCTTACCAAATATTTTCCAGAATGTCAAATCATTCTTTCGGAAAACTTTGTCTGGTAACGTCGTAATACGCGTGCACACCCGAGAGAGAGAGAGAGAGAGAGAGAGAGAGAGAGAGAGAGAGAGAGAGAGAGAGAGAGAGAGAGAGAGAGAGAGAGAGAGAGAGAGAGAGAGAGAGAATTATTTTTTACTACTGTTTTCTCAATTTCTTCCTCTCAAAAAGAACAATACATTAAAATAAAATCTTGAGAAAGAAAGAAAATAAACAATGCATACGTTCACATGTCAACAGTTTTGCTTCGTTTAATTTTTTGTTGTCAGCTTCAAATATAAAGAAAATAACTGTGCTGCCGGAACACACCTGATCCCGCTGCTCCATACCAAAAGCTTCAAGGAATGGAGTTGAAAGAAAGAAAAAGAAAAATTAACTTATTACATAATTTTAGATACAGATAATGATACGTAAGCTTTGAGTTTCCAGAAGAATACAACGATAATAACTTTTGTGGCATGTAAAGCAGCATTGCTATTGTCATGAAGAGTCTTATCTCAAGACTAATGCTAATTTTGCACCTAAACTCCGACACAATGTCGAGTTCAGTTATCGAGAGCAGACAAGCAGAATTTCCAACTGAGTCTTGAAGAGAGAGAGAGAGAGAGAGAGAGAGAGAGAGAGAGAGAGAGAGAGAGAGAGAGAGAGAGAGAGACAGACAGAGAGAGAGAGAGAGAGAGAGAGAGAGAGAGAGAGAGAGAGAGAGAGAGAGAGAGAGAGAGAGAGAGAGAGAGAGAGAGAGAGAGAGAGAGAGAGAGAGAGAGAGAGAGAGAGAGAGAGAGAGAGAGAGAGAGAGAGAGAGAGAGAGAGAGAGAGAGAGAGAGAGAGAGAGAGAGAGAGAGAGAGAGAGAGAGAGAGAGAGAGAGAGAGAGAGAGAGAGAGAGAGAGAAAAGACCACAGTCGTTTGGGGACTGTTCTCTAAACTTTTAAAGAGAAATGTTGGCATAAATCTTTGAGAATTTTAAAAGTAAAGTAGTTGCCTGTCTGTCCTTAAAGTGAGAGTTACTATTCCTTCTCACTAGGCGCCTCTGCGGGACAGCTACAAGAAACGGTACAATCATAAACAAATAAATGAATAATCAAAACAGATTGAATACTGACCCGAGAGATTCATGCGATGTGTTGTTTCTTCAGTGTCACCAATGGATGAGTAATCCACGAAGAGTAATTCATCACAATTAAAGTTACTCCTCATCGTAAGAATAAGTACTTTAATGTGTATATTCCCTAGATAAAGGATCCAGCAACACTGCTTGGCTCTGATAGCTGGCGTGTTGAGCAGGTGTCACTTTTCATTGTTTATGGAGATCTATCAACAAATGAGCAGGAAGTCGGCAGGTTCTGGTTGGGGGGTAGGGGGAGGCTGATAAAATCGTTGAAGTAACTAAACTGGAAGAGAAAGCATCCATGCTATTTCTATTTCCTATTTCTAACAACTTTTCATTGTGCTGCTTTCACGTTTTGATATGTAGGAAATGAACAAGGGCTTTCAAACAAGGAAAATGAACAAAAAGTTCACCTGCACAATCACTGTTTGTGAGTGGTGATGCACGGCGCCTGGCGCCGTATACATGTACATGTATACCTGAATGCTACAGAACATTCACACAGACGGCAAACCAGATTTTGACCTTTTTGTTGTTAGACAGTTCTTTTTCATAATAATGATACACAACTTTTTTTTTTTTTTTTTTTACACAAGTTTTTCTTTAAATAGTTCTATAATCTCAAATGCATGAGATCTACTTCATTTCTCTGAGCAAATAAAAAAAATATTCCAGTGCCCTGAAGGTTAATACAGATTAAGCGTGAGAGTAAGACGGCTAATGCAGGAATAATGCAAAAATTTATACAAAAGGTGACACGAGCTCTTTGTGTTACTATGAGAGGTTCCTTCCAAGATTAAGACTCAGGTAATATGGATGAAATTACTGAAGTTAATCTGTTGTAACTTTTATTATTAAGGTTCAGGAAGAAATACTATTACCTTGTTCACTCGCTCATTTCTTCAAATTTCGTTATTCCTTCCACCAACATGACATATCAATGTATTCTAACAACGTCTTCATTTTATTTTCATCTCTTATTTTCTTGATAGCTTTGTTGATAAATTTTGCTCCCATGTTTAATCTTCTTATCCTCGGAAGCTGTATAGGATTCCAGCAATTCTCGCTTCAGTGAATTTCTTGAATTTTATAAACAATGTTGATCCGTTTCCATATTCCTTCTTTTCATTGTTCTTAATCACGAGTGCCAGAAAATAATTAACTAGATCCTTTAAGTTTTTTTTATTACTTACGGAGCTTTCCTAGAAATCTACATACTTTTTTTTTACACAGACGCAAGAAGCAAAACATGTCCATCTGCCAAAACACAACATCAAGTAAGCTGAACTATTCATTTATCAATACACCACTTCTCAATAATTCTATAAAAAAAAAAAAAAAAAAAAAAAAACACTTATCCTGGAAACACAGTCTTCTAACACGTCTCGGAAACAGAATATTATATAATCAACCGTAAAGAAAAACAACATAAACATCCTAACAATAAAACAGAATATAATTTAAGCAACCCTAAAAACATCAACCATTTACTTACACAACCTAAATTAAAAGAAAAACAAAACGGAATATCATTTAAGCAACCGTAGAAACAACATAACCCAGGAAAGAAAACAAGAGTGTCATTTAATTAATCCTAAAAAAAAAAAAAAATAATAATCTTTTACTTAGACCTCGTAGAAAAAAAAAAAAAAAAATAAAATGTAAAAGAAAACGGAATATCATTTAACCAACCCTAAAAACAACCTAATCTCACTTAAAATCCTAGAAAAATCAACCGTAAAAACAACTATATTTTACTGAAACATCCTAAAATATCCTATAATTAATATCCTATAATCCTATAATATCCTATAATTAACCCTAAAAACACCATAATCTCACTTAAACATCCTAAAAATGAAACAGAATATCATTTAATCAATCCTAAAAAATAACAATCTTTTACTTAGACCTCGTAGAAAAATTAAAACGGAACATCATTTAATCAACCCTAAAAAAACCTAATCTCACTTAAAGTTCCTAAAAAAAAATCTGACTATTACTTATTCAATCTTAAAAACAACAACCTTTTACTGAAATATCCTAAAAAAAAAAAAAAAAAACAGAAAATCCTGTAATTAATCCTAAAAACACCATAATCTCACTTAAACATCCTAAAAATTAAACAGAGCATCATTTAATCAACCCTGAAAACAGCAACCTTTAACTTAAACATCATAGGAAAAAAAGAAATCAAAACGGAATATTATTTAACCGAGCCTAAAAACAACATAGAAAAATTTGAATATTACTTAAACAACAGTAAAAACAACAATCTTTTACTAAAACTTCCTAAAAAAAGAAAAAAAAAACAAGAGAATATTATGTATTTGACCCTGAAAACATGATCTCAATTAAACATCTTACAAAATCAAGATATTGGTTACTCAACGATAAAACAACAATTTATTACTGAAACATCGTAGGAAAAAATAAAAAATAAATAAGGACTATAATTTAACCAACCCTGAAAACGAAGCCGCCGTGGTACAGTGGAGCAATGCGTGCCTTTGGGTCCGAGGGGTCTCCTAGCGCACGGGTTCCAATCCTGTGACATTCCTGTCCACGCTTCCTCACTCGGGGCAACGGTTTCCTAGCGGGTGGGCTTCGAGATAGGAGGTGCCACAAAAAGTATCCCTTCAGCCCATAAATTCCCGTGAGAAGCCTACATAGTATAAATAAATAAATAAATAAAAACAATCTCACGTAGAAATCTTAAGAAAAAAAAACAGAATATTACTTAATCAACGGTAAAAAAAATACCAACCTTTTACTGAAGCATAATAAAAAAAGATAAAATAAAACAGAATATCATGTAATAAGCCCTGAGAAACACCAATACCTGTAACACAAACATCCAAAAAAAAAAGATAAATAAAAAAATGAAAACTAAGGAGCAAAAACAAGATACCAACTAACACAAAGCCACCACCAAACCCACTTCGTCACCACCCCATACACTTACTCAATGACACCAGGTACCCAATGAATGCCCCGTCCGTCCACGTCCACACCCGCACCCACGCGCACACACACGCCGGCTCAACATCATCATTAGCACGCCAGCACGGACGAAATGAGTTTCTTACGCTAGAATGCTCCCGATAACAGCGAGCTTCACAATTACATCTCATTATTTATACAAAGTGGTCGGAATTACTGGCAAATTTTGTGTTTAATCTCAAGAGAGGAGTAATCTTGATGTTTCTCTCTGAAGTTGAAGGCTATCCAATTATAACTCTCTCTCTCTCTCTCTCTCTCTCTCTCTCTCTCTCTCTCTCTCTCTCTCTCTCTCTCTCTCTCTCAAACTAATAAAAACAAGAAAAAGCACCAAATTTTCACCCTAAGTCTTCAGCTATCACGTTTACTCACCTGAGGAAAGAGAGAGAGAGAGAGAGAGAGAGAGAGAGAGAGAGAGAGAGAGAGAGAGAGAGAGAGAGAGAGAGAGAGAGAGAGAGAGAGAGAGAGAGAGAGAGTTCAGGTGGTACAATAATAATGATGTATGACTATGATGATGAATACTAGCTCTACTTCTGTTACGTGTCCTCTTTTCCCGTGCATCAACCAACTGATCTTCATTCACTGTACTCTTGACATGTTTGCCAGCGCCCGATTTGCATACCGGGCTACTCTCTACACTGAAAAGTCAAAGTGAGGCCGAAAATTGCCTATATGTATGATCTTTTGTATCCTTCTCTTTCTTATACACGATTACTAAGGTTTCATACAGCGGTGAGAGTGATGCAAGAGGTTACATATCGTATCGCTGTGAAAAGCTTAATTACACTTACTGGATACTCAATTTCCGAGCGGCTGCACCAAGGACACGGAGGAGGACCCAACAATATTTAATTTCCTTAATCCATTCAGTACCAGGACGCGTTTTCATATTCATTCTGGTAACTATATGGCGATTTTTTACAGCTTGAGAAACTTATGTGGAGAATTAGAATTGTAAAGACTCAAGCCATTAATATTCTGACCTTTATAAACCGTTCCCAATGTTGATAAAATCGACTAATCGTATTCAGATCTCAAGGTAAAAATGCGTCCCAGAACTCAAGGGGTTAAAGTTGATATTATGCGTCTAGAAGTCCAAACAAAGGTCATTTCCTAGCCCGCCAGCCTGTCTGTCACTATGCTTCCTCCTGTGCGCTCCTCCTCCTTCCTCCTCCCCATAGCTAACAATAGTTCATAATTAAGATATTTCAGGAGCGCGTTTCGACCTTCCTCGCTACACACAGCCGATGAGGAAAGAAGGAAAAATGGCACAGTTACGTCTTCTTTTGGCTTTCATACGCCAGTAATGCTAAAAATAGAGCCAAATTAAGCTACGGTAACATATCCTCCATGGTGGGATTTACTTTATTTCGGGTCAGATTATGCCCATATTATGTTTGGCTTTGCGTAAAATTTTCATGGTTGCTTTTAAAACCCAAAGGTGCATGAAAATATTTAGAGAGATGTGGAGGTAAGGTGGTGGTGGTGGTGGTGGTGGTGGTGGTGGTGGCTATGGTGCTGGTGTAAGTAAAATCTGATTATCTTACATTCTCTTCATAGTTTTAGCCTTACTTCACCCTCATAAATAGTCACTGTTATAACTAGTGTCTTGTTTCGTCGCTCTGATACATCGTAACCAACTCAGTCTCGTTTCCTCTTGCTTTTGTATCCTTCCCTTTTTTACACGATTACTAAGGTTTCATACAGCGGTGACAGTGCTGCAAAAGGTTACATATCGCTGTGGAAAGTCTAATTACACTAACTGCATACTCAATTTCCTGCACCAAGGACACGGAGGAGGACCCAACAATATTCATTATCCTTAACCCATTCTGTACCAGGACGCGTTTTCATATTCATTCTGGTTACTATATGGCGATTTTTTACAGCTTGAGAAACTTATGTGGAGAATTACGTAGAATAGTAAAGACTCTAGCCATTAGTATGCTGACCTCGCACTCCTCTCTCCTCAAGACGCACTGCTGTTAAACCCTCGAAGCAGAACACAACTTATAACCGTGACTGCATTTCGCTCTTCACCCAAATTGGAACTTTATTTTTCATTTTTTTTTTTTATGTAGGATGGAAACAGGCCAAGGATAACAAAAATAGAGATTAAAAAGAGGCCCAATGAGGTGCCGGTCCCCAAACATGATAAAAAAAATTAACCAAATAAAGAAATGCAGATTAAAAAAAAGATCCAATGAGTCGCCAGTCCCCACACCAGGATCAAAGGAGTTAGCCAAAAGTATGGGATAAATATCTTCAAACCTCCTTCTTCAATGAATTCGAGTCACCAGTTATTCAACCCAGACTATATTTCACACACACACACACACACACACACACTTACACACCCTCTCTCTCTCTCTCTCTCTCTCTTTAGTACTCTCTCACGAACATTTCACGGCCCTAAGCACGCGAAAACAGGGAAGGTTGGTTTTAGGGAAGGTATCTTAACTATATGAACTGTGTCAGAATGTTCAGGGAATCAGCACTTCCATCAATTTCTTACAAAAGGTTGATGTTTTTTTGCCTGCACTTATGAATACCTTAGGTCACTCAACACCACGGTGACCTACATCCTTCAGTCTTCTTGTACACGGAGCTGGCCTCTATCCCTCTCCTGTCCTCATCATCAAATTTCCCGTTAATCCTCCTTCCTCCGTTAATTCCTTCCTAATGATCGTTGCCTTGGCTTCATTATCTTCACCCATGCCCTTCTTTGCCATCCACCTCCCGTCTTCCCTTCTTATGGTGCTCTTCATTCTGTCTTCTCGTCTTCCTTTGTTCTCTGTCTCCTTTTGATGCATTATGCTCTCCTTAACTCTCCATCCCATTCTCTTTAAGATTAATTTGTTTCTGTCTTCCTCGTATATTCATGCTTTATGCACCAATTCACAAAGGTTTGTAGTTCATGCATCATTTGTTTCAGAGTAAAATCCCTCTCCATCTCTATCTCGTTAAAATGAATATGTTTCTGTCCTTTTGTGTGTATTCATCTTTTCTATCCTCCATCGCATCAATATTTGTAACTCACACATCAATTGTTTCCATGAAAATCCACGCAAACCTATTTTATTCTTTAAATTTACAATGAATTTTATGTACAATATTAGTGTTGTTTTTTATTGAGGGTTCAGTTAAGCTCACAATATCATATCTCTCAATACATATATATATATATATATATATATATATATATATATATATATATATATATATATATATATATATATATATATATATATATATAAGTGTATACTTTTTCGTATTCACCACTGTGCGATAAAGTGTTCTAATAATATCCAGCTCTTTTTAAGACAAGCAACATCCTTATCTCTCTCTCTCTCTCTCTCTCTCTCTCTCTCTCTCTCTCTCTCTCTCTCTCTCTCTCTCTCTCTCTCTCTCTCTCTCTGTGTGTGTGTGTGTGTGTGTGTGTGTGTGTGTGTGTGTGTGTGTGTGTGTGTGTGTGTGTGTGTGTGTGTGTGTGTGTGTGTGTGTGTGTGTGTGTGTGTGTGTGTGTGTGTGTGTGTGTGTGTGTGTGTGTGTGTGTGTGTGTGTGTGTGTGTGTGTGTGTGTGTGTGTAACTCACTACGATCGTCTGCTGGTCTCCCAGCCAGTCTTGCCCATTACGGAGCGAGTTCAGAGCTCATAGACCAATCTTCAGGTAAGACTGAGACCACAACACACTCCACACACCGGGAAAGCGAGGCCACAACTCCTCAAGTTGCATCCCGTATCTACTTGCTGGTACGTTAACAGGGGCTACACATTAAGAGGTTTGCCCATTTGCCTCGCCGCGCCCGGCACTCGAGCCCAGGTCTTCTCGATTGTGAGCCGAGTGTGGTAACTACCACACTACACGTGTGTGTGTATGTGTTGGGGGTGGGTAAAGGAAGCAGCGAAACACTGAATTCCTTCCCAGCAGTGTGCCTACAAGAGGGCAATAGAAACCTCGACCTTGCGGCTCCACTAACAGATTCCACCACCTCCCCCAACATCACCACCACCAACACCACCAGCCGCTGCCAACGACCTGAAATGGCAGCAACACGCGAAATATTTCTTTTATGTCCAGACTGCGCGTGTCCAGATTAAACCATCCAGCACCGCCGTGTCCCTTCCTGCTCCCTGCGACAGAACACAATCAATATCCATCACAACGAATATTGACCTTGGAAAAATAGTGGAGAAAATGAACTGCACAGTATGACTTTATGATAAATTCACATGATACTAATGGAAAGGAAGGAAAATCAGGTGCAGTATTACGATTTCGGGAGCAAAAAGATAATGTTGATAGTAATAAATGATCCACGATATCAAATACAGACCTTGCAAAAAAATAAGGAAAACAGACTATACAACGCGATGGCTGTAGAGTAAAAGTTATTAATAAAAAAAAAAAAAAAAAAAAAAAGAAATTCAGGTGCAATATCGTTACTTCTCAAGAGCCATAGAACAATACCTAATTTCAAAATGGCGAATAAGGAGCACGACAATAAAAAAACGGGAACTCAAAAAAAGAAATAGTAACGTAAAAAAAACCTATATCTATCTAACACCAAATTTACCCAAGCGAAATTAACCTAACCTAATATAACGTAAACTAGCACAACCTAACCAAAACAAACTAACCTAACCTAATCAAACAGAATTAACCAAACCTAACCTCACTAAATTAAACTCAACCTAACGAAACCCTAACGTACTTAATCAATGCTCATACTTAACCTAACCTTATCTGTTCTGACCCACCCCATCTAACTCAACCCAACCTAAACTGAATACAAAATAACTTAACCTGACCTTACCAAACCAAACCAAACCTAACCTAACCAAAACCTAAGTATAGCAAATTGTCTGAGCTTCACGTGACACCCCACAAAAAGAGGAAAGAAAAGAAAAGAAACACGAAATCAGACAAGAAACTTCCAATATCTTAAAGGTTGTAAGGGGGGAGGGGAGGGAGGGAGGGAGGGAGACAGACAGGCGGTAAGATCTCTTATTGCGGGAGACTCAAATTGGGACGCCAGAAAGAAAATGAAATAAGAAAAACGTCTTGGCTAAGAGAACTTGTGGTAAAGGAGAGGGAATAGTAGTTTCAACTTTCCTCGTGGTGCTGGAGGAGGAGGAGGAGGAGGAGGAGGAGGAGGAGGAGGAGGAGGATAGGAGAGCAGAGGAAGAGTGCAGTGCGAGGGATTAGAACTCGAGGTTGGAGAGTGAAAGGGTGAAGGGAATCAGGCCACCAAGGCAGCTTCTGTGAATGTGAAATGAGGAGGACGATCACAGGCCAGGTAGCAGACATGATGAGAGAGAGAGAGAGAGAGAGAGAGAGAGAGAGAGAGAGAGAGAGAGAGAGAGAGAGAGAGAGAGAGAGAGAGAGAGAGAGAGAGAGAGAGAGAGAGAGAGAGAGAGAGATTACTTAATGTTTTCAAGCACTTATGTATGTTAAGTATGTTTTCACTTCATATGTTTGTGTGCTTAGTCATTAAACATTTCGCTGTGTTTTCAATGTGTAAGTTGCAGTTTAAACAAGTGTGTGTGTACGTGTGTGTGTGTGTGTGTGTGTGTGTGTGTGTGTGTGTGTGTGTGTGTGTGTGTGTGTGTGTGTGTGTGTGTGTGTGTGTGTGTGTGTGTGTGTGTTTTACAATAACTCAGGGAAAGTACAAATATATAAACGCATACACACACACACACACACACACACACACACACACAAGAATATACAACACTGCACAAATACATGATTCCGTGATACGAATGCATGCACAAAAAGATTGGAAGGGAGAAGAGAGAGAGAGAGAGAAGGAGAGAGAGAGAGAGAGAGAGAGAGAGAGAGAGAGAGAGAGAGAGAGAGAGAGAGAGAGAGAGAGAGAGAGAGAGAGAGAGAGAGAGAGAGAGAGAGAGAGAGAGAGATACAGGCATGTAAAATACACAAAGAGACACGAACACAGGCAACATGACAGGCAGGCAACAGGGCATATGCAGTGAAACAAAACAAAACAAAAAATACAAAACAAATATACAGTATTGGAATAAAAGTTTTTGCCTAGTGACGTGAAATGTGGTGAAGAGGAGGGCGGTGAGACACACAGAGAGGAGGAGGAGGAGGAGGAGGAGGAGGAGGAGGAGGAAGAGGAGGAAGAGACCACCCATTCATCTAAATTGTTTTGTGCATATCTGTAGATAATGAGAGAGAGAGAGAGAGAGAGAGAGAGAGAGAGAGAGAGAGAGAGAGAGAGAGAGATCATACATACTTAATGTTCGTTAGGCAGGAGAGATGAAGAATATATATACCATGAAGTTTGGTGGAAAACGCAGAAGCAGTGAGATGCATCCACCACAGACAGAAACAGACTAACCTACGAATATTCAGGTGGATTTCAATTCAATATTAGGTACATTCGCACATATATATTCTTTTTGTAGAATTTTGCTTTATTTTTTGTGGATATTTTTGTTTGTGTGTGACGCTGAAAATTTACCGTAGAATTTCCATTACAATTTTAGCTCATTTTTAGTGGAGTCACGTATATGGAACCTGTAGAATTTCCCAACAAATATTCGCAAAATTCTATGCTATAAAATGAGGAAGATAATCTGTCAACGTATGTATTATTCAAGAGCATCTGACAAATTAGATAGGTTTCAAGGCATTATGGGAAACATTTTAATTATGATCCTTTATTAACAATCACAATCATCATTATTATCACTGTCATTATCAGCAGGAAAGGAAGTATTGCTTTCCCATGCACATCTGGCAACACTGTTATATTGTTATCCTGTTGTTTAAGGACACACGCACCTTAGATTAATTTTGTCATTTCATTTTTATTACTTTGCAGTCCTTGGTCAGTCTCCACTTGATGCTGAAAAGTTCATATGCTATATCAACGACATTCTAATTACGTATGGCAGAAATTGATATCAATGGAGTAATTGGTGCCTACCGTAATTACAACGGTGTTCAAGTGTGACAGGAATATATTACGTGGACCCAATATGTTTCCTGTCACACACTTGTATTCTTTATGGTGTGATGCCGAATGTTACCACCATAATGTAGAATAAAATAAAAAATTGAAAAACAAAATGTACATAAGCAGGATCACCTCTGACCAAATAGGGTCACTAAACGAAATTTTACATGGAGCACCGCCCTCTCTCCCCATCCCATCATTTCCCTATTGCTCGCTCCTGACTCGTGATGTCCTTTGAACGACATATTGACATCTCTTCACCTGCTGCAGCTGTGCTAGTGACTGCCGGCACACACCTCTGATTGGTTACATGTCGAGTGCTATCAGTCAGTGCAGGGACGCATGTGTGGTCAGATTGTAAATTCCTTTTCTCTCTTTACTCGAACTGATTTGGTGCTCAAAGCGCGACTCACGGTAGCACATATGTCCATCCATTGCACAAATGCGTTCCCTCGCACAGAATGTGACTCCCATGGGAGATGAGGCAGTTTGCACAGCAACTGTTCTGCGTTTAGGAAGCGACGGGCTTGTACTTAAGTAAAAAATGTCAATATGTGCCTCAGTCTGACGAAGCACCGCGCACCAAATACATATAAACAGATCCCTGGAGATTTCAACACCAAGAATAAAGACTCAGTCAGTGTCAAATAAGTTGGTTCAATCTTCCTGATGGATCACATTTACCAGACAAGTGTATCTGTTGAATTACACGGATACAATAAGGATTCACTATACATGATATGTCTCATCACCACACACTACCTCTAACACTTTTAATGATTAACATTTTTTTTCCAAATAATCAACTACAACTTTTCAACACTAACATTTTTATAACACAGCATGATCATAATTCCTCAATTTGTCGGAGAGATATTCCACAAAAATAATACAACACGGCATTTTACACGAAAATTAGTCACTTATATAGATATGCATTCTGAAATTAACCGCTTATTCTGTCTCTCTTTGTGTGTGTGTGTGTGTGTGTGTGTGTGTGTGTGTGTGTGTGTGTGTGTGTGTTCACCAAAAAATTTATTATATTGAATGTTAACGAAGGATAACCAGAACATTGAAATTTAAACCAATCATTCAGTTACTCTTGTCACTACCACCTTCACACCCCATCATGTCACCGGCACTCTCAGCCTCCCCTACTCACATCGTCACTGCTTCAGGTACTAGACAGGCGGCAACATACAAACTGCCGCGGGAAATACAACATTCAGAAATTCTATATATTTTCTCGATGCAAACGCTTTCCACTCACTCTTGTATGACTTCCTGGTGTTACATATTTCTTCGGAATACGCTTAGTGAAATGGTCAGGCTGCCCTTCAAACTGTCAACACAATTTCCCGCAATCAATTCCATGAATAGTTTAACATTGGTATTATTGCTGTTGTTGTTATTGTTATTGTGATACCACTATTGCTATTATTGTTGCTGTTATTGCTGCTATATCTGTAGTGTAGTAGTAGTAGTAGTAGTAGTAGTAGTAGTAGTAGTAGTAGTAGTCGTGGCGGTGGTGGTAACATTAATAGTAGCAGCAGTAGTAGTAGTAGTAGTAGTAGTAAAGGAGTGTAGTCGGGAAAACACGGGCGAAGTGTTAAAAAAGTTTATTTCTGTCTCTATTCGACCTTCACTTATATTTATTCACTTCTTTTTTACTTGAGAGGAATATTCCATTGAAGAAACACGAAGGCTAAAAGTCTAGTCAGCAATAAAGTTCCCAACACGACCTCTTTTTTTTGTCCCTTGACTTCATAATAACAACAATAATAATAATAACAATAGCAGTAGTAATGATGATAATAAGACTAAGAACAAAAACACCAAACGATACAACTACTACTATTACTACTCTAACAACCCTATACCTTTCACCACTATTATTCTATCATTACCCCTTCAAACAAACATACACACCCTCTCCACACACAGAGACACATCTTCCCTCACACTCACACATACACACGTCCACCACACACACACACAAACACAAGGGTAAGGACTGGACCACCTGGAGACCTCACTGTGTGCACCAAACTTTGCTTAACAACACGTGGGAAAGACCTGGCCGGATTGCAACAGTTGGAGCGCAGGTGGCCAGTGTTCCCATCGGACATCCCAAGTGTGGCGTGAATCAGCTGACGAAAAGTTTGGAATGCATGGTGTTTTTCAGGGGTCGTTGCTAAACAGGTGAGGTGATGATGTTTTGGGAATTGGGTTGTTTACATAGATAGATAGATAGATAGATAGAAAGTTAGATAAGGAGATAGATGTTTAGATAGGTAAATAGATAAGTAGACAGGCAGATATATAGATTGATAGATAAAGATAAATAGATGGATAGATAGATGGATAGTAGACAGAATGATAGATAGATAGATACAGACAAACAATACAGCAGGTTAATTAGACAGGTAGATAGATAAATACCGATGAACAGATAGAAAGATAAATAAATAGAATGACAGACGAATCCAGACAAATAAATTAGAAAAACAGACAAATAGGGGCCGCCGTGGTACAGTGGATCCATGCGTGCTTTGGAGTCCGAGTGATCTCCAAGCGCACGGGTTCAAATCCTGTCCACGGTCCGAGTGTAGGTTGGGCTTCCTCACTCGGGGCAACGGTTTCCTAGCGGGTGGGCTTTGAGATAAGAGGTACCACAAAAAGTATCCCCTTTAGCCCTGAAATTCCCTTGAAAAAGCCCACATGGTATAAATAAAAAAATAATAAATAAAAAAACTGACAAATAAATGCATACCTATAAATAGACGGGTGGGTAGATAGGTAGGTAGGTGGATGGGTAGATAGGCTAATAGGTAAACAGAAAAGGAGAGAAAGGTAGATTCAGATGGATTAACAGACCAAATCCTCAGAATGCAGTTGTTTACTCTTACATTTAGAGTTTGTGATTGGTTTGGTTAAACGAAACGACGCACGCAAAACGAATAACGGAACATCCAAATTCGTTTATTCATCCACGAGAAATTCGGAACGGGGACAAATTTTCACACACACACACACACACACACACACATACAATCTCTCTCTCTCTCTCTCTCCAGCATACACAACACCTCCCTTTCCACCTACACGTAAAACAATACATCCATGCAAAATTCACATATGTTCCTCTCCCTTTTTGTTGGTCCGTGCGGTGTGTGAATGCCCGGCCAGCTGCATATTCGTCCCCTCCAGCCCTTTATGCTTAGTGCGGCAGCGGCAATCAGGGCTGGGGTGATGTAACGGTGCTAACACTACCACCTAAGTACGGAGGTTCAACACACTATACTAGATGCATGGACTTACTTATTTGTGTGTGTGTGTGTGTGTGTGTGTGTGTGTGTGTGTGTGTGTGTGTGTGTGTGTGTGTGTGTGTGTGTGTGTGTGTGTGTGTGTGTGTGTGTGTGTGTGTGTGTGTGTGTGTGTGTGTGTGTGTGTGTGTGTGTGTGTGTAGGGGATAGGAATTAGAGATGTGTCTGTCGATTTATTATTATATCCCTTGTTTTATCTATATTTCTGCCTGCCTGCCTCTCTCTCTCTCTCTCTCTCTCTCTCTCTCTCTCTCTCTCTCTCTCTCTCTCTCTCTCTCTCTCTCTCTCTCTCTCTCTCTCTAACAACACTAACATCTTCATTATATACAACCCAGGAAAGCTAACTCAGAAATACAAAAAAAAAAAAAAAAAAAACTCTACCAGTTATCCCAAATATATTCCACCCTGAAGTTTAATGAGGTGTCACTGAAAATAAAGCAGTGACGGGCGGGTTGACTCATACATCACACTATATTACGCCGCTCGGTAAACACCCATTCTCCTCCGCGTCAGGTCGAGAGGAGTTGCCCTGACGCCCCATGAGATACTGACGCGACCTCTAGGCGTCTTGAAGGAGAACTGTGGTCGATCTGCTACTCTCAGTTCTCGGCCAGACATCGATGCTTCTCTTAAATTAATGGACTTGTATGATTTTCCGTCCTTTATCTTGTTTTGCTTTCTGTTTTAGGTAATTCTGTGTAGAGATGTAATAGCTAAGAAGGAAAAAGGAAGAGTAAATAGCAGATAAAGGATGGTACTTATGGACTGCAGGTTAAAGCGAGTAAAGACAGCAGGAGAATGAAAATACAAGATAGGGTGCAAAATAAAGAGCAAACATGTTGAAAAAAAGAATAGGTAAAAGAAAGATGAAATAGTGAATAAAAGAAAGTACAAATAGTGTGCAAAAGGAAGTAAACACAGTAGGTAAATTAAAATAAAAGACAGAATGCAAAAGAAAAAGAAGCCAACAAAAAAAAAAAAATTAGGTAACCGTTTCTTATTTCTCCAGCCCCACAATTTATTCTTGTAAGATTTGGTAAGGAAAGCACTTGTAAATCTTTCTATTATTCTCAGTCACTGGTTATGTGTGAAGAGACAATAGCTACACGTATGTGGGTATAATAAGAATAAGAATAGAGAGAAAAGTCCGTTTGATAAAGAGGAAATGAAAGGTGGTCGAGGAATATAGAGGAGGGTTGAATAGAGGAAGGAAAATGCAAGACTGGAAAGCAAGTGAATAATGATTTCTGAGGAAGAGTGTTCCCGCATGAATATGGAAAAACTTGGTGGTAAAATGAAACCCAGAAAGAAAGGAAAAAGAGAGAAAGAAAGAGAGAAAGGAAGAAAGAAAGGGGAAATAAGAAAGAAGAAAAAGAATAAGAAAGAAGTTGATTTTTGCAAACCTTTAGATTTCCTTACAGATTATATTCGTTTCTCTCCTCAAAAGAAAGACGGGAAATTAAAATGGTGTTTTTATGTGTGGTGACGTAAGCAGCCAGTCTTCCTTACCAGATCGCTGAGATTGATGGGAAATTTCAAATCTGTCACCATTGGGAAGTCTTGCCGATAGCAGGAGCAACATAAATATCGACGAAACACATGCTTGCAGCCGAGGATTTATGGCAAAGAAATTAAGCCATCGTTCTCAAGAAAAAATAAATAAATACAAGCAGGAGCACAATAAGGAGAAGGAAAAGAAAAAGAAAGGAAGAAGAAGAAGAAGAAGAAGAAGAAGAAGAAGAAGAAGAAGAAGAAGAAGAAGAAGAAGAAGAAGAAGAAGAAGAAGAAGAAGAAGAAGAAGAAGAAGAAGAAGAAGAAGAAGATAGAGACAAAGACAAAAACGAAGAAGTGATAGAAGAATAAACAATAGCAAAAGAAGAAAACAGAAGATGGAATGCGTGTACTAGTGGAAAGACGAATACAATGACGAGGCACTGACAGACAGAGGCACCAGGACTCGAGTGCCATACAGACATACACTTGCGATGAAATAATGTCACGAATACCCTCCATCCCTCCCCAGTGCTTCAGTCGATACAGATTATAAACTATTCAGTGCCAACGAGGGTAGAAGAAAATAATAAAACGGGAGGGGACGGTGAAATCAATTCTGAACTAACTTAAACTTTCTCAAACTTAAGCCAAAATATAAGTTTTCGAAAACATCCGGATTGAAGGATTATGCTTATTCTTTGGATGTACTTAATAAAAAAAAAAAAAAAAAACAAGGTGGATACAAAAATATAGTGTAGGACTTCAAAGCATCTTGTGTGTATTTTTTTTAAGAACGAACATGAAATATACAACTGGAAATATGTCGCCCAGAGTAGGAAATGAGACCGTCCTGTCAACTCGTGTCGGCAGCGTGTTTAACTTGTACAGATGCTTCTATGTTTTTTTTTTTTTTTTCTTACCATATTTTATTTAGTGAGGCTGCATCAGAGTACGGGTCCTGCGTCCTGGAATTTTCTTGTTAGTCAAACAAACCTTCCTGACCGCTGATACTCGTTCTAAATGCGAAGATATAAAGTTGAGAGGCTGGCGTGATGGCTTTCTGTTTCGTTCCAGAGTTCCTTACACGTGTATTTTACTTTATAGTACGCATGCCTTAACCTGAAACCTCCTCTCCGCCCTGACGTCAACTCTAGTGCCTACACAGAGGGTATATAGTAGATGGTATGAGTCCCCAAACAAGGCTGAGGGATGGGACTGTGACGACACAAAGATTCCTAAGCCGAGATATGTAAATGAGTTAATCTTCAAATCTCGTTTTTGCTAATGATAAAAAAAAAAAGTCTACTGCACTACGGGAGGAAATAAGCCGGACTGACAGCTTTAAGGTGGCAGTGTTCGAGCATCGCAACTCGGCGCCCAGTGACCTGAGGGAAGTAACACCTGGCGTGCGTCTGCCATCCGTCACCTGTCACCGCGTGGATCTAAAATAACGTCACACTGACATGATAGACAGTCGGTGCTCCCTGACTGTGTATTGGTTCTCACAATTACAAGTAGTGGTTACAAACTTATACATACAAATGAGTATTGAAGAAGTATACACACAGATCAATCAATCAATCAGTCAATAACCAGACAAACAAACAAACGAACAAACTAAATAAGAAACACCCGAATACACGCTGACAGTTTTTATAACTTTTTTTCAGCCTAGAGGAAAAAAATACTGCATCCTTTTTTATGAGAAAAATTTGTATTTTGATTTGAATCATACTGAAAACATTCACAATATGAGCAGCTACAATTTTGGGCGCGTCTATACCACACGATAAACAACACCGCATTTATGAATTTATAATCAATGGATGTTATTGCCACGGCGGCTGAGTGTCCTCAGTGAAGATATCGGACCGATAAAACCTGAGCCGCCTGTACACCCTTCAGAGGCTCCTTTGTGCAGCTGAACCTGCCAATGACCTCCAGCAGGGTTTCTCAGTCTTTATTACTTGAAGGCACACGAAAGGAATATCTTGGGTTTTAAAGGAGCAGCAATCCCGTAGACACTGTAGTTCAGGGAAACTAAAAGATATAAATAAAAAAAAAAACACGTACTTTCTAGACAAAAAAGTAAACTAGGCGGCACACTTTGGTGATAGCGGCAGCGAACAGTTTGCGAGTCACTGAGGTTCGAGTAGAGCATCACATGTACTACTTAAGGATCTAATAACTAAACTTAATACTTTTACTTTCACCTTGACTCCCTTTCTGCTGCTGTCGTTCAAAGTATTGTGAAAATGTGAATGCATGGACTCATCGAAAATAAGGAAGGAATAGGACACAGCATAGACACATAATAGAGTATAATACAAAAAAAAAATTTGTGGAGTTGTACGTGATTTGGCGAGAAAAAAAAAAGTTCAATCAGTGAAAAAATAAAATGTTCTGTAAAAACACTAAAGTTTTTGAGTGTAAGAAAAATTTACCGAGTTCTTGAATTTCACATTGGGGAAGACCGAGAATGGAATCATCGTTCTTTCCAACATCATAAACTTTGGAAGCAGAATTTACTTGCCGAGAAAAACAGCGCAAACCAGAATTCATGATTAAAGAAAGTTTCCACAAGAGATGACAGTTACAGTATTATTTAGGAGATATATTGGAAAAAGAAAACTGTATGTATGAACCAGATAATGAGACACACCAGAACCAGTACGTGTAATAAGCCTGGAAATATTGGGATAGGTAATTTATTTTCTTTTCATTCTTTTTTAAGATTGGTGCAAAAAAAAAAAAAAAACTGAAAACCACACAAATATGTTTCCAGTAATCATATAACCCTGCCGTGTCAACAAAACATCCTCCTCACTGTTCCATATATACACATTCACTCCCTCACTGTATTCCATTTACATAAAGTTAATTTCACTTGGTTATTGCCATCAAACTAATAATCCGCACCGGTAGTGGGTTTTGTTGTATAATTGTGGAGTGTGTGTGTGTGTGTGTGTGTGTGTGTGTGTGTGTGTGTGTGTGTGTGTAAGAGTGTGACTTTATGATAAAATACTTTTCCGGTCTCATGAATATGCTAAGCCACACACTTACCTAAACACACACACACACACACACACACACACACACACACACACACACACACACACACACACACACACACACATTTAGAGGCTAAACTGCACTAAACTTATCTACCTTCACTTGATTAGATAGGCGACCTTGTTGTGTTCCTCCTCCTCCTCCTCCTCCTCCTCCTCCTCCTCCTCCTCCTCCTCCTCCTCCTCCTCCTCCTCCTCCTCCTCAGCAGACATCATGAGAGAGCAGGATGTCACTCACTCACTTTTTCCCTTTGACTTCATCTTCCACCACTTTGAGGAGCCCCAATAAGCTTTAATATTGAGCGTGGCATCGTTGGCCTCACTCCTTTAATGGCCGGAAAGAACGGACAATGAAGGCAGTGTAATTTGATCTCGCAAAACGCATTCAAGCGGCGCCGGAACAAAGACAAGAGGAGGAGGAGGAGGAGGAGGTAGGTCGGTGCATATGGCGCGTTTCTAGCATGATGTGTGTGTATATGTGTGTGTGTGTGTGTGTGTGTGTGTGTGTGTGTGTGTGTGTGTGTGTGTGTGTGTTGTAGCGGTGGTGATGAAAGGCTCAATGGATGCAAAGTTACGTGAGTTGCAAACTTTATGAGAATTAATCACCTTTCTTTTTCTCTCTCTCTTTCTGTGTCGTTCGTTTTCTCCTAGACAAAAGCTTCCTCTCAATTAGTCCCTCTTGACACGGCTAACTTTGGTACATAAAAAAAAAAAAACGTTTGAGTTTAGAATAAGTAAGAATTTCGTCTCTCTCTCTCTCTCTCTCTCTCTCTCTCTCTCTCTCTCTCTCTCTCTCTCGACGGCACTAACCTGCACAATGAGTAATATCTCCTCGTCATTCTTACGCAATGCACCGCGCCAGCCAGTCCCTTGCGCCGACAGTTAAGATATATTGCACGGTTTTCTCCGCACAATGAGACGTTTTGTCTGGGCCGCCTTCCTTTACTGGGATATCAGGCTGGTATGTATAAAGACAGGTAGTTCCATCCGCAGCCATGAAAAGACAAGTATTCCAGTCATTTCATTGATGTACTCACATAAAGAAATTACAAGTTTTATATTATTATCCTACGATTTTTTTTTCGTTTTGTATTGTATGATTTTAGGGATATTTCGTTGTATATCTCAACATCTATTGCACTGGTAATGGATAACAATGTATTGAAAGCAGATAAATAAATAAAGCAATATACAACTAGTATGTAAATATAAAATAAACAAATATATAAAACTAAACAGGAAGAGATGGTATCCTATTTGAAATCAAGTGTTGTGCTCAGATCTTTCTAATACGTGACGCTAAACCGCAGAGACGACCTTCTTTTTATACAAACGAGCCAAGCGTGTCATGTCCCATCGCTGCTTCCTCACTAACTCACACAACATCGCGCTCACTCAAACCTCAGACTTAATAACACTCACAATAAAACCATGCTGAATAAAACTACGGATTCTTGGTTATCTCTCCGTCAACACACCTCCATAAAAATACCATGACCACTTCCCCATCAGATTATTTACTTGACTAATATTTTAACTCAAAGGACCGCCATGCTCAATAACACTAAGGTTTCTGGATCACTTCTCCATCCCCCTTCCGTGACTATAGTGAAGCAGGTCCCCAGGTGCCTCTCCCAGTCTGATAAAGTCACCAGTCGAGTAAATATTACGCTTCACAGATACAAACTTATAAAAAAAAAAAAAAGCATGACACAAATAGTCCATTTTACACATGATACTACAAACAGCGGATCGTATCGCGTATATATTTATATGTGTTTCATTTGTTCCTGACACACATTTCATGAAATTTGTGTTTACTCGCATATCGATGAGATCTGGATTGGGGACACTGGCAACATTTTGGTTACGAATACCATTTCCACAAACGCGATCAAACATTCATTTATTCTTTTTTTTTCCTATCGTGGAAATACTCTGCCCTGGAACACGAAGGTACAGGGAAACACGACAAGTGAGCGAGACAGCACAATGTTCTTATTCGTTGCTGCTTTCTCTCTCTCAATACGAAACTGTCTCAAGATCTCAATGACTCGCTAACAAACGGTTATTGGCAATGCAGGCTGGTGATCAGAGCCTGATACGTCCTCGAGAGAAATTCTAGCTCTGGTTTTCTTGAAGTACAAGTAATGTGAAGCAGAAAATGTAAGAATGTATATAAAGGAGAAAAGTTTTGGAGGGGAGGCAGGTTGACACGCAGGCAGATATACACACAGACGGACATACAAATGAACATTCAGAAAAGATAAAAAGCAAAATACACACACCCACGCGCACTCACTCATTCTCTCTCTCTCTCTCTCTCTCTCTCTCTCTCTCTCTCTCTCTCTATCAAACTAAAAATCCCAAAACTTCTTAAAACAAAAAATACTTTAAATTCAACTCTCCCCACCAAAACATAGACAACCTTCACCTCACCATCACCGCAACTGTTACCCTGCCACTTGCCCTTCACACACACGCACCTTGGGAAACTTTCAGGCACCGCTGGCTCTTCGGTCCCTCAAGGATAGAAGCCTGCCACCCTGGAGCCGGAGAGACATACCTGGGTGGCGGTGATCACACAGCCATCAGAAACTCATCACACGTCACCATTACTCTCCCACCACCGCCCCGACGAAGAACGCGAAACCGAGTAATTGAGGCAAAAAGAAAAGGATAAAAAAAAAAGTGATAGCGAGAGCGAGAGAGAGAGAGAGAGAGAGAGAGAGAGAGAGAGGCTGGGAGAGGGAGTTGTGATCACTTTCAGATAGCAATTTAATCTGATACAAACTCAACGGAGGATAATATTATGCGAAATCTTTTCCTAAGAAGATGAGGAGATTCTGGAGGAGGAGGAGGAGGAGGAGGAGGAGGAGGAGGAGGAGGAGGAGGAGGAGGAAGCAGCGAATGGAGGAGATAAAATATGAAGTCTAACAAGAATGTGAAAGGACAAGGGAATTGAGATGAACTCTGCCCTAAGGTATAGAAAATGGAGAAACGGGAAGCAAATAAAGACAAAAGAAAATGTAGTATATTCTGATTTTATTCTCTCTCTCTCTCTCTCTCTCTCTCTCTCTCTCTCTCTCTCTCTCTCTCTCTCTCTCTCTCTCTAGTATATTTATCTAATCAACTACATATTTACCATTTTTTACCAACGTACTTATGAGTGGAGACATGTATATTTAAATGAATGCATGTATTTATGTATGTATCTACTTATCTATCATTTATCTGCGTCACTCTACATACATGCAAACCACACCCTAACACACACACACACACACACACACACACACACACACACACACACACACACACACACACACACACACACACACACACACACACACAGGTGAAGCAAATAACCATCACACTAACACTCACATATCAAATAACGTACCGCTCGGATGCTGGCTTTTCATTATCCTCCTCTTCCCTGAACCAGCGACACCTATCAATAAATTATATCGCACAATTAATGAGCATCTGCATCGCTTACTACCAGCTGTTCGGTGCCAATGACAAATTACCCGCCTGACCGACAGCCTATCAAGCGTGCGACTCATCAGTATCGCGCAAACGTCTGCTAATGGAGTGCCTCTGCTGGTGCTTGGCATTGGGCGAGCTGGAATGAGCCCTGTGATAGTCAAGCTGAACTAAAACTGGAGCCGTATTCTGAAATGGTGCCGTGTTTTGATCTGTGGTATTTTCGTAGTGTTTTTTTTTTTCTGTATTTGTATCATGAAAGTATTCTTAAACGTTTTTCTTTTCTATTTTTGCTACAGGTTCACGTTCCAAAGCTCAACTAAAACTAGAGTCGTATTCTGAAATGGTGATGTTTGGAAAGGCCGTGTTTTGATCTGTGGTTTCATTTCGTAGTTCTTTTTCTTTATTTGTGTCTTATTTTTGCTAGAGATTCATGTTCTGAACTAAAACCAGTCATATTCCTAAATAGTGCTGTGTTAGTTGTGAAAACCGTGTTTCATCTGTAGTGTTCTTGTAGTATCATGAAAATATTCTTAAACGCTATTTCTTTTGCTACAGGTTCACGTTCCAAAGCTGAACTAAAACTAGAGCAGTGTTCTGAAATGGTGCTGTATTCTGTTCTAACAGGTTTTGATCTGTGACGTTCTCATATATATTTTTTTCACGAGAATATTCTTAAACACTTTTTTTTTTTTTTTTTGTTAGAGGTTCCCTGCCTTCTGAAAGCACTCTAACAAGATCTGTGCTATTCTCACACATGCTTTTTTGTTGTTGATTGTGCTGCATTCTTGTTATATACTATTCAAGTATATAAAATGAAAGAATCACTGGAGATTCAAGTATTTTTTTTTTCATCAGAACTAAAGGTCTGTGTTCCGAAATGATGCTGTGGTCTTTGTACCCAATATCTTCCACACAAGCTTGTTACAAGTTTAAGAAGATAAGGCGCTAAAATGCTTGAGAACACCTGAACGTACCTGAACTGGCAGAGAAGTCACGGAAATAACACTCGTAACGTCAAGTTTTAAAGTGAGAGTAAAGATATTACAGCAAAAAAAAAAAAAAAAAAAAAAAAAAGTTTTACTAAGATGACGCGAGTGTAGAAAATACAAGAAAAAGAAAAAGACAGAAATGAAAAGAAACAAGCATGAGTGATGTGAGGACGAAAAAATAAAACAAAAAAAAAAAGAAAAAAAGTGAGTAGAAAGAATATGCAGGAAGTTATACCCTCACTCGCTACATTTCGATTTCTTTCGTCTAATGTTTCAGTTTGCTTCGTGCGCCGTGGAAGGTATGTCTTTATTTGCTCGCTTGTATTGCTCTATTTGTCTCTGCCTGTCTGTCTTTTTCCCTGCTTACATCTAATCTCTTTTTCGTTTTTTTTTTTTATCAGTATTTCCCCTCTGTTCTCTCTCTCTCTCTCTCTCTCTCTCTCTCTCTCTCTCTCTCTCTCTCTCTCTCCCCTCTGCCACCTGTAATTTATCCCTGCAGGCGTAGCTGGCGGGCGCGAGGCACAGTGAGGGAAGCTTAATACAAATTTATATCTACTGAGGGGAGAGAGAGAGAGAGAGAGAGAGAGAGAGAGAGAGAGAGAGAGAGAGAGAGAGAGAGAGAGAGAGAGAGAGAGAGAGAGAGAGAGAGAGAGAGAGAGAGGAGAGAGAGGAGAGGAGAGGAGATTAGGGAAGAGGAGGAATTGAAGAGAAGAGGAGAGAGAGGAGAGAGAGGAGAGGAGAGAAGAGAAGAGAAGAGAAGAGAAGAGAAGAAAAAAAAAAGGGAAATAGGAAACAAAAGAATAAAGATTAACAAGAAATACAAAAAAGTAATATTAAAACCTGAAAAAAAATATTGAAGCTCACCACACACACACACACACACACACACACACACACACACACACACACTTAACTAGGTAACATGCACGATCGTCAATAGCACACCTGAACAATAGCAATCCACACAGGTAATGGGAGAGGCGTTATTTGGATGCCGCGGTATTAGCAAAGTGCAGGACTCGGGCTGGGAATGTAAAAGCTGCTTCCACTCCACTCTCCTTCAGGTCATATGTTTCGTTTTCTTTCTCTCTCTCTTTTTCTAAGTTGTATTGCTGTCTCTTTCTATTTTTCGAATGCATTTTCTGATCTATATTTCACGGTCTCTTCTGTTTCTTCTCTCTCTCTCTCTCTCTCTCTCTCTCTCTCTCTCTCTCTCTCTCTCTCTCTCTCTCTCTCTCTCTCACGTATTTTCTGATGTTTCCTTTGTTGTGAGTATCTCTGCTTTCAAATCTCTTTCAATTCATAAGATTTTTTTTTTCTATTATCTATGTAGTCTATTTTTTTCAGTTCTTCTGTGTTTTTTTTTTTTTAATATATCTTTACTTCGTGGCTGCCTAGTTTTCATAGTTTCATTGGTTATGTTCTTCATGATAAGCTGTTTTAACTTGATTCTTTTATGTATTTTTGTTTTATTTTTTTGCTTTGCTTTCCCATCTTTCATGCTCAACAAGTTCTTTTTTTTATTTATTCTACTGTACGACTTTGGTCTAATATGGAAATTTTCTAAACTGTCTTTCCTGAGCTCTTCACAGTCCCTTGTCTTTTCGATCTAATACCTTCACAAATATTTTTTTTTTTTAACAATTTATTATCTTCCTTTCACAGTTCCTCACTTTCACACTTTCTATTTTACCGATTTTTTTTCTGATTTATCTTTTACAGTTCGCCTGCCTTTTTCATCTTTTATCTATCATTTCCTGCCTTTCCTAGTATGTCCTTCACGCCTCCTCTTCTGTGTGTTTTATATTTTACAGTTTCCCCACTTTTAACCTCCCATCTTCCTCGGTTTTTCTGCTTTCCGATCGCCTATCTCTCACGAATTCTTTTTCCTTTCGTCTTTAGAAAAAAAAAAGACAAATAAACAAATTCCATTCCGAAAACAAAACTGGAAAGATTTATGGTCTACACTATTTCCAGAGCTTCCATCTTTCATATGACCTCTTATTTTTCTATAGTTCTTCTTCATAACGTAGCTCATGCAATTAATCTTTCCATACTATACTTTCTAAAGATTGATTCCGTCAGTAGCTTCCTCTTTTTATCTGACTTATTTTTTCTTCACATTTTTCTTCTTCACATCATAAATCGCGAAATCAATCTTAATATATTCTACTTCCCGAACTTATATTCCCCAGTTTCTCATTCTGTTGCACTCTGTAAATCGTAAGCCTTCACATCCACGCGCCGGTCTACGCCTGTTAATGTTGCAGCAGCGCCATGACACACAATAAATCTTCACTCGCGTTCGTCATTCCCTCTCTATAGTTCCGGTTATCTATTTCATTCATCGCGTCTGTGTTACTGTGAAGCGAGGCGAAAACACTGTGATAGTTTTGATTGGTCACATAAAAAGGAAGTGCATCATATTGTGTCAAATTGTTGTTTTTCACCCATATTTTAACTCATACTCTCTTTGCTTTGCATTGCTCTACGTTAAGGGTCATCAAAATATGTGAAAAATAAAAGATCCATGAAAAAATTAACAAATAAAACCTTTTGTCTAGCTCGTCCAATGTCAAAAGGCTTCTTTACGAATATGAATAAAACTTCACATCAAAGATATCTTTTTTTCTGACAGCAAGTTAATTTGAGAAGCTTTCTTCATTCATTCATTTATCATTCTACATATATATATATATATATATATATATATATATATATATATATATATATATATATATATATATATGTGTGTGTGTGTGTGTGTGTGTGTGTGTGTGTGTGTGTGTGTGTGTGTGTGTGTGTGTGTGTGTGTGTGTGTGTGTGTGTGTGTGTGTGTGTGTGTGTGTGTGTGTGTGTGTGTGTGTGTGTGTGCGTGAAATAAAAGAAATTTGTTTTTCAATACCTTTCACGTAAAGAAGATTAAAGAAAAACCTTCAAGATTTTCGTTTATATGTGATCATATTGTTCAACACAAAAGGAAATGTCTGGAAAAATATATTTCAGTTTCGTAAGGAAAACTTATTCTATACGCGAGCAGACTGATGAAGAAAGATGGAAAGGCGATTACAAGACAAAATCTCATCAAAGATGTCCTCTCGAATCGTTTTCTGTCTCCATTATAATACAAGAGCAGAGCCACAGTCACTACCTTCATAGCCATCACCACGGTGCTGAGTCATGGCGCCTCTAGTATGCTACCAACGAGCATATTCTCTCTCTCTCTCTCTCTCTCTCTCTCTCTCTCTCTCTCTCTCTCTCTCTCTCTCTCTCTCTCTTTAAACTGTCAATGACAACAATATTTTCACCTCGTCACTGATACATGATTGATGAATTACCACGATCATCCTGTTTGTGTTTCTGTCTGCATATCTTTGTGTTTACGCGCCAATAAATCTTAAATCATTCGTCTGCGTCAGAGTAACAGCCTCCTGATTCCCCAGAGTGGCGGTGGTGGCGGTGCGTGGAGGGTGGAGTGGCTGTAGCGGTGGGGACCATTGTACAGTATATACTGAGCGGGACTGGGGTTGATAGCCTTGGCAATGTTGTTACAGGTGTTCGATTTCTTCACCATTCTGTCCGCTACCTTCATGTAGCGTCGAGACCAGTTTTCATTGTATTCATTAGAGTTTAGCAACATTTGTTTCTTGCCCACCTCTCATCACCATGAGTTTGATTACACTGACCGCTCGCCTCGTTTTTCGTAAGTACATGTCATTGTCGTTTTTTTTTTTTTTTTTTGCGTCTGTTTATTTTTCATCAGTACTGTGATGATTGCCTTGCATTTCATCCATCACCATTTATCTACCATTATCTGATATTTATTGGTATATTTATTACTTCGTACATGTTTTGGCATAAATCTTACACACGGTAGTAAGTTGTTGGTGCACTTAAGTATACCAATCAATGTGACCTCTTGATTTCTTCTTTTTCCCAGAGTCGGGCCGCGTGTGGAGGAGCCTTGAGACAGCGCCTAGCGCCATACCGCCCCCGTCACAGGTGAGACTGAGCAGCGCGTCACGCAGGACAGGTCGTACAGGAGGAGCAATTCGATATAATGTAAGGCTGACTGGCTGAGCCCGCCAGGTAACAGCGGCAATAAAGGAGGCCACACGGGTGGTGGAGAAATGAGATTGAAAAGTTTCAAGACGAAACTTGGCAAAGATTGGCACAGTGCTGGGACTCGAGGAGAAAAGTTTGAAGATGCCTTTCTTCAGCAACATGCTGCTGCTGCTGCTGCTGCTGCTGTTGCAGCTGCTGATGATGAAGGTGATGATGATGATAATGGCAGATCTGTGCTATTAGAATACTAGATTAATAAAGCTGAGAATTGACATTAAAATATAAACAACATAGGTGAAGTTAAAAAGTCAACAAATATTGATATAGACATTCACGGTCTCTGGTCGCATATGCTTCACAAGACAGCTGCTTTTAGAATATGACAACAGGTAAAACTTTTCATTCACTTGTTAACAAACAGGCGAATGTCACTGACTTATACAACGCTTGTTCTTTGATATGACCACATTTCCCTGACAACAAACTCACCGGTCATATGTTGAGGAAAGCAGACAGTATGACGCTTATTTTCATTGTCCAAAATACAGAGCCAGGTGCAGACTGGAACACTGGCTAGACACGGTGTCTCATCAACGCTGTCATGTTTGCTACACAGAGGCTTTTCTCATTTTTTTTTTTTAATTCTCATTATATTCCACGGGCACGACAGTTTGACAACGATGGGGGAGCGCGGTAAACTGACACAATTACCTCTGGCAGGACAAGTGTACCTGACAGGTGGAGACAATTACTGGAACGCTTGGCGCGGTCACCGAGCCTCGCCCAATGAACGGGTCACGAAAAGTTGTTGAGGGAAAATGTGAGCGGCGCTGAAACTCAGGTATTTGTATTTCCGATGCGCCAGAAATGTGACTCGCCGAAATGTACATCATAAAATAGTCACTCTTGAAAAAGGTAAACAAAACAACAAATTCAAAAGCAACCAAACGAAGTAAAAAAAGATCAAAAGCAGATCAATGAAAAATAAAAACAGCATATTCAAAAGTTATCTAATAAAATAATAGTAAAGAAAAAAACGTATTTTCAAAAGTGATCCTGTGAAAAGGTTAGAAAACGATGCATTCAAAACTGGAGGTGCTGGAAATAAAAAGAAAAGAAAGAAAGAAAGCTACTGAATATATAAAGCTGGAAAGGTGACAAGTGACACTGCACTGGAAATTAAAGTGAAAAGTTAAAGGATTTGACTAAGTTAAAGGAATTACAAAATAATCTACAACATAACAGAATATTACATAACAATACCAAAACTTTAAACTTAAATTTGCACGTAATGAAAGGTCACAGAGAAGAAAAGAATACAGATAAACATAGAAAGGTATTTAAAATCAAACGTGGAAGTATCAATCACCCATATACGACATCAAACGACAAAAAAATGTTCTTATCTGAATTTACTGACAACTCACAAAAAAAAGAGAAATTAATCATGACGCGTTTTCATATTCATTCTGCTAACTAACAGATGATTGATTTTATACAGCTTCAGAAACTCATGTATGGATTGAAATAGTGAAGGCTGTGGCCATTAATCTTCTGACCTCCATAGACCCTTACTCATGTCAACAAAATGGTTAGATCGTACACAAATCTCAAGGTAAAAATGTGTCCCAGTACTAAAAGGGTTAAAAACAAAGATGGGAGGATTAATGAAGCATATACAAGGTAAAAAAAAATCCCTCATGAATTTCCTCGGAGGCTTTATTATTAACGCAGGTTTTGAAAAGTATTAAATGAGAAGCGAGCTAATTAAATCCCTAATGATGGCTAATATAATAACAGCGCCTTCGTCTCTCCTTCCACACCCCTTCCCCTGCCTCTCCGCTGGCTGGCACAGGAGTAATGGGATTAGGACATAACGAGATGGTGTGTCAGGCAGAGTGAGATGAGGGTGACTTCCACGCCTCGCCCACCCCACTGTAACACTCAACTTGCTCTCTCCATGCCCTCGCCATTTCTGTCTCTCTCTTCTCTCCCTATCCCTCTCTCTCTCTCTCTCTCTCTCTCTCTCTCTCTCTCTCTCTCTAGGCATGTACGTATGTCATGTGCTAATGCGTGTAACAGCTAAAGACACACAATCTTAAATTAAACCCAATAAAATAAAACCCACCATAACCCAGGCTTAGTCAATTAACAGTCGTAAAGTCCTGTACTGCATGGAGTGGACAAGTACTTATATTACCTGCTAATTAGGCAGTACCTGTGCTAAACACGCCGTGGGGGAGGAGGGCCAGAGGACCGGAATGACTTTCAACGCTCCAACGCTCCCCCTCGCAATGAAACGTTCTGGGTACGAATAAATTTGCATGCAGAAAACCGCGCCAGGAGGAGTTGAGTTGGTGAAAGTCTCCGTATGAGGCGACGAGTGAAATGTAGGCACGAGTCCCAGTGAGTGAGTGAAGGGCAGGACTCTGGAGGGACACAGAAGGGAGGGAGAGACGCGGGAGGGACATGGGAGGGAAGGAGGAAGGGAAAGAGGGAGAGAGGGGTTTATGAAGGATGGCGGGAAGTCCCGTGGAGTATGTGATGTGGGGAGTGAACGAATTCATTAAGGAAAAAAAAAAAAAAGAGGGAAGGAAAGAAATATTCCAAGTGAAGAAAGTCTAAACAAGTCGAGTGATTGTGAATGTGAAAAAAAAAGAGGAAATTAGGCGTTTCATAGTACAGTGACCGCCATGTGATTCAAGAGGCAGGGAAGTCCAGCGCAGTGTGTGATCTGGAAGTGAGCGAGTCCTATAGGAAATAATGAGGAGGAATAAAAAAGTGTAAATGAAGCCTAGAGAAACTCTGTCATTCCATACCAATAAACATACCGGATTTCTTGTCTTATCATTACTTTTCTTATAATAACTACCACGTATAGTCATAATGGCCTCTTAAAGCTTCTATTATCTTTCTTTATGTATTTTCTTCCGCGACTTTCACCTTCCTATGCGCTCTCACGTCTCCCTTTTTCCCTAGTAATTTCAAGCACAGTGATATATTGCCAGTGTTAATTTCCATAGTGAAAAGTACGAATGAACGTGCAGCAGTACCAGCAGGCTTTGGGTAAATGCAGAAATTCAGTTATCGTTACTATTATTAGCATTACTATTATTTTTTTAGATGATGAATTAAAATGAAACTAAAAGGGGAATGAGAAGGGTGATGGAAGTTATGTCTCTCTCTCTCTCTCTCTCTCTCTCTCTCTCTCTCTCTCTCTCTCTCTCTCTCTCTCTCTCTCTCTCTCTCTCTCTCTCTCTCTCTCTCTCTCTCTCTCTGTCGTGCATGCAGTACTCCTCTTTTCATGCAAACAACATCCTTTATTCTTCCTCTTCCTATGCAAACTTCCCTTTTCATCCTTCCTTTCCTCTTTCTCCTCGGCTTTCTCTCTCAGCGACACCACTCCGACAAACTCTCTCTCTCTCTCTCTCTCTCACGCGATCATACTCACACCCACAAAAAAAAAGAGCAAAAAACCTCACAAAGAAAAAAATGAAGAGAAAAAGAAAAGGAAAGAAAGAAAAAAACGAGTTGCCATTCATCATCTTTAAGTATCCCTCCCTTCCACGCCAGGCAGACAGACAGGCAGACAGACAGACAGACCCAGACCAGCAGGAGGAACAGAGCAGCCCGTGAGTGGCGGCGTCTTTTCCTCAAGCACCTGAATACGCAGTGTCGTCATTATTTCATTAACTCTTGTAGGGACGGGATGGCGAACGGCTCACCTTTACCAGTGGGGAGACTCAGACTCAGGTGGGTGGTGGCGAGGGTTATTAAAGGGTCGAGGAAGAGGAAGAAGCCCTTTCTTTGCCCTTTCGCTACAACGCGCACAAGACCTCCATGACTCGGCTAATGAACAGTGCACTGGTAGGTCTTCGTATTAACGTTGAGGGTGCGTTGATAAGATTTGCGGTATCTCATTTTAAGCCCTTCATTACTGGGACACATTTTTACCTTGAGATTTGTGTACGATTAGACGATTTTATTGACATTACGAAGGGTCTATGGAGGTCACTATTTTAATCCTCATGTAAGTTTCTGAAGCTGTATAAAAATCACCAAACAGGAAGCGGAATGAATACGGAAAAGCGTTATAGTACTGAAGGGGCTAAATCAATAGAACTCAACTCTTTTTAGAAACTGTGGACTTGATTCAAACTTGCCCCTTTCACTGCTGCGGTTATCCCTTGTCAGCATTCATGGCACTGAGAGGATTTGTTTACACAGGTACTGGAGGAAAGGGTAGCGTATGAGGTTAGTTTGGTCTCTCTTTTGTGTCCTCAGTACATGTGTGTCTAAAGGTTATAAGCCGAAGAGAAATAAAGAGAGAGTATATGAAGTTAATTTTGTCTTTGTTTATAAGGATACAGAAAAAGAAGGACAAAATATGGAGTTACTTTGGTATTTTCCCGCGTCTTTATTAAATGTGTATCTAGAAAAATCATAAGTGGAAGAGAGAGAGAGAGAGAGAGAGAGAGAGAGAGAGAGAGAGAGAGAGAGAGAGAGAGAGAGAGAGAGAGAGAGAGAGAGAGAGAGAGAGAGAGAGAGAGAGAGAGAGAGAGAGAGAGAGAGAGAGAGAGACAGTATATGATTTTAATTCTGTCCTTCTTATAGCTAAAACGATAAATGGTTATATGGAAAAAAAAAAAAGAAATATGTTATCCAGTAATAAATCAGTGAATAAGATCTTCTAATGTAAATTCACATTATTTCTGGGATTATTTTTTTTCGGGGGATAAAATAAAAAAAAAATTTCTAAGGCTACTGGAATAAAGTGGTAAGGGTCACACTGAGAAAGAGAGAGAGAGAGAGAGAGAGAGAGAGAGAGAGAGAGAGAGAGAGAGAGAGAGAGAGAGAGAGAGAGAGAGAGAGAGATATATATATATTTACTTGAATACATGCCTTCAAATCTAAATAAACGCCCAATAACATAATGATAAAAAGAAAAGAAGAAAAGAAAAGAAAAAAAGAAAGGGATAGTCGTACAGTGTCAATAGCTTTGTCCTGAAAACCTGCCAATGATACAAAGACACCCCCTGAAAGAACAAAGGCACACACACACACACACACACACACACACACACACACACACAAGGCAGTTAACATCGATCGCCTCTCGTTATGCATACAGGAGAGAAAGTTTTTGGTCTAAATCTTACTCAGTCATAAAATTGGACGCCTGTAAATAAATCACAATGAATGCAAAAGGAAAGAAAGGAAAGTTTGACTGACTGCCTGACTGACTTACTGACTGACTGATTGACTGACTGACTGACTGAGTGAATGAATAAATGAATGACTAATTGAGATAAGAAAAAGAAGAAAATATGTAAAAAGAATTATGTAAACACGACAACCACGAAGCTATTGAAAAGGAGAAACTGATTGACAGACTGCAATAATGCGCAACACAACTGAGATCACATGACGCCGAGAGAGAGAGAGAGAGAGAGAGAGAGAGAGAGAGAGAGAGAGAGAGAGAGAGAGAGAGAGAGAGAGAGAGAGAGAGAGAGAGAGAGAGAGAGAGAGAGAGAGAGAGAAACATGACGTGCATATTTACAAGTCTAATCCTCGACGTAATAGCATAAAAATTAACGACGTCATTTTTCACGTATCTTTGCAGGTAAACTCCTCCCCATTATCGTAGTTAGCGACATTATTCACCCAAAGTACATCCTGTTATGCATCACGCCATTTGTTCTCTCCCTAATCAATACAAATAACCATACTCCACCCACTCCTACCCACGACAACCTCTCTCAACTTACATCTTCCCTGCCTGCACCTCCCTGCCAGCGCCCCAGCACCTACCCAGGCCAGGCAGTGACTCAGATGGCCCGGGCTTCATGGCAAAGGATGAGGTGATAAATATTGGTAATAACTAAAGACTCAATATCCAGGAGCGACACACCACCGCCCGCCGCCGCCCATCTGTACCTGCACCGCCGCCCACCATCACGTAAACTTTTTTTTTTTTTTTTTCATTGGGGAGGTTACATGATTTTTTTTCTGTCGTCAGTAAATCATGGATAGAACTGTCATTGCATTTCTTGATTCCTTTTTTTTTTTTTTTTTTACATATTTGCAACTTCAATGCCTACAAGATGAGGATATTTCTCTCTCTCTCTCTCTCTCTCTCTCTCTCTCTCTCTCTCTCTCTCTCTCTCTCTCTCTCTCTCTCTCTCTCTCTCTCTCTCTCTCTCTCTCTCTCTTGCTCGCTCTTTCTCTCTCGCTCCCCCTACCTGCCAATCTATCTCTGTATTACGAGGCAAACATTATACATTATTATTACAAACATTATTACTTTCCTCGGGGCTGAGAGAGAGACCAGGCGTTCTGAATGTTTCCCTTCCATATTGAAACTGAATAGGAAATCTCACCAGTGTACTCTGACCTCTGGCTCCAGGTAACGGAATCTGCGAGGCGTGTCTCTGTGCAAGCAATTGAGTTTTGTTGAAGCGCACCAGAGTTTCAAATTTTCAGGAAAGATTTTTTTTCTTTTACCTCGGAACAAAATAAGGAATGGAAAAAGGGAAGATATAAGGAAGAAAGTGGATTTTTCCTGGAAAGTGGATGAGGGTGAGCGAAGTAGGAGCAAGAATTGCCATGGATCGTGTAATAAATAGAGAGGATGACGAAGGTGGAAAGAAGATGAGAGATGGTCGAGGTTTGACGAAAATTCTTCGAAAAAAAAAGACAAGAAAGAAGAGAATGAAAAAAAAAAAAGAAATATGAGAGCTGGTGAAAGAAATGAAGCCTTAAAGAATAAAAAAATGAAGAAGAAGTAACATCTATATAAAGAAACCACAAGAAAAGGAGACAGAAATGCAATCAACTCTCCATCTATATCAGACGCTGGATCCAATCTCAGTGGAACCATGCGTGCTTTGGGGTCCGAGGGGTCTCCAAGCGCATGGGTTCGAATCCTATCCACGGTCCGAGTGTAGGTTGGGCTTCCTCACTCGGGGCAACGGTTTCCTAGCGGGTGGGCATTGAGATACGAGGTGCCCCAAAAAGTACCCTCTTTAGCCCAGAAATTCCTGTGAAAAAGCCCAATTGGTATAAAAAGAAAAGAAAAAATCTAACCAAAGAAAAAAGAGTAAACATTTTTATCGTGTGTGTGTGTGTGTGTGTGTGTGTGTGTGTGTGTGTGTGTGTGTGTGTGTGTGTGTGTGTGTGTGTGTGTGTGTGTACCATCCTTTCCTCGCTGCACAAGAACCTTTACTTTATTTCTGTACCTATTCTGCTCATCATACAAAGCAGATCACTCAGCATGATCGTCTTTCCTAATACCTTCAAGCCAAGACTCCATTTCATTTAAACCAGAATGTAATACACCCTTGGCCTTGTCAGGGATATTGTGGCTGGTAGTTTCTTTTCGAGTAGAGTGGACATTTTTAATTTGTTTTATATCTGGTGAGAGAGAGAGAGAGAGAGAGAGAGAGAGAGAGAGAGAGAGAGAGAGAGAGAGAGAGAGAGAGAGAGAGAGAGAGAGAGAGAGAGAGAGAGAGAGAGAGAGAGAGAGAGAGAGAGAGAGAGAGAGAAAATCAATCAATGACACATACTATAAGACAAATAGATAGAAACATAAGTAAATGAAACATACATATAACTATGAATGAATATACAAAACGTGGACAAGAAACGAAATAAGGACAAAACAAAAGATAGAAGTCCACACAAGGAGGATCATGTTTTGACCTTGAGAAAGAAGAATAGAAACACACTTTACCTCTACAGCATGACGACCTCTTCTCTGGGTGAGGGAGAAGCAGACGACAGGGCAGGGCAGCCTTCTCTCACCAAGGGCTCTCTCTCATCTGGGGATGGAAATATTCATGTTATAAATGGTAACAATACGGCAGGATGATAATTTTTCTGCTCCTAATCCATGTTTCTTGTTTACTTAGTATCGAGTTAAGAAGGTTTTTTGCTGTATGTATTCTTTAAGTTCTCTCTCTCTCTCTCTCTCTCTCTCTCTCTCTCTCTCCAGCAAGCACAACTAAAACTAAAGAAAATACAAAAATGATTAAAAAAAAGCCCACTTCAGTGTCAGTTCTTAAAGTGAAGTTAAATAATAATCAGATACTGAAGGATTTTTTAAGAGCATGACCAGCACACTGTAAGGAAAGCCAGAGGATCACCAGTAGAGCGGCCACGATGGAACTCATAACGGCGATCATATATAAGATTGTGAAGTGATATACGTTAAAGAATCTTCCTGTTTATGATGGATTAAAAATAGTGAGGCAGAAAATCAAACTAACTTAGGAGGTTTGCAAGATTTTTTTTTTCCGCGTGTCTAAAATGTCAAAGTGTTAAAAGTGTCAAACGGTGTGTAACTAATATTGTAAATGCCAGAAAGCAAAGAATAAACAAAATACTTAGAAAACACACAGCATTCTCTCGCCACTTTTCAAAGGATTTTCTATCTTTAAGTGTGTCTGCCTGTCTGTCTTCGTTTCTGTGCATCTGTATGGCTTTATGTACCTGTCTGTGTGTCTGTCTGTCCGTCTGTCTGTGTCTTTTTATCTATGTCTATCTCTGTTTCGGTCTGTTTATATCCGACTGTCTGTTTCTGCGTGTTTTTCTCTGTTTCTGTGTGCTTGTTAGTCTGTCCTTCTTGGTGCCTATCTGTGTCTTGTAATTATATTTCTTTAATGACTTACCTGAGACGCCTAGTTCGTGAAAAGTAGCGTGTGGACAGAAGGCTAGGAACAGCAGATGACGAGGTGGCGTGAGAAGCAAGAAGGAAAGGGAGGAAGGAAGGAGGAAGAAAGATGAAAAAACTTGGCATATTTTCAGGAAGGCAAGATAAAGAGTGACGGAAAGACAAAACTTGCGGAAGAGGCGGCAAGTGACGAGAACAGGAAAGGAAAAAAGAGGAAGAAGAAGAAATAATAATCTCGGGAACGCATCTCCCTGAGAGAAAAAGAAAAAAAGAAAACGTCGGGAGGAAGAGGGTGACGAAAGTAACTTTAGACAGAGAGGAAAAATAAGATGAATAATTAAGAAAAGAAAATGCACTTCAAATTATCGGTCGCTGCCTCCACCTGACTTGTCTTACGACCTAAAAATATACCGTAACACTAGAGAGAGAGAGAGAGAGAGAGAGAGAGAGAGAGAGAGAGAGAGAGAGAGAGTTCTTGTATTCGTTATAGTGTGATACTGAGTGAATGTTTGAATTGATCATGTCGCTTCGGAGAGTGTGGAGTGATAAATGGCTGTTGGATTGAAAAACGGAAGAGTGAGGAGGGAAAAGGGAACACAGAGACGCCAGATGGAGTGAAGTAGAGAAACAGAAATAGGGAAGCTGAGTGTTGGCTTATAGGACAACTCGGCTTATGACCAAATCGCTCCACCCTTGTCAATTCGCCCCTTCACTAAGATTTCGTGTCCAATACACTCACATACACAGGAAAAGTGGGGCATTTCCTCTTGTATGCTTCATTACCACAAGTTAAAATGTACATAAAAGGCACTGTACATATACATTGTCTTTTTACCTCTTCAGCACCATGTATACGCGTTTTTCTATTCATTCGAGTTAGTATTTGGTGATTTTCTATAGCTTCAGGAACTTATGTGGGGATTAAAATAGTGAAGACAGTGCCCATCTTCTGACCTCCATAGACCTTTCCTAATGTCAATAAAATAGTCTAATCATACCACAAAATCAAAATAAAAACGCGTCACAGTACTTAAGGGGTTAAAATAGCACTCAACACTGCAACAGTACAAAGGTGTCACTCAACGTAGGTCTGCTCTCACAGTTTTGCCGCCAAGCGTGACGGCACGTTTTCTGCTGACGGACAAATACAACAAAGTATCCACATTACATTCAGTTTCCCCAGTAATTCCATTCTTTCACTTCCTGGCGCTTCTTTTTTGCATGAATGGTCCCAGCGGTGAAGTGTGCAGTGATGTGATGACAGGAGTTCTTATTTTCAAGGCACTACATCACGACACTACTTTAACCCCCGTGACGTGTTTCTATATTCATTCTGCTTCCTATTCGGTGGTTTCATACAGCTTCAAAAACTTATGTGGGGTTGAAAATAGTGAAAACTGTGGCCATTAATCTTCTGACCTCCATAGACCCTTCTTAATGTCAATAAAATGGTCTAATCGAACATAAATCTTCAGGTAAAAATGTGTCCCAGTATTGCAGGAGTTAAATACCGCACCTTCCCCTCTTATTCCATCCCTCCACCCACCCTCTCCTTCCCCCAACCTCGTCTTTCTTCCGGTCTCCTTCACCTCACCTCACCTCCCTTCTGCTAAATATAATGCACACTTTCACCATGGAAAATATATCACACCTCATACATACACAGACGGGAAAACAGATAATAAATACACAATACTGATCCACAGACAAACATGTAGACCTAGCCATAGGAATACAAGCCTACAAATGAACTTTGATGCTTGTGAATGTGTAGAGAAAACATACTACACACAGTACATACACAGTGCACGTACACATAAAACATAAACATGCAAGATTATTTGTATATATGGACTAATTCAATAACAAAATCAATCAGTGTACGTATATTGATATGTTGCCTATCTTGTATTGTCTAGTTCTCTCTCTCTCTCTCTCTCTCTCTCTCTCTCTCTCTCTCTCTCTCTCTCTCTCTCTCTCTCTCTTTCTACGAGGATCACATATCTCATCTTTATACGCTTCTCTAAAGTGCCAATAAATCAGAATCGCAATATAAAAACAGACGCTAATTTGTTAATAATTACCGAAAATCAATGTGTGTGTGTGTGTGTGTGTGTGTGTGTGTGTGTGTGTGTGTGTGTGTGTGTGTGTAAGAGCGTTTTTATTTTCCTTTATCACCACAAAAATTGAGAGAGAGAGAGAGAGAGAGAGAGAGAGAGAGAGAGAGAGAGAGAGAATATGAATAGAAACAAATCAGATTAAGTTTTCCAATTACACATCTCGGGTCATTAAACAAGATCGAGGCTTCGGAACCAAAGGGCTTCATTAACATCAAGGCTTCACGGAACTCCTAAATAACTTCGCAATTCAGCACCAATCCAGACGTGAGAATGGATCCGAACCCGAGCGAAACGAAGCTATTTTGTGGAACTTCAAACCCCCATTATTCTCCCTGGTCATTAAGGCTCATAAAGCTTCACTGGAAGTCATTGAGAATTCATTAATTATTGCGATTGTTCCGGGGCATGTGACGGTGAGGACAGGTGAGAAGTGGGCGAGGGGAATTGTCACGGTATGTTACGCTATAGTTATGAGGGTACGAGCATGGACAGTGGGGGATGTTAACCTCTTCAGTACTGGGGCATATTTTTTTTTTTTACTATGAGCTTTGGGTGTGATCAGACGATTTTATTTACATTAGGAAGGGTCTATGGAGGTTAGAAGATTGATGGCCAGAGTCTTCACTATTTTAATTCTCCCCATAAGTTTCTGAAGCTGTGTAGAATCAGTAAATAGTAAGCAGGATGAAAAAGGAAATGCGTCATGGTACTCACGAGGTTAAGGTTAATAGATGGACAGGGGGGGGGGGTGTTGAGTGTATCGGTGGCTATGGCAGTGAACACGCAGATAGAGGTTTGATATTAGTGTTGAGTTGTTATGGAAGAGATGGTGGGATTTCTTACAGTGGTTGTGACGGGAATGATAGAGAAGTTGTCTTGGTCTTGTTGTCATTCAGGATTTGAAGATTACAGTTGTTAATACCACTACCAGCACCACCATTACAACAATAACAACTACTACTACTACTACTACTACTACTACTACTACTACTACTACTACTACTACCACCACTGCCACTGCACCACCACCACCACCACCACCACTACTACACCACTACCACTACTACCTACTACACCACCACTGCACCATTACCACTATTACTGCTACCACTACAGCCACACCACTACTACCTACTACTACTACTACTACTACTACTACTACTACTACTACTACTACTACTACTACTACTACTACTACTACTACTACTACTACTACTACTACTACTACTACTACTACTACTACTACTACTAATAATAATAATAATAATAATAATAATAATAATAATAATAATAATAATAATAATAATAATAATAATAATATTAATGATAATAATAATAATAATAATAATAACAATAATAATAATAATAATAATAATTGATAATGATAATGATAATAACAACATCTGCCTTTCACTTTCACATTTCAACACTCGCCCTTAATCCAGAGAAGAAGAAAAGTATTAGGACAACGCAAAAAAGGCAATAAATTAAATCAAGAAAAATAAAAATAAAATAGAGATATAAATACCATGAAAAAATAAGACAGCTAATTTTGCCCTAACTAACTCAATTATATCTTTATTAACAAAGCTAAAAAGTCACACACACACACACACACACACACACACACACACACACACACACACACACACTGCAATTCACTGGGTGCCGCACTATACACATACACACACATAAATGCCACAAATAGTATGTATATAATGCCCAGTTACATCTCCAGTTTATAATGACACGGTACAATTGCTAGGAAGAAGGCTTACCAACTGTCCCGTGTATTCCTGCAAGGGCTGGCAGTGCTTAGGGAGACGCCAGGGAGGGACAGAACGTTAGGAGGGCAGTTGGGAAGGCAAAGATGAAGTGATGTGGCGTGAGAAGCAGTAACAAAGGTGTTCTGCTGTGCATTTTTGTTCCTAGTTTTTTTTTTTTGTTATTGTTATTGTTACTATTAGTGCGTTTATAGCAGCAATGATGGGGGTTGGGATGGTGGTGCTGGTGGGGACGGTAGTAGTAGTAGTAGTAGTAGTAGTAGTAGTAGTAGTAGCAGTAGTAGTAGTAGTAGTAGCAGTAGTAGCAGTAGTAGTAGTAGTAGTAGCAGTAGTAGCAGTAGTAGTAGTAGTAGTAGCAGTAGTAGCAGTAGTAGTAATAGTAGTAGTAGTAGTAGTAATTACAGCGGTAACAACAGCAATAACTGTAGCAGTCAAATTTGCATGCTTATGAGTTGTGCATTTTTGGGCAAATGCAGCGGCAAAAGAGGAGGGGTGCGGTGGTTTGCAATTGAATGCAAATGCATGATAATTCTTTGAATAGAGCGCTGCCTCACACGAGAGGCGCCGTGACCACCTCTGCACGCCACTGCTGTGCTTCACGCTCCACCACCCCACCACTACCTTCACAAGAAACAGTCTCAGACAAACTGCAGTGTTTTTAGATTTATAAAGGTACTAAGTCTCAAAGAAATAGATACCAAAACATTTTTCATCGAATCCTTGTAAAATAAAACAATCGGCAAGAATTCAAACGCAAAAAAAAAAAAAAAAAAATCAAAAGCTTAAGAATTATGACAACGTAAGGTATTTTCATTTTCACTCTACTTCGTCCATTAACTGTTCACGTCAATCAAGTGTTTGTGTTTTATGGCGAGACGAATAAAAAATCTCAAGTATTATTTCTCACGGATCAAAAAATACAATAATAATGTTTTTCCAACTGGTACACGTTTCATCATTATCATCATCATGACTATACTGATTTTGTTACCACCACTACTACTACTACTGTTATCATCACACACACACACACACACACACACACACACACACACACACACACACACACACACAAAATATCAATCAAATACAATACTTTTTCAATAATAAAACAAACTGTACAAATCACTGAAAACAAAATATCAGAAAAGATGGAGGAATGTAATGAAGAACTGAAGGTGTGCACGCTTCCTCACTGAAAAAGAAGAGAGTAGAAGATTACCTAAACTTAATAAAAGGATGAAAATTAGTCTCTCTCTCTCTCTCTCTCTCTCTCTCTCTCTCTCTCTCTCTCTCTCTCTCTCTCTCTCTCTCTCTCTCTCTCTCTCATGGAAACCCTTTAGAGTATCACGGCTCGAGGATGCAAAAGTAACCCGGTGTCCATTAGGGGATATCGGCGGCGTGTCAGAGGAAGTGTTGGCAGCATAATGAGCCTAATAGTGCCCATGAATCCCAGCCACAGCCCCGCCACAACACCTGCTCCTGCCGATAACGGGGCTCTTCTCACACTCACACACACACACACACACACACACACACACACACACACACACACACACACACACACACACACACATACACACACACACAGGCAAGGCAGGCACATGGTTCATTCACCAATACTGTAAAAAGACACGGTGAAGTTGATTTTGTGTAGAAATTATCAGTACACATACATACATACATACATACATACATACATACATACACACACTGAGATATATGTTTAAATTCTATGAACTACAGCTAATAAATGAACTAGAACAATTATACAATGTTAATACATAAGAAAAGGAGAGTCATGGAGATATATACTCACAAAACAACTGCAGTTCGTTGCGTAAATTCTCGTTTACATACTACACACACACACACACACACACACACACACACACACACACACACACACACGATATCCTAACCTCACTATAGAATCAGACATTAACATTTGTAAAGGAATCAGGAACAAACTTAATATAAAGCAAACAGAGAGAGAGAGAGAGAGAGAGAGAGAGAGAGAGAGAGAGAGAGAGAAAGGCACCTACCTCCATCCAACGCTGTCCTGTCACTCACCGCTAACACCTACAGGGAACACTTCCAATTGACTCTATAATAAACGCCTCTCTCTCTCTCTCTCTCTCTCTCTCTCTCTCTCTCTCTCTCTCTCTCTCTCTCTCTCTCTCTCTCTCTCTCTCTCTCTCTCCCTAGTAATGACGCTGATTTTTACTCCCCATGCACCGAGTCTTCCCTGTCAGAGCGAGGTGAACGAATGGCCTCTTCCTGTACCTGCTTCATTCATTTCATATTCATGGTCCTCATCACTGAACTGCCAATATGGTGGAAAGAGAAGGACGACGAGGAGGAGGAGGAGGAGGAGGAGGAGGAGGAGGAGGAGGAGGAGGAGGAGGAGGAGGAGGAGGAGGAATGAGAGCAATAGGAAAGATGGTAACGAAGGAGAAAGAGAAGAAAAAAAAAGCAGAAGAATGAGGAAGAGGAAGAGAAAATAATGAATGCGAGAAACACGAAGGAGGAAGAAAAGGAAGAGATAGAAGAGGAGGAGGAGGAGGAGGAGGAGGAGGAGGAGGAGGAGGAGACAATTGCAGAAAGAATAATGCATAAGAACATACAGAAGAATAAGTGACAAAAAGAGGAAGGAGATGTAGAAGAGAAGACGAAAAAGAAGAAATATATAACCAAGGAGAGGAAGAAGAAATAAAGGAAAAAAAAGTAAAGGCAAGAAAAAATAAACCACATGAAAGGAAAGGCGACACTGAAATTTTGAAATATATGAATGAAAAGCAATCACACACACACACACACACACACACACAACACACACACACACACACACACACATGGAACACACACAGAACATATAAGAGAAATAAATATGAGATTCTTGGTGAAAAGACAATAAAAACTCATGGATAAAATAAGGTAAAGAAAATTTGGTGGTGGAGTGGTGGTGGTGGTGGTGGAGATTGGTTGGTGATAAGACAATAAAAACTCACACACAATACTAATACATGTAAAAGTGAAGGAAGTTTGGTGGTGGTGGTGGTGGTGGTGGTGGTGGTGGTGGTGGTAGTAGAAGTAGTAGTAGTAGTAGTAGTAGTAGTAGTAGTAGTAGTAGTAGTAGTAGTAGTAGTAGTAGTAGTAGTAGTAGTAGTAGTAGTAGCAGTAGCAGCAGGAGCAGGAAAAAATAGTAACAGAATGACAATAAAAAAAAAAGAAAAGAAAAGAGAAAGAAAAGGAGACGACAATAGAAAGAGATAAAAAAAAAAGATCAAGCAAAGCAATCTTAAAACCACCATTGACAACAAAACTAACACCACCAATAAAATTAGCAATGATAATATTACTAGGTGCTGTTGACTGTCTTGGCGCAATAGTAGTAATAACAGTGACAGCAGTGGCAGTAATAACACAACAGGAACACCAGAAGACAAAATAATCACAAGGAAGAAGAAGAAGAAACGCTACAATTCATGACGTTTGGCGGAGGGAGTCACTATCAAGGCGGGAAAAGACAATTAGCGTGTTTTCCGTCCCGGGGCGCTAAGGAAGGCTGGCGAGGTTTGACCGTAGGATTGAGAACACAGGCATCTTTCGCCTCGGTACTCGCTTCCTGACAAAAGAAAAAAAAAGAAGAGGAGGAGGAGAACGAGGAAGAGGAGGAGGAGGAGGAGGAGGAGGAGGAGGAGGAGGAGGAGGAGGAGGAGGAGGAGGAGGAGGAGGAGGAGGCGCTTGATTAGTGTGACTTCATCCCTCATGCACCTTAAGATTAATGCTGATGAGAGAGAGAGAGAGAGAGAGAGAGAGAGAGAGAGAGAGAGAGAGAGAGAAATATTCGACTGATCCACAATAACAATCCCATCTTTCTCGTCCTTTTTCATTACCATAATTAAGAGGCAATGATAGCAATTTCTGACTCTCTCTCTCTCTCTCTCTCTCTCTCTCTCTCTCTCTCTCTCTATATATATATATATATATATATATATATATATATATATATATATATATATATATGTCTATCTATCTATTTATCTCTATGGATGACATATATTCCATGCACTTGTAAATGTTTTGTTTGCGTAGTGTTGATTAAGTGAAATGGTGTTGACAGTTTGCTTGGGGCGTTTTCATGTTTGCAGATTGGTTGCTAGTATATAATTTATCAATATGCACGTTTAATCTTTTTTTTTTTTCCTGTCTATGTATCTGTATGGCTATTGATCTATTTATCTTTTTAATCTAAGTAAGAATGCATGTTATTCATCTCTGTCTATACACCTGTCTATCTATCTATGTTACCTTGATACAGGGATTATTACATTGTTCTCTTACTTCTTTCCCCTTATCATCTCTCATTTAACTGTATTATATTCTTCCTCCCTTATTTCTTTCCCCTCCTATCATCTCCCATGTACCTCCATTATATTCTTCCATTATAGCATTTTTTTTCCATCGTCCATCCATTTCTTTTTCTATTCCAGTTCTCCTCGTCGTGCAATTCTTTCCCAGTCTCCTACACGTTTACTTAACATCGATGCTCTGGCTGAGTTAATTAAGCCGCGTCCCAAAGAGATTCTGAGGAGGCCTGGAAAAGACGAGCATCTGAAGAAACAGGCTCGATTTAATATCAGGAATTGTGAAATGATTAAAACGCCGTCTGTCTCTCTCTCTCTCTCTGTCTGTCTGTCTGTCTGTCTGTCTGTCTGTCTGTCTGTCTGTCTCTCTCTCTCTCTCTCTCTCTCTCTCTCTCTCTCTCTCTCTCTCTCTCTCTCTCTCTCTCTCTACGCAAATTCAACATTGCAGTTTATATTTACTGTCGTTTTCATATAAAATGCGTATCCCTCCTGCCGACAAGCGCCCCTCAGATTTTTTATATATATATTTTTCTTTTATTATCAATGTTACTGTATTTTCTATTTCATTTTCTCCCCTTTTTATTTATCTATTACTTTTTTTTTATGTCGCACCCTCGCAATTAAGTTCATTCTTCATTTTGGATATTTTCTCTCTCGTTATATTTCCGTGTGTATACTCTTGGCGAAAGTCTGTATTTATTTATTTTATTTATTTCTCTGTTAATTCGTCTGTCTGTTAATCCGTCTGTCTGTCTCTCTCTCTCTCTCTCTCTCTCTCTCTCTCTCTCTCTCTCTCTCTCTCTCTCTCTCTCTCTCTCTCTCTCTCTCAGTCGTAATTTTGCTGGTTTCTCTCAACAGCAATAAGTATAAGTAAAGAACAAAATATTCCTCTTACACTCTTTATATTCTTTGACGATTGTTACCATTTATAAAAGTATAAATGGAAGTAGTAGTGGTAGTAATGGTAGTAGTAGTAGTAGTAGTAGTAGTAGTAGTAGTAGTAGTAGTAGTAGTAGTAGTAGTAGTAGTAGTAGTAGTAGTAGTAGCAGTAGTGGTGGTGGTGACAGTATTATCATTATTATTATTATTATTATTAGTAGTAGTAGTAGTAGTAGTAGTATCAACAACTTAATTTACGAGAACAGTAATATATATATATATATATATATATATATATATATATATATATATATATATATATATATATATATATATAATGGTTACAAAACTATGTCAAAAAATAACAAAAACAATAACAAGAAAAATAATCATAATAACAATAATAATAATGATAATAATAATAATA
>NC_059301.1:22284753-22297253 GCF_017591435.1 Portunus trituberculatus | reverse complement strand
AAATAGTGAATATTCGGGCCATTAATCCTCTGACCTACATAGACCCTTCCTAATGTTAATGAGATGGTCTAATCGTATACAAAACTCAATGTGTTGAAGAACCGGATATAGACGTAAAAAGAAATTCATCGTATTTTCATCTTATCAAAATTTACAATATGCAGAATAACTGATAAGGTCTTCCAAAAGTTACCAAGGATCAGAAATATCTTAATGAACTGGAGGTTATAGAGAAATAATGATAACAAAAAGAGATAAACTTGAAGCGGTAGAGTGAGTTTGGCGTCCAGATTTATCGCCTGGACGCGCCCTTCCAGCGTGAAAGCTACACCCATTCTGTGTTATTTTGCTCCAACACATTTTATGCAGCATTGCTCCATAAGGGCGCCCGGTGGAGACAAATGGTGCCTGGTGCAACACTCCCTCTACCCGGCATGGTGATCATCCCTCACACACACACACACACACACACACACACACACACACACACACACACACACACACACACACACACACACACACACACACACACACACACCGGAACCTTCACTGACCTTTAGATTCATAAAAAAAATATTGAATAATCCAATATGTAGACAGTCTTTAATACATCACACACCCACGTGCATACAAAATTTCCTTACCCCGTCAGGTCCTTCTGTATCTAATCTAACACCCACAAAAGCACTCATCCACACACGCACACGTACGCACGCACAAACGCACCAAACCTACATTGTCTTCCATACACAAACACACGCAACTTTCTCCTTCTCCGTTCCAAAACCAACATCGCTTAACCCCAGAGAGTCCACACACACACACACACACACACACACACACACACACACACACACACACACACACACACACACACACAAGAGTTTCCTCCCCTGATTAGATTAGATGAAATGAGAGCAGGTTAATCTTATTCCCCACAAACTGACGAGGTGCAGACCATTGCAACTACAAACACGCAATGACTCACAAACAACACGAGCGGTGACTTTGAAGAGCTGGATATGGATAAACAAAACGGAAACACTTGAGACACTGGTGGAAGTACATAAAAAAAAAAACACTAGCTTTAATACCTCTCTTATAACACTCCATCCTCCTCCTCCTCCTCCTCCTCCTCCTCCTCCTCCTCCTCCTACACCATCACCACTACTCAAGCAATGACAGAAACGAAAGAGAGAGAAAGAGAGGAAAAAGAGGAAGGAAGAGAAGAGGAGACAGAGAGAAATGGAGAAAAGGGGGGAGCGAGGGAAACATCTGGTGTGGCCTTCGTCTTCTTTAACCAACTTTTACGCGGGATTAATTATGCTCTGAGAATTTTCCTCCGCTAAGAAATTCCCTGACGCTCTTTCACCATGCGCTGCTCCCTACCCTGCCCTCCCCTGCCCTGCTCTGCTCTGCTCTGCCCTGCCCTGCCCTGCCCTGCCCTGCCACGCCTCTATCCTCATACCTTGTTAGTTCCCGCCACCGCTTCGCTTGCTTCACGGCCCCCTTTGATATTTGGATAATTTAACTTCTTGGCACCATTTCGGCTTCGGCGCGTCATTTGATATACTGAGCGGGAAAGAGTGTCAAGAAAGCGAGGAGGACGAGGAGGACGGGCAAGAGCAAGGACGACGACGACGAGGAGGACAAGGACTAGGAGGAAGAGGACAATGGCGACAAGAACGAGAAGGAAGAATCCGACAGCGAGGAGAAGAAGGGTGAGGAAGACGACAACAATGACAAAGAGGAGAAGAATAAAGAAAACGACAAAGGTGACGAGATGAAGGAAGAAGAAGACGATAACGATGACGAGGAGAAGAAGAATGAAGAGAAGAAGACGAGAACGATAACGAGGAGAAAGAAAAGGAGAGGAAGAGAGGGAGGAAGGAAGGAAGGAAGGAAGAAGGAGAAAGGAAGAGGAAGAAGAGGAGAACACTTAGAAAAACAAAGTAAGCCCAAACACTAACAAACCCTGAGGTCCTTACTGTGCTGTTTGGGTAGTAACAATTCTACTCTTAACTATTTGTGGCAGAGGCAGGGTAGCACAGAAGGCGTTTCCGCTCCCACCTTTCCCTTTCCCTTCATCCGAAACTATCCTAAAAAAAAAGGCAATGGTATCATGTTGTATAGAAAAAATAATAAGGAATTTGAGAGGAAAGTAAGAAATATGAAGTCTACTTCTATTACTCATACAATCTACATACAATCCTAACATTTGTGTCATCTGATGAGACGCTTCCTCTCCTTTAAAAGTTTGAGGGAGGAGGATACAAATACAAAGGAATACAAAGGAAAGTCAAACAGCAACAGACCTCTTGGTCCTTTCGAGGCTGTTTGGTAACTACTTCTAATTGGCTACAGATAAGAGAGACAGGACAGTAGAGGAGAAGGCTCCTCCCCATCGACCACTCCCTCCAGGTTTCCCTGGCATGGAAAATAGTTTGGAAAAGTACCATACAGTATGGAAAAACTGACATGGAATTTTCACAGGACAGGATGAAAGGAGATTCTATTATTCACCCTACGGTGAATCCATAAGAAAAGTTACACAAAATAATTGTAATACTAAAATCATGTTTAATCATTCGGAGAGGAAGAGACCTTGTTGGGGAGGAGGAGGAAAAAGAAGAACAAGAACATGAATAAGAAGAACAAGAACAAGAACGAGAAGAACAAGAACAACAACAACAAGAACAAGCAGAACAAGAACAACAAAAACAAAAACAACAACAACAACAACAGCAACAACAACAATAACAACGACGACAACAACAACAACAACAACAACAACAACAATCACAACAACAACAACAACAAGAGGAGGAGGAGGAGGTGAAGGTGGTAGAAGAGGAAGCGGAAGAGGAAGAGGAAAAGGAAAAGGAACAAAAAGAGAAAGAGAAATAGGAAGAAGAAAAGGAAGAGGAGGAGGGAAAGGAGCGGAAAGAGGAGAAGGAAGATGATTAAAAGGAGGAGAAGAAAGAAGAGTTAACAAGACGAAGGAGACAAGCCTGGCAGTTAGCAACAATAGAAAGCGCAAAAGAGTCTTAATAACCAATAAGAGACACAAGAGAAGGGAGTGATAAAGGAAGGAAGAGGTATAAGAGGAAAAAAAAAGTAACAAGCAGAAGGAGAATTCAATGTAGAGAAAAAAAAAAGGCAGAAGTGAGAGATAGAAGGAGAGGAAGAGAGGAAGAAGAGGATAAGAGAAGAACGAGAGGCTAAGAGAAGAGAGGATTGTATTGCATAACTCGAGATGAAAGACGAAGGATAAAAGTGAAAGTGATTGGTTTGTGTAGAGAGAGAGAGAGAGAGAGAGAGAGAGAGAGAGAGAGAGAGAGAGAGAGAGAGAGAGAGAGAGAGAGAGAGAGAGAGAGAGAGAGAGAGAGAGAGAGAGAGAGAGAGAGAATAACCTCATCCCACCCCTCTGAAATTGATGCCTCCATGTGGAAAAAAAGGCGGAAAAATAAAGAGGAAAAAAGAGGGAAAATAAAAAGTTGATTTCACCGTCAACAAAAAATCTTTCCCCCTTTTCTCTTTGATATTTTGAACTTCTTAATCTTTCTTTTATCATTCCTCTTACTACTTTTATCTCTTTCCCTTTCTTATTCTTCTTCTCCTCTTCCTCCTCAAGTTCCTCTCCTCCATGCTTTTCTCTCTCTCTCTCTTTACCCCTTACTTCTTCTTCCTCCTCCTCCTCCTCCTCCTTCTCCTCCTTCTCCTCAAGTTCGTCTTACTTCTTCTTCGTAATCTTCTTTTTCTCTCTCTTTTTTTTTCTTTCTCTCTTCATTCTCTTCTTCCTCCTCCTCCTCCTCCTCATCATCATTATCCCATTTTCTTCAAGTGCATTCTCATTCTCTTCTCTCCAGTTCATTTTTTACCTTCTCTTTGCCTCTCTTTCTCTCTCTCTCTCTCTTCTTTTTTTCTTGTTCTTGTTTTCTTTTCTGGTCTTTTTATCTTTCTTGTTTTCCATTGATTTCTTTTTTTACCTTTCTTTCTTGCTGTTCTTTTGCTTGTATTCCTTCGTTGTTTTTCATTTCATTTTTTTTTCTCCTACTTCTCTTCCTTCTTCTCTTGCTTGTCTTCCTCTTCCTCTTCTTCCTCCTCCTCCTCCTCCTCCTCCTCCTCCTCTTCGTCACCTTCTGCGTTCAATAAACCTCACTGTCCTGTAAGTCTCCAAACGTGTACATGGTCAGCTGTCTCTCTCTCTCTCTCTCTCTCTCTCTCTCTCTCTCTCTGAAGGAGGAGGTTGTTCGGAAGGATTCTTTGCCTTTGCTATCATGCATCTCCGAGTTTAATGACTGAATAGTGTAGATTATAACGAACTGCCTCGTAAGGGGTGATTACTCTGCTGCTGCTTGTTGTTGTTGTTGTTGTTGTTGTTAGTGGTGGTTGTGGTGGTGATGAAGCTTATGTTTTCGTTTTCGTCTTCGTTCTCTCTCTCTCTCTCTCTCTCTCTCTCTCTCTCTCTCTCTCTCTCTCTCTCTCTCTCTCTCTCTCTCTCTCTCTCGCAATTACTCGTACACTTAAAGGCACTTCCTTTAATTCACACCAGAGGTAAAAGTTGCAAGTCTTTTTTGTTTTCTTTTTTTTCAAGTGGCTTCATCTCCAGGTTCTCCAATACCATTAAGACAAGGTAGGAATTCAATTAGTTGCCATCAGTTAAAGAGAACAGACTCGAACCTTCAGGACTAAGGGATCTGTCAGAGGAAGATGAAATTCCATCTAACGTCAGTAAATGTTAAAGACGTGGACTAGGATGTCAGTCCAGCGATAGTATAATGACTGGTATGACAGCCTCGAGGTATTGTTGGATGTCAGTTTAAAAGTGTGGGAAATATGTCACACTGGAATAATAATCACAGAAGTTTTAAGTATATTTTTTTTCATTTTCACCAATTTACTTTTGTTTAAATGGACTGATGAAAAGTAACTAGTAAACTAAACAGAACATTAACTCTTTCAGTACTAGGACGCTTTTTTTTTACTACCTATGAGTTTGGATGTAGTTAGACGGCTTTATTTACATTAGGAAGGGTCTATGGAAGTCAGAAGATTAATGGCAAGAGTCTTCGCTATTTTAATACCCACAAGTTTCTGAAGCTGTATAAAATCGCCTAACAGTAAGCAGAATGAATATGAAAACGCGTCATGGCACTTAAGGGGTTAAAGGTGCCAGACCCTAGACATATACAAGGAAGGCCGACTAAAAGCAAAACAAATTCAGGGAAGAAGAAAAATAAGCTCTAGTAATTGCCCAAAGTTTTAACCAGCACTTCCTTAGATCTTTACGTGAAATACACAAACCTAAAATTTCTTCAAAGGATTTAATGCAACAAGGGAAACGGGTGAAAGGAATACTGAAAATTAAACAAAGCAGAGAATACTGCTGACATCCTTTATGATAACCGTATATTCATATTCAATTAACGGAGCAATGACAGCGTGATAGCATTACATAACAGTCCTCGCTTGACGCCTTCCTCTCCTTGTACTCCTCTATCTCCAACAACAAACATATCCTTCCTGGTATCAGTACGTGCAGGCTTATGTAACATTCAACAACACTCCCTTTCATCTCTATCTCTCCCTTCCATCCGACTTAGCACCTTCTACATACTTTCCTTAGAGTGCATCGAGGCTTAAGAAATTCCCGAGAAGACTGTTCCCGTCTCATCGGTTCCTTTTCTGTAGTAAGTAACCTGGCGGCAAGTGTCGGCGAGGTATTGGTGGCAGGCGATGGCGTTGCCTGGGAGGAGGAAGGCAGGTACTGTGTAGTGTGGAGGCGAGACGCTGCACTTTATTTTACAAAAAGCCAACCTCTGACTTTCCAGCCATTACCAGCGTCTTCCTCTCATTACTCCTCACCAGTCACATAAGCGGATTGACTCGCCATTACTGTGTGTGTGTGTGTGTGTGTGTGTGTGTGTGTGTGTGTGTGTGTGTGTGTGTGTGTGTGTGTGTGTGTGTGTGTGTGTGTGTGTGTGTGTGTGTGTGTGTGTGTGTGTGTGTGTGTGTGTGTGTGTGTGTGTGTGTGTACCAGTCTTGTTAGCCCCAATACTTTTCCCTAGAGGCACTGAACAAAGAAGGCCGTCCATCAAGGCACACAAAAACATCACTACATAAGGAAGGAGATCTCCGTGTAGTAAAAACAGAATAAAATATTGCCGTCACCTCTGATTCCACCACCACCACCACCACCACCACCGTCAGCACACCGCCTCACCACCTCTTCACCGTCTCACCCTCGGGACCTCCTTATCTATCACCGCAGGCGCACACGTCTCTCCTGTACACCTAAAACATTAAGAACATACTCATTAGAGATTCACAGGCTTATGTACAGTACTCAGCACCCCTTACTCAGCTTCCTACCACGTGTATACCTACAGTACATTAACTCATAACTCTAACACATAAAGACCAATTTCTTTTCTAGCCATTCCACTCACAATCTGCAAGAAAAATCATCCTTTCGAGATTCCAAGTGTTCCAGGAAATGAAGATTTTAATATCCTTTAATATCCAAGGAAGTGCGTCGCGCCATTTCCTGATTAGATACAGTAGAGGCAGTCAAGTCAGTTCAACATTCATTTACATTTTAGCATGGCAAGAAATGACTCAGGCACGTCTTCCCGCGCAGTCATCCTCACTCAAAGGGCGGGATGAATATAAATGACCTGACCTGTGATTCAAGGTCAGCCGTTCGGAAGAAGTGTCTCCCGCATGCCTGACGGGGAGCGATTAGGGAAGAGGACACAACTAATGGCTCCCTCCTCTCCCTCTCTTTCTCTCCACCGTGTCTTTGATTCTTTCCCTACCACCAACATATGAACATACCCACGTGCACTACCCACATCCTCCCTTCTCTCTCTCTCTCTCTCTCTCTCTCTCTGTAACTACTTTCCCTATCCTGCCACCCATCACCTCCGTTACTCTTCAAAATTTTATCTATCCCTTCCTCTCTTCCACTTATTACCTATCTCCTTCCTCCGTCATTTATTTATCCCTTGCCTCTCTTCCTCGTCCTTTACTTCTTTTCCCTCCCTTACTCATTATCATCAACATACCTACCTCCTTTCCTTGTCGTTCATTCTTTCTCCCACTAAATCTCTCTCTATTTCCCGACTCTTCCCCCTTCCTCCTTATAATCTTCCTGCCTCCCTACTTCTTCTTCTACCTAACTCTTCCAGAACACGAGAAAAAAAATTGACTTACTAACCCAGTTGATCCTCTACTCGCAGCACCTCAGCCTAAATAGACTTACTTTCCGGCAGCGAGACTGAATTATGTATGCTTCCATCGCTGTAATAAATGAGCAAGGGATGATTATCGTGAGTTGTCGTTCCTGCACTAATAGCATCTCACTATCCAGAGTGCTAAGGCGTTTTAAAGAAGAGTTTCAGAGTGTCTTACTGGAAAAAAATAATATGAATAACTTGCTAGAAAAATATGTTTACTCATTATTATATAGGAAATACAAATAAAGTAGCTCTCGTTTTGAAGATTATTAGCCTAATGTTGCATACACTCTAGACAACACTATTATGTAACCACTGAGCCCATAAATAAAATATGTTACATCAGAAAACATAAATCACAAAGCGTAAATGAATATATGGCCAGCATGTTAAACTTAAGCTGACTTACTAAGATACTCATTAATTAAAAGTATGTAAAACTTATAATTGGACGTCAGAATATTTTAAACAAGTGTACACAGTGATGCAGCGTCGTGTTTGGTTCCCCTCAACTCAACACCTCACCATGTGCGACGTGCAAGTTATCTCCTAAGGTAAATATGAGTCTGCAGGAGGCGGGTGTTGCCTTCAGCGAGACGAGGATGCGAAGTTCTGTCTTTAACCCTTTCATCACTGTGATTTGCAACATTTCACAACACAGAGCACTTCAAAAAATAATAAAAACAAACACCTGCAGGAAAGAAAGGAAAACCGCATACGAATAATGTTTTTTCCCCAACATCTATCCGGCATTACACTTAAAGCTGGCTGGTGAACGAAAAAAACAAAAGAACACAGAAATATTTGTGAGTAAAAAAACCTTACGTCATAATCAGTGAAAAGGTAACAAGCTCTACAAAGGAACCATCCATTGTGCTGTTCAAATAGAGGCCTCTTAATGGTGAGAAGCCAATTGTTGCCTGCGACTCTGAGAATGTGTGTAGGAGAAGCCATTCCTCCTTCCCAGGCTGTTCCAGGAAGCAAAACCATAGAACGATGTAATACGAGCAAAGGAACGCTTACAAAGGTTCAGATAATCAAGGGAAAGCTTTGTTGGAAATGGTTATGAAGAGTGAATACACACACACACACACACACACACACACACACACACACACACACACACACACACACTTCCAATTAATACGTGCAGAATGTGTGTGTGTGTGTGTGTGTGTGTGTGTGTGTGTGTGTGTGTGTGTGTGTGTGTGTGTGTGTGTGTGTGTGTGTGTGTGTGTGTGTGTGTGTGTGTGTGTGTGTGAGAGAGAGAGAGAGAGAGAGAGAGAGAGAGAGAGAGAGAGAGAGAGAGAGAGAGAGAGAGAGAGAGAGAGAGAGAGAGAGAGAGAGAGAGAGAGAGAGAGAGAGAGAGAGAGAGAGAGAGAGAGAAGAGCTATCTTTTACTTTGCAATGCTATCTGGCAATGGAAGAGCCTGGTCATCGTTGCAATATATCAACAGAGGAAGTAAATGTCTCTTGTCCCATCTTGCGCCTTTCCCCTCCAATCTCCTCCCATCCTTTCCATTCCCCCTTCCCTCCAATAGCCTCTCCCCCCTTCCCTCCATCACTCCACCTTCACTCCATCTGCTTTCACATTTATCTTCGAATCCTTTCATCTTCCTTTTATCCCCCCGCCATCTCCCTTTCCCTCTCCTGCTCTCATTCACTCCCTGGTCCTCTGCCGCCTTGCCTTCTTCGCCTCGCTCCCTGCCTGTCTCCTGCCGACGTCGGGGAGCACTCAGTCTTGCTTCGTGATGGGACCAAAGGAGTAGTCTTGTGCTGCATCTCTCTCTCTCTCTCTCTCTCTCTCTCTGTGTGTGTGTGTGTGTGTGTGTGTGTGTGTGTGTGTGTGTGTGTGTGTGTGTGTGTGTGTGTGTGTGTGTGTGTGTGTGTGTGTGTGTAATTCACTGTTTGATCTGCTGCAGTCTCTGACGAGACAGCCAGACGTTACTCTACGGAACGAGCTCAGAGCTCATTATTTCCGATCTTCGTATAGGCCTGAGACCAGGCACACACCACATACCGGGACAACAAGTGTGTGTGTGTGTGTGTGTGTGTGTGTGTGTAAGATACATACGCCAGGGTGAGTGTGGGGGAGGGTAAAGGAAGGGGAAGTAGGGGGAAGGTAAGGGGAAGGTGAGGGAGAGTGAAGCCTTCCAAACACAATTACCAATGTTAATCAAATCCCTCCTCCTCCTCCTCCTTCTCCTCCTCCTCCTCCTCCTCCTCCTCCTCCTCCTACTACTACTACTACTACTACTACTACTCCTCTTCCACCGCTGCATTCACCTCTCCTGCCTTGCTTAGCCTCTCCTTCCCTTTCCTCACAGTGGCTTCTTCTCTTTCACTTGCCTTTATCCTCTTCCTTACTAATTTTGTCTTCTGGTGGCCCGCTAGTCGCTAGTAGTAATATTAATAATAGGAAAACAAAGGCAATAATATAAAGAAGTAGTTTCAAAAGAAGAAGGAAGATAATGAAGAAGAAGCAGCATAAGAAGATAAAAAAAAACATTAAGAACAAGTATATGAAAGATGATAAAAAAAATGAAAGAAAGAAAAATGGCAAGAAAAGAACAGAGATTTGGATATGTAAAAAATATATACATTCAATTTGTCAACTTTTAAACACAATCTTACTTTAACGGTACAACTCGAAATCATTTTTTTTCCTTACTTTTTCGCATCATAGATAAGTTTGTGCCGCCACTGAAAGACAATCATCGTCTATCATTGATGGCGAGAGGCGATAAACGGCTGGGAGGTGATGGAGGACTGATAATCGCTCACTATTTCATTTTTTTTCTTACTTTAACGTCTCATTTCTTCATAGCATCAAAAATACTGGTCTTTCTCTTAACACAATTCTACGAGACGATTAAATGAAAATACTTTGTCCAATATCTTTTTTTGTCCAAGGATAATCATAGCTTTCCATCAGGTCAGATAGTTGAATGGCTGCAGGTGATGCTGATAACTCGAGGATAAGTATCTCAGTTTAAGTTATCAGTCAAGGAAGGAAATGAAATGAGAGGTAATTGCCTACCGCCATCAGTCACAGTACAGGGAGGCCTCTGCTTTAGATGTGGAATAATTTCTTGTTTCAAACCTTAATCTTTCATTATTGAAGAATCTCTAGTTGGTAAAAACAAATACGCATGCCCTACTAATAAATTTAATTTATTGTATTAGAATTTTGGGTTGTTTATGGCAACTAAAGATTTTTTTTTTTTTTAAGGGCAGAGGTGTTCCTTAATGACGAGGTACTTGCTTGATTGAATAATAAATTCAATAATGGCTTCTGATAACACAAGAAAAGACATCTGCATGTCCTTTTAATATAGTGATTGTTTAAATAAAAATTGTTGAGAACTTCATAAACACTGCGATTATTTTTTTTTTATGATAAAATACGTTTCACTGAAAAAATGTTGAGGAGTTCACACAAAGCACAAGAAAAGACATCTAGAATTAGTTCCATAAGCATTTTAATAAAGACGCTGACGGCCTCAGAGAACACGGGAAAGACATCTGCAATGATAGATAATATGGAATGTTATCTTCCTCCAATACAAACCACGAAGAACATCTCGTCTCACTACAACAGCAGAAACCAGAGGAAGAGTCCACAGTCCTCTTGTCCTCGCTGTCTTTAGCGGCACAAAACTATAACAAAACACTAATCAAACAACAAAATAAAAACACGTCATTTGGCTGAAATGATGAACACTTCCGGGAATATTATATCGCACAGATGTAATGTTTTGTAAGTACACATAGCAGCTAAGTATTAATATTCAATGCTAAAGCCAAACCTGCTGTGTGTGCTTACAAAACATAATATCAATACTATTTTGCCCAATATATTGTCATTACAACATTAATTGCTTCTCTCTAAGTAGTTTTGGCTTAAAGTGCTCTTCCCAATAACAAATTGAATGTACTTTATGATGCTAGTGATGAAAATAATATTTTTACTCATATTAGTATTGCTAACATCGTTATTGCACTATTAGTACCTCACCACCAACTGAAATCTGATAGTTTACGTAATTTCGAGTGTTCTGCGTAACCTTTTACAATCATTCCCTTCTTTGATACTATATCCAACAACTTTATCTTTGCTTGGAATGAGTGCGGATCACCTGCACCAGGTTGTTCGGCTCAGACGCTATTACTGTGCTGACGAAATCGAAAGCTCACCACACCTTTCCTTTAACTGGCTGCCTTCACTTGCACACAGCCACTGCGTTGCATCCATTACTCTCTTCTAACATTGTTCCCGTCGTTAATGCTCTTTGAGAAACAATAAGAATGTCGGATTCTGTATTCACTTTTCTACATCAATTTCAAGGAAGAAATATTAAAACACACTTCTGAAAGCCTTGGAATGCAGAAGGAAGCAGCTCTCAGTTAAAAACAGGACAGAAAAAAAAAGTTATTTGACAAAAAGAGCAATAACCTGATTGATCAATACATAAACCTAGACCTAACTAACCACTACATTACGATATGGCAGATCATGAGATTCAGATACAAAATAACCATACTGCTGCTTCACAACAAACCTCCACGGAACACTTGGCAAACAGGTGGCCGCTCATCTTGCTGCGACTATGATATATAATTACCGAAGTCTCATCTAACATTGCTCTCGCATAAATCAGCGTATTAACGATATGACTTGTTTAAACTAAGATCCCTCCAAGAATCACGACTCAAGACATGGGAGTGAAAGATTATTAATATGACTGGTTAGTAGTAGTAGTAGTAGTAGTAGTAGTAGTAGTAGTAGTAGTAGTAGTAGTAGTAGTAGTAGTAGTAGTCACACTAATACTACAACAATAACAACTACTACTACTACTACTACTACTACTACTAATAATAATAATAATAATAATAATAATAATAATAATAATAATAATAATAATAATAATAATAATAATGCTGATGATGATAATAATGCTCCTACAACTACTACTACTACTACTATTACTACTACTAGTACTACTAGTACTATAATTTCTGCCACTATTACTACTACTACTACTAATAATAATAATAATAATAAAATAATAATGCTCCTCCTCCTCCTCCTCCTCCACTCACCACTCACCACCACTACTACTACTACTACTACTACTACTACTACCACCACCACTAATAATAATAATGATAATAATAATGTCCCACCACCACCACTACTACTAATAATAATAATAATAATAATAACGCCGCCACCACCACCACCACCACCACCACCAC
>NC_059301.1:22257253-22277253 GCF_017591435.1 Portunus trituberculatus | reverse complement strand
TTCTTCCAGTAACATCCAACAACTCAGCTCCGGGGACGTTTTGAGACACACATGTCAATTTATTCACTTCGGAGGAAAGTAAGAAAGAAAAGAATCAGGTACAGCTCCATAATTCAAAACCATTCACTTCACAAAACACTCTTACCATAACTTCCACCATCACTATAACTTGTATTGGAGTCAAGTTGCCATAGAAAGGTAAAGGAAGGAAGAAAGAGAGAAAATAAGAAAATAATACAGTCAACAACATTATATACGATCGCTGACAACACAAAACACTTTCACCATCACATTCACCATCACCACCATCACCAAACGATTCATAACAGTAATCTGCATGCAAACAAAAGACAAACGCATCAGTAAAAGAGTTAAGAGTGTTCACAGGTTAAACAAAGGAAAATAACGTGCAAGAAAATCACGCACGGGTTTCTTCAGGTTTATACATATTTCCCTAGGCAGGACTCCCGTAAGAGAGGAGCCAATCTAGCATTCCAGGCCCTGAAGGAGAACCAGCGCATGTGAAGTGGCTCATACTGGTGACCTATTGACTTGATGGTACTTGTTTTTGTTGTATATCTTTTTGTTAACTTGCTTAGGGATATGTGAACAGCTAAACTCTCTCTCTCTCTCTCTCTCTCTCTCTCTCTGGGGGGAGGGGATTAAAAAAAAAGAGTAAAGTGAAAAAAGGAGAAAAATGACATCGTTTTATATAATATTCACAGGGAAGAAGCAAATTTGTCCACTGGTTCAGGGAGGAAAGAAAATAGAAAGTGTGGAAGAAAAGAAAGAAAGGAGAATAGCAAAGTGAGAGGAAAAAGGAAGGAAGGGAGGGAAAAAATGAAAGAATACAAGAAAGAAAAGAAAGACATCGATAGCAAGAAGGTTGAGAATACAGAACGAAGGTGCCAAACAAATTTAAAGGCAAAGGCACAATGGTGAGAAAGAGAATGTACATATACGAACTCGATGTGTCTGGAGGTGAGAGAAACATGGCTGGGTGAGGAAGGGAGGCGGGAGGCACAGGGAAAGACAAAAGGCAAGGAGGAAAAATGTAAGAGGGAAAATAAATATATACAGTGTGATTTACGTGAGTGGTGTGTATTTCTGGTGTAATTCATGAGGTGGGATAATGGTTGTTGTTGCTGTTGCTGTTTTTGTTGGTGTTATTGTTATTACTATTATTAATATCATTACCATTATTGTTGTTGTTGTTGTCATTATAATTATTCCAGCAATGATACGCCAACAACTGAAACGATAATAATGGTGATGACCAGGAAAAAAAAACACACACACACACACACTCTCTCTCTCTCTCTCTCTCTCTCTCTCTCTCTCTCTCTCTCTCTCTCTCTCTCAAACAATATGTGACGTGTTCTTTATATCATCCCAAGCCGCTTGACCACCACAACACACACACAACTTTTACATGACGTGCTCGAACTGCATGACCGAAGCCCCGCCAAAATGAATCAACAGAGTACATGCACGTCAAAGGGAACGCACCAATGGGAAAAGCTGATTTTTTGTCTGTACTGTCTATTCATTCTTCCCCAACCTGCGAGTTACATATTCCTTTATTCCCTATGACAGCTTACAGAAATAAAGAAAGTCGTCATTTTTTTTTTGTTGTTGTTGTTGTTGTTGTAGAGGAGAAGATCTAAAGCTGACTATAGTGCGTCTTTCGTGATCAAATGTGTGTGTGTGTGTTTTTTTTTTTATCTGTCTGTGTGTCTATCTGTCTTTCTCTATCTGTTCTGTTCGTCTCTCTGTTTGTCCGATTGTTTGGTCTGTTTTTCTTTATCTTAGTGTCTTTATATCTGTCTGTCTGTCTGTCTGTGTGCCATTCCTTTTGTTTAGCTGACAATCTTTTCTGCTTGTTTTTCTCATGCATACACGTTCATAAGTTATTCATTTGAGAGAGAGAGAGAGAGAGAGAGAGAGAGAGAGAGAGAGAGAGAGAGAGAGAGAATTATCGCAAACCTCAGCGTCTTTTAACCACCCAAAAATAAAACGTCAGATCGCATCGACAGACTCTCGAAGAAGAAAATTGCCTGCCTTTCCTTTTTTCTCTCTCTTTCTCAACGTCAGATAAGAAATTTATTCTCACCCTTGAAGAAAATTTTCCGAACAAACTTTGGTTAAGTCATAAAAGCAAAACAGAATGAGAGAGAGAGAGAGAGAGAGAGAGAGAGAGAGAGAGAGAGAGAGAGAGAGAGAGAGAGAGAGAGAGAGAGAGAGAGAGAGAGAGTATAAAGAGAGTCGGGAGGCGAGAAGGTTTGTTTTAATTTTTGATGGAGAAAGTTTGGTTGTTTTTCACACTTTCGTTTCATCTCCTCGACAGTCATCTCTCAAATGATTTCTTTGGGAGGGCAAACTTGGTAGCGGCGGCGATGGTAGCGACGACGGCGGTGGTGGTGGTGGTGGTGGTGGTGGTGGTGGTGGTGGTGGAGGTGAGGTCAAAGCAATGATGTGCAAAGCAAGCTAACGTAGTGTGTGTGTGTGTGTGTGTGTGTGTGTGTGTGTGTGTGTGTGTGTGTGTGTGTGTGTGTGTGTGTGTGTGTGTGTGTGTGTGTGTGTGTGTGTGTGTGTGTGTGTGTGTGTGTGTGTGTGTGTGTGTGTGTTGTTGAAACGTCTCACGCAAGTTAAAAATAAGGAGAGGTTGATATTGTGCCTAAATTTTCTAGTTTAAAAACAAGCACTAAGACAAAAAGGAAAAAAAAAATGTGGTGAAAGACTGACAATTGGTGTACGAGAAATAAGAAGAAAACAGAAATATTCTTTCTACAATTAAACTAACGCAGAAAACAAAAAAAATTGGTGACGTTTTCAGGCGTACCAAATTTTTATCTATCCAAAAGAGGGAAAAAACACAAATAATTGAAGTGACTGAGAATCTTTGCTACAGCAACGAGAGAGGATGCATGGCTAACTGAATGGAGCGTGCTTGTCCTGAAGGCCCGGGGCGCGTCAAAAGTAAAACAAACTCACACAGAAGTCACATGCGTCACTATATGTTGCACAACGTCCCTGAAAGTTCGAAATATAATTTGCGCCGTAACACATGATGCCTTTTTGCTTTCTGATCCTCCAGCGAAACCTGTCTCGTCGTAGTTTTCCCTCCTTTACTGAGCGATGGCAATGTGCGCCTCATACCAATTGCGTTGTCAAGGATTTCAAAGCAGACACGCATTCTTATTCGCTCTAATGCTTTGTCTTGACTGTACCTGAGTGTAACGCGGAGTTTATTGAGTGTTCAAAGGTGTTTTCATCATTAAAAGGATAGATTTATAAAGTTTTTGTGTTGTCAATCGGAAAAAAAAACCAGTTACAAGATTTCAATTTATATGGCATTTGAAAATAGACCCGATATTATAACAAAAAAATATAATACAAGTTTTCATTACGTATTCCTAAACATTTCGCCCGATAATATTTTTAGAGTGGGCAGAACATAATGGAAATTATTAGGAGTATTCAAGGTTGTTTTTTTTACGATGACGGAATTGTTTTGACAAGAATTCACCGTCACCAATATAAGAAACACCAAGAAGCGCATCACTGATCACCTCCATGGCCTTTGAGAACAACAATGATGTATAAAAAAGAACACAAACCTTAGTATGATAAGTAGGATGAAGTAAACAGAAGAAAAAACGAAAAAAAGAATAATAATCTATAACGAGTCAAAAAATATACTTAAATCCATGGCATATATATTCTGATTGATGTTCTAGTATCCTTTATTCTTCGTCTATTCTCTATTTCTCGTGCTTTGTTAGTCTGTGTGGCTCCTGCGCAGCCCAGCCAGTCACCACAGCCACTCTAAGCGAGGGATCCCCGGCGTCTGATGTCACCGGAATGGAACCCAAATTATGTGTGGACGTGAATCATATTTACTGCGGTGTTTTGCACGGACTCACCTCATAACTCTTGCACCGCCTGCCTCACACGCCACCTCCCTGTCTTACCTCCTCCGAAAAGCGCAGCGGGCAGAGATGTCAAGCTGATTTCCTAGTTTCTGATGCTGTTGCTGGTGTTAATATTATGTTGTTACTACTACTACTACTACTACTACTACTACTACTACTACTACTACTACTACTACTACTACTGCTACTACTACTACTACTACTGTTACTCCTGCTACTGCTACTACTAGTACTACTATTGCTACTACTCTTGTTACTGCTACTACTAACACTACTATTACTACTACTACTACTACTACTACTACTACTACTAGTAGTACAACTATCACTACTATTACTATCACTATAACTACTACTACTACTACTACTACTACTACTACTACTACTGCAACTACTACTATCACTATTATTACAACTACTACAACTACTACTACTACTACTACTACTACTACTACTACTACTACTACTAGCACTACTACTACTACTGCACACTACTACTACTACTACACCAACAACAACAACTACTACTACTACTACTACTACTACTATTATTACTATTTCTACCATCACCAACATCCATTTTTAGTGAAGGTTGACTAGTACCGGTTCGCCAAATTCCATCAATCCTTCATTCATTCATTCATTCAGTCAGTCAGTCAGTCAGTCAGTCAATCTTTATGTCTGACTTCAGCAAAAGAGGAAACAAAAATCAAGAATACAGAATCGAGCGCGGTATAAATAGATAAGCAAACGGATAGGATAAAAAAAAATTTGAATAAAATAAAATATAACTATACTACATGAAACGACGATTAAACCGCTGAATGCACTCTTCGTGTATTTGTATTTTGAAATTTATTCATATAGATAAAAAAAAAAATATATATATATATATATATAATAAATAATCGAGGGAGGGAAAAAAATCAAAATCACTCACGCTTTTCTTTTCGTAATACTCGCTATGAAAAAAAATAATAAAGAAAATAAAAACAAAATTAAGGTAGAATTAAAATGAAACACAAATACTTAAATAAATAAATTTGCAGAAAAGACGTGATTTTTTTTTTATGTGAATGTAAATAAATGAAAGAAAGAACATTAGAAAGAAAGAAAAAAGAAAGAAAGAAAGAAATATAAAAAGGAAGGATGAATGAATAAATGAATAAGGACAAATATTAATATAGAAAGAAATAAATGAATGACTAAAACACCAAAATACGGCAATGTTTTGAAGAATTTACATTACATTTCCTTAACCAATCTTTCTTCCATCAATTCATCTACTAACCCATCTACCCATCCACCCATCCAACATCCCACCATTCCCTACATCCATCCATCTATCTATCCAACCATACATCCATTCATCCACCCATCCCTTCCCCTACGCCCACACATAACGCGGCTACAAAGGGAAATTAACGAAGAAAGGTTTGAAATCTCGGGCGATAATCTGGTAGTAACTTTTCCCCTTTACGCTTCTAGGTGGAAAAAAATGGGTAAATAAATACATGGACGACGCATTTTACGAGAGAGCTGATCAGCCATTCAAAAGGAAATCAGCGCGTGGAAAAAACCATAAACACTTCTAGAAATGGAATAAAAAGCGTATTTAAGCATGGAATATTTTTTTATACCATGTGGGCTTTTCACGGGAATTTCTCGGCTAAAGGAGCTACTTTTTGGGACACCTCCTATCTAAAAGCCCACCCGCTAGGAAACCGTTGCCCCTAGTGAGGAATCCCCGACCTACACTTGGACCGTGGACAGGATTCGAACCCGTGCGCTTGGAGAACCCCTCGGACCTCAAATCACGCATGGTACTGTTTCAACACACATTTTTCTTTGCATTAGAATTTTTTGTCTTTTTCTTTCTACAATATACATAGTGGTGAGTCTCTTGTTACTCTCATCACTTTTTTTTAACATTAAATCACACAAGCACTATGATGTTTAAACTTATTCAATCTATATCACTCTTTTTTTAACTGTTAGTCTCGAAATTACACTCAAAACTTCCATTATACAACATTTCATCAGCCAAAACAGTCACAGAATCAAGGAAACTATTGACGCATCGGTGTGTCATTGCGGCCTATAGTGTCTTTTACCACAGGTCGAGTCCCCGTCATCTCTTTCAGTCCCTTTAGCCTCTATACTCCAGAGTCTCAGCCGTGCAAAGCTCCCTCCTGCATCGGTCTATCGCTGTGGTATTTGTGCTTTTTACTACCCTTCGAGTCCCCTTCAGTCCCTTTAGCCTCAGCCTCAGCCCAGCAAAGCCCCCAGTGCAGCCTCACATTGCCCCAAACCCTGCGGCGCCCAACAAAGCCTCGCCATTCCCGCGTCAGCTCGCACGAGGAGGACAAAGACCTTGTTTGTGGCCCCGGAATCTGAACGCGCTACGGAGCCCCTTCCCGGAGATCGTAAAGAAGACACACCCGCAGCGTCAAATACGTCTTGATTCTTATTCACCTTTAGGGATGTGTATGTATAAAGCTTCCTTGCTGTGTGTGTGTGTGTGTGTGTGTGTGTGTGTGTGTGGGAGGAGTGTTTCTCAGTGTATGTGTGTGTATTTCACGGCTTTATTTCACGTGAGTCAGAGGTCCTATAGACTCATACTTAACCTCTTCAGTACTGGGGCACATTTTTGCCTTGAGATTCGTGTACAATTAGACGATTTTATTTACATTAGGAAAGGTCTATGAAGGTCAGAAGATTAATGGCCAGAGTCTTCAGCATTCCAATCTCCCACATTAGTTTCTGAGGCTATGCAAAATCACTAAATAGTAAACGCGTCATGGAACTGAAGACGTTAAGTGTGTTATGATTATTAATACATACGAAGCTTCCTTAGTGCGTCTGCCTTTGTGTATATGTGTAGGTGAGTTGTGTTTGTGTATCTTTAAAGCTTACTGCGTGTAAAGTGTCAGGTCGTAGTTTCTCCCACGTGTTTAAAAGTCATATATATATAGTGAAGGTTCGGTGCAGGGAAAGGAGGAAAAGGGGAAATGATGAAGAAGGGTCGGGGGAAGGCCACATGTAGGTGAGGTGAATAGGTGGTAAGGGCAGGAGGGTACGAGGAAGAAATGGTGGAGTGGAGGACGAAATGCAAAGGAGGGGACGTGGCAGGGCGGGATGAGGCGCCGGCAGGGAAAGGGTGAGGGTCGAGGCACAAAAGGGAAACAACATTCATTCTTTTTTTCCTTCTCTCTCTCTCTCTCTCTCTCTCTCTCTCTCTCTGTTAAACCAACAAGCAAAGCGCAAGGAGAGAAGATAGAAAGATAAAATAAATATCATAAATAGAAAAATAGATGAAATAAAGTAAAAATGAAAACAATAAAAAGAATAGAAAAAATTGTTTGTTAGCAGAAATGAAAGGGAAAAGAAATCAAGAACACTGAAGGCAAAACATGCGCCTCTTGTAGCGAGCACATTAAGATTCATTCGGAAAATCAACCCAGAAATGGGGATGAGGAAAGGACCTTTACTAGACTCATCGGTGTAGGATGGAAAGTGTAGGATATAAGCGCAATGGTATCCTGAGCGTCCTGCCTGGCACACCTGAGTCTTAAGGTTTACAATGAGTTATTCTTCTTTGTACCTGATTCCTGTGAATGTTTAATACGACAATAAACTGAACAAGTATCAAATTAAGAAAGTAATATTAACTACGCAAAACCTCAGTAAATACATATAATTCTAATAATAAACAAGACATACAACTGATAAGAAATATATAACAAAAATCATACAGAAAAGAAACCTAGGAAATTCTATGTTAAGCAAGTGAAACCAACTATGTAAAACCACAGTAAATAAAGATAATTCAAAGAAGTAAGAAGAAATATGACTGACCAAATGAAAAGAATTATCACAAAAAATCATAACAAAACAAGCATAACTTAGGAAATAAAAAAAAATGATAATAACAAAAACCTTTCCCACATCAAACACGTGAATGACAAACACCATAACCACTAACCAAAACACGTCGGGGATGAATTAATAAGTGAACAGAAAATACATGAAAAGTTTTGTACACTCAGTAAATACAACAATTCTAAGAGACGAGAAAAGACATACCTGACAAAAAACAACAACAAAATACAAAAAAAAAAAAGAAAAAGAAATAACACTGCCACAAAAATTACAGCAAACAAAACAGGGAGAGAAACAAGTCAGGTAAACGGCGAAACGAAAAGAGGTTACAGCCGAAAAAAAAAAAAAAAGTGAATAGAACATAAAACAAAAGAATGTAAAATGTTGAAAAGAGAGAAGATAAAAAAGCTGAAACAAAAAGAACAGATAGCAAGTGAAAAAAAAAAAAAAAAAAAAACTCATTTACTGGATTCCACGAGGCACTGGGACTAGGAGGAGCAAAGGTGAGCCACGCAGAAGGTACAAATGAGAGCGGACAGTTTGCAGGAGAATCTGACAGAGATGAGCACTTTCCTGTGACTCATTGCGGCGGTGTTGGGAGATTATTACTCTAACACCGTGGCTTGTAATGGATGCAAACACACACACACACACACACACACACACACACACACACACACACACACACACACACACACAATACGCCTCTAACTTCACGGGATGTATATTTGGATATTTTAAATACATTTTGATGTGTGTGTGTGTGTGTGTGTGTGTGTGTGTGTGTGTGTGTGTGTGTGTGTGTGTGTGTGTGTGTGTGTGTGTGTGTGTGTGTGTGTGTGTGTGTGTGTGTGTGTGTGTGTGTGTGTGTGCGCGCGTTATATTTCATTCCTGTTAACTCTTTTAATTCATAACTTTTTCTTCAACTCAACCTGACCTTTTGTTTTTACTTACTTTTATCAAAAACTAGAGCGCTTGCACATTTTTCACTACACACGCTGCACACGCCATGACTTTACCTTAAGTAAAAGTCCTTCATCCTTCTTACATTCTTATTCTATACAAACAAGGCCAAACGCACCAACACCTGAACTATCACGGAAGTAATTTAGCTCACACCTTCAAACCGCACCTCTTACGAAACACATATTCACTTAGGTAAACGCTATACAATTAAACTACAGGCTAACTATAATAAGATCCCTACAGGTGAGAATTACAGGTATACACGTGCGTTCAAATGAGTGTTCGTACATTTGTCTTTTATCTTTTTAAAGCAAGTATCAATTAGTTCAATACAATGCAGCTCGTTTAATTTATTGTCGCTATTCTGCTTGGTTCTTTACAATACATGAATCCACTTAACTAGACAGCTAAAACACAGATGAGTATAACAAAATTGTCTCCAGATACGAATTGCAGGTGTAACAATACGTGCATTCCTTCACCGGTTCGCTCACTCAAATACCTGTTCTTACATTCGTCAAAATGGCAAAAAGGAATAGAGAGAGTGAGAGGAACAGGAAGCAAAAAAAAAAGAACGTTCCTAATCAAGTGCGGAAACGAGTGTCAAAAATCTAAAAAAGAAATGTCAGTCATGCAGCAAGCGAGGCCCCGCGCTGGGTAATCTGCGAGGGTAATGAAGGCCGCCGCGTGAGGGCTAATGTGCCTTTTGTGCCGCACTCTTTTATTATTTCTCCTGAATAAAAAAAAGAAAAGAAAAAAAACTGCAGTTCATGGCAAAGGGAAGCGAGGCGTTCATGAGGGAGGGAAGGTGATGGCGTCTGGCTGGCGGAGGGCGTGAGGGAGTGAGGCAGGGAGGAAAGGAGGGAGGGAAGGAGAGGGAAACAGTGAGTGAGGTAAGGAGGGATGGAGGGAGGGAAGGAAGGGTGGAGATATGGTCTAGGACATTTTGGAAAAGCTTCTATCTCTTACCTTTCTTAATTTTTTTTCATTTCTTGTTTGTTTATTTACTTATTTGCGAGTTTAATCTAATAATTTTCCTTATTTGTATATTTTTTCCTTCCTTTTTCGTTCCGTCCTTCTTTCTTTAATTTTTGTTACATTTTCACTCATAAACCGTTATTTCATTATCCTTCATTTCGCGCCCAGCATTAGATTATAAGGCCGAGCGACCAAACATCACCAAGCAGGAATTCTTATCTCACTTTCAAATTACCTACAATTCAACATCCTCATTGAAAAAAAAAACAGTATATTTTTTTATGCCGACTTAATGTCTGAACTTTGGATGAGGTAAATTTTTCACCTCTCCAATTCTATAACCGTTGAACTTAGCCAGATCAAGTTCCAAGGAGATTGTTGCAGCACACAGATCCAGCATGTGAGCAGCAAAACACACATATGATCTCAATATTTTCCGAAGAAGAGTCTGTTAGCGGAGAAAGTCTTGTATTTTTTTTTTCTTTTAACCATTAAGACGAGCACTGGTTCTGACAACAGCTCAGGGAAATAACGAGGTGGTCTTGTAAGGCTTAGATGTTAGATTGAAGACAGTCTTTTATATCTCCATCACAAAGGCACACATCTCACAAATTCCAGGTGCATCGCTGGTGATCAGAAACTTCCTCATAATGTCAGCATGAAGTCTTTTACGAACCTGTATGGAAAAGACTTTGATTCAAGATCTTATTATAAAAACACTTAATTCTCTCTAAAGGAAGATTTTCAAAGGCCACGCAGTCGTGTTCTTTAAAAGCTTTTTCGTAAGAATACGCTATAATAACGACGATGACAATGACTCTGAAGATGATGATGATAATGGTGGTGGTGGTGGTGGTGGTGTGGTGGTGGTGGTGGTGGTGGTGGTTTGAGGAGTAGTGACAGTGATGATGACGTAAAATAACAACGACGGTGATGAGGACTACTACTTCTACTACTACTACTATTACTACTACTACTACTACTACTACTACTACTACAGTTTCTACTATAACCAGTACTACCACAGCAAAATCACTACTACCATCAACAAGAACAAAACACCAACATATGTATAACCAAAACAAATAAAAAAAAAAAAAAATTATCCACTACTATTCCTAACATCACCACACACGAGCGACAGACACTTTGGAAAGAGAGAGAGAGGAACAAGCAAGAGAGACAATCACGTTAATGACTTGCTAGAGACACGACACAGGAGGAAATGAGGAAACAAGGAAACAGACGCAGCCAATACAGCCTCGATATCGCGCCGGTCATTACTTCTTTTTCATGCCTCACGCGAGATGGATGCAAAAACGGGTTTAGGACAATTTCCCTCATATTCCGAGAGATGTGTGTTCAACTGACTCCTGGGACACTGTAACTGGCTGGCTTTTTGTCTGGCTGGTTAACTGGCTGGCTGGCTGGCTGGCTGAGTAACTTTCTGGCTGATTGGCTGGCTGGTTGGGTAATTTATTGGCTGGCTGGATGGTTAATTGACTGACTGGCTGACTGGCTAACTTTTTTTTTTACTGGCTGGTTGGTTAATTGGCTGACTGGCTGGCTGGCTGATTAACTTTACTGGCTGACTGGCTGGCTGGCTGATTAAGTGGCTGGCTGGCTGGCTGGCTAGATTACTTATAAGTTGACTGGATGGCTGGCTGGTGTTCCTGTTACCTCCTTCAGAGACATTAAAGAATTTCGTGATTTTCTTTTCGTTTTTCTTTTTCTTTTCGTCGTGTTCTAGCAAAAGACTTCCAGCATTGTAAGATTTTTTTTTTTTCATATATTTTTAAGATAACGTATATCTTTCTTAGTAATCAAGAACTATAAACAAAAATATTCCCAGTAACTCATGCATCTTTGTTTACTTAACTTATCTTAACTAAGCGATAGGCAATTTCATGGCATCTGGATCTTGTTTTTAGTAATGAATGCGCCAAACTTGCTCATGTAGAAGAGAGAGAGAGAGAGAGAGAGAGAGAGAGAGAGAGAGAGAGAGAGAGAGAGAGAGAGAGAGAGAGAGAGAGAACGGAATACACAAGAGACAAGGCAGAATTAGAACGAGACACCTTATCAAAGCAGGGAATCCGAGAACCAACCAAGTAGGAACAGTAGGAGAGAAGACACGAGAGATAAGGGGCGTTTTTATCACAACTTCATTATCTTTTTTTCGAGACCAGCGTATTGTCAGAGCTTGTTTTCCTTAATCTTTTACTTTCTGGTTAGTGAATTCCTCTTTCTCTCTCTCTCTCTCTCTCTCTCTCTCTTTCTCTCTCTCTTGATAGTTCCTGTTGTTTTTTTTTTTTTTTTGTTTATCTCTTAATTTCTCTTTCACTTTTGTACACTTGTTAATTTATCTTTCTCTCTTTCTATACCCTTGTTCGTTTCTCTCTCATTCTCTCTTCTTTTTCTTTTTTTTTTTTTTTTGTAATCTCGTTCATTTCTCTCCCTCACTTTTTATAGCCTTGTTAATTTCTCTTTCTTTATTTTTGTACCTTTCTGTATTGTGTCTCTCTTTTGATATTCCTGTACAGACTCCTTGACACGTAAAAAGGAAGAGAGAGAGAGAAAAAAAAAATTGGAATGAAGTAGACTCTAGTGAAAGAAAATACACAAAACACAAGACACGGAAAAAGAGAAAATAAGAAATTCCTTTGCGCTCAACAGTTTCCATAAATGAATGAACGAAATGGACGATTCGAAAGAACGGAAAAAAAAATCCATTTGCCCTGATTACCGGAGAATTGGAGAGAGAGAGAGAGAGAGAGAGAGAGAGAGAGAGAGAGAGAGAGAGAGAGAGAGAGAGAGAGAGAAACAAAACATTACATTTTTCCCACTTTCAAATTTCCAACCATGCACAACAGACAATTACAAACACGTCAACAACAACAACAACAACAACAACAACAACAACAACAACAACAACAACAACAACGATGAAAATGACGGTGACAGAGATAACAACACTGATAATGATGATAGCTACTAGTGATAATGAAACCAGCTAGAATACAACCACCAACACTTCCACCTTAACGCTATTCCACATTAACATCACCATCACCATCACCATCATCACCACCACCATTATCACAGCATTACAGCCACCACCGTCACGAACCCTGGTGCTCCCTGCCTCACGAGCGTCCCCCTACCACTCTTCCCCTGCCATCACATCACCACCAATCCCCATTACTGTAATAAGCAGGGTGAGACTAGGACGCGAGGGAGAGGGGGTGGAAGAGACGTGTTGTGCTGTTAGTTAGCAAGGCAGGTGGTAGTAGGAGGTGGGGAGAAATGTATAGGAAGGGAAGGGATGGAAGAGAGGGGGAGATAGAGATGAGAGGTAGGATGGGATAAAGGGAGGAAAAATAAGCAAGACATCACCACAGTTAAGAAGGGAAAAGGATTGTAGGAAAGAACGTATGTGTGAATGGAAAAAAAAACCCATGGAAGGAGATAATGAGGGAAGGATGGAAGGAAAGAAGGAAAGGGGTAAGGAAACAAGCAGGAAGCAGTGAGACAGTAAGGAAAAAAGGAATTGAGAAAGATAGGATGCAAGGAAAGAAAAAGATATATGAATGAAGGAAGGAAAAGGAGGAAAATAAAGCTAACGCACGCACACACACACACACACACACACACACACACACACACACACACACACCTAGTCAGAACATAAACTTAGACTGAATATATATTACAATACAAAAATTTTCGCTCCCTACATTAGAGTTTGGTAAGAAAAGAAGAAAAATAATATTCCATCACAAATATTTCCATCATCTGGTAAGTTACAAAGCGTGGCGAAATATAACAACAATAACAATAAGAATAAGAACAATAATAATAAACGAAATAGCGCCTCAGACTTTAGGTAACGCCATTAAGAAAAAAATGAATAAATATGCGTCTTTTAAGAATAGTATAACCAGGCTGAGAAAATATGATGAAGTTTCCCTCGCTAAACAGAAAACGCATCGTCCTATTTTTGTTGTTGACTCCATTAATTCAACGTCAGAAGGCGACATATGATTTATACTTCAGTGTGTGTGTGTGTGTGTGTGTGTGTGTGTGTGTGTGTGTGTGTGTGTGTGTGTGTGTGTGTGTGTGTGATATTCATACTCGTGTACTACATATGATTCTATTCGTTTCATAAAAAAAAACGTTGAAAAAAAAAAAAAACTACGTGCTGAAATTGCCTTGTTATTAGCCACGCGTGATTTTTTTTTTTTTTTTCCTGTGCAAGTGAAGGCTGCAATGACGCGCATTTTCACTAACAGGAAGTTACCCAAAAATGTACAGCGATATCGCGGCAGTGCGACAAGAGGCAGCAGCGGCGGGATGGGAGAAGCAGAGGAGGTGAAGAACAAGAAAAGAAAATGCAATGAGAAAAGGAGGAACATGAAAGAGATTTGAGTAAAAGAGAATGTGTGAAGCAAGGATGTTCGTATACACACACACACACACACACACACACACACACACACACACACACACACACACACACACACACACACACACACACATATACAAAACACACACACGAGGAACATCTACACGAGGCAGGCAGAACTTGAAAAGCAACAGAGAAACAAGAAAACACACACACACACACACACACACACACACACACACACACACACACACACACACACACACACACACAAAGAAACCCAGCCCCAACAAGAGTACCAGCACACCTGCCCACACCTGCATATGAAACCTGAAACACCTGTGCATGAAAGAATCAGATTTCACACACCTGTCGGCGGGGAAGGAGAGGAGAAAAGAGAAGGAGGGAGCAATAGGAAGAAAGATAACGTGTAGATCCTCCTTCAAAAGCCCTTTCCCGTCCAACGTAGTGAAGCAGGATCAAGAGAAGGAAAAAAAACAAAGGGATGGACAGAATCGGATCCGCCTTTCCCTGCCTCACTTTACTTGTAACTTCGTAGGTTCAGATAAGATAGAATTGAATCCCCCTTCATCTAAGTTTAAAGGAGGTTTTCTGCTTATACGTATTCAAAATGGAATTCAAAGGAAATAAAATGTATGAATTCGTCTTTGTTTCCATTCTTATTCAGTTTATTTATTTATTTACCTTTTCTTCTCTTCTAATTCATTTCCATGTATGAGCTACCTTAACATCAGTCATTACCGCGCGCGCACACACACACACACACACACACACACACACACACACACACACACACACACAAGGCAGGAAAAAAAATAGATAAAAAACTCGCTCATCGACATTCCTCTACGATATGACATTCTGCAATTAGATGATTTAATAAACAGTATTCATTCCTGCAAAAAAAAAAAATATCCAGATGTAATTTGACGCTAGTATTTGAGATAAGTGGAAGAGAGAGAGAGAGAGAGAGAGAGAGAGAGAGAGAGAGAGAGAGAGAGAGAGAGAGAGAGAGAGAGAGAGAGAGAGAGAGAGAGAGAGAGAGAGAGAGAGAGAGAGATGCAGACGGTAGGAGGAAAGGAAGAAAGACAGACAAAATAAGGAAGAGAGCAGAGACAGAGCGAGAAATAAAAGGAAAAAAGGGAAGTGGCTGAAGAAGGGAGGAGTAAAAATGAAAGAAGGCACAGATGAAGAAGGAAAAAAAAGGAAGGTCAGTGTAAGAGTAACAAATGGAATGAGAAAGAGGGAGAAAAAGAAATGAATTTGTTAGAACAGGAGAATGAAAAGGAGGGTTAAGAGAAAGGGGGAAAAGAAAGAGAGAGAGAGAGAGAGAGAGAGAGAGAGAGAGAGAGAGAGAGAGAGAGAGAGAGAGAGAGAGAGAGAGAGAGAGAGAGAGAGAGAGAGAGAGAGAGAGAGAGAGAGATTGATTGATTAGCCGAGTGAAAAATATATATACATCGACATGAAAAGACATAGAGATAAATAAATGACTACATGGGCAAGTAAATCCTGTGATAAAAATTCCGAATATACTCTCTCTCTCTCTCTCTCTCTCTCTCTCTCTCTCTCTCTCTCTCTCTCTCTCTCTCTCTCTCTCTCTCTCTCTCTCTCTCAATTCAGGCCAGGATTAAACATTTTGTATTTGTTAAATTTCATTACTTTTACGGGTTTACTTTTTCATTTTCTATTTTATATTACTGACGAGTGCGGATGTGCGTGTGTGTGTGTGTGTGTGTGTGTGTGTGTGTGTGTGTGTGTGTGTGTGTGTGTGTGTTTAAGAGAACGGGATATGAAAGTATTACAAATGCCTAAATTCACCCTCTATTTTATCACTCTTTCCACACATTACTCTTCCTCTTCCTCTTCCTCTTCTCTTTTTATTTCGTCTCCACCTCCTTCTAACTTTTCCCTCCTCTTCGTTCGTGCAGCCTCTCTCTCTTCTTTCTTAAAACTATGTCTTCTACACTGAAACGCACTCCAGATTTCTTATATTTCTCTCTCTCTCTCTCTCTCTCTCTCTCTCTCTCTCTCTCTCTCTCTCTCTCTCTTGTTCCTTATCTTCCTGCATTCTCCACTGGTTTCTTTTTATTTTTCGTGTTTTCTCTCTTTTCTTCCTTTCTTCCGTCTCTCTGTTATTCTCTTTCTCTTTCTCTCCTTTTCTCTACGGTCCATTACTTCTGTCCATTCACTCAGTCCTTGTTTCTTCTCATTTCCTTTGTTCCGCATTTCCTTTCTTCCTTCCTTTCTTCCTTCCTTCCTTCCCTCCTTCCCTCCTTTCTTCCTTTCTTCGTTTCCCATTGATTTCATTTTTCATTTTCTCTTTCTCTGGTTTATTTTTTTTATTCATCCTCTACTGAATTGCATTATCCCCTTCTCTCTGTTGTCTCTTTTCCTTCTTCCCAATTCTTCCTCTAAACAATTCTCTCTCTCTCTCTCTCTCTCTCTCTCTCTCTCTCTCTCTCTCTCTCTCTCTCTCTTTCCTTCCTTGTCATTTTATTTATTTGCATTTACTTCCTTATATTCTCTTAGTTGTGATTTCTTACCCGTTTCTATGTTCTTTCGTTTCTTTCTCCCTTTCTCTTCTGAATAATTCTCTTTCCCTTCCTCTTCCTCTCCTCATTTTTACAAGCATTTACTTTCTTGCATTCTCTTATTTCTGGATTTACTTTCTTATCTCTCTCTCTTATTCTTTCCTCCTTCCCTCTTAACAATTCTCTTTTCTTTTCTTCCTTTCCTCTTACTGTATTTCAAAGTCTTTCAGTCTCTCCTTCTTTTTTTTTTCTTTTTCCTCTCGGCAATCTCATTTTTCTTGTATCATCTTACTATCATTTAGTTTCTTATATTCTCTTACCGCTGATTTCTTACCCACTTCCCAGCTCTCTCTCTCTCTCTCTCTACTTCCTTCTCCTTCCTCACTTCCTTAAATCTTTTCTCCCTTCCTTCCTTCCTTCCTTCGTTCCTTCACGAGCCGCGACACTCTCAAAACACGGCCACACCTCACCGTGACTTGGGGTTTAACATAATTCACATGTTGGAGTCTTTCCCGCACCTCGCTCGTTCGCGGAATACCGAAAGACGCGCGCCGTGTTTATTAGTCATGTCATTTTCCCCTCCTTCCACTCCCAAAACACACACCCCACGGTTTACAGCAAGCAAACACACACACACACACACACACACACACACACACACACACACACACACACACACACACACACACACACACACACACACACACACACACACGCATACGCACGCATACACACACGCACATGCAAGTACGCCAAAGGAGGGAAGGCAAGGAGGCTGTGCAGGAAATGTTTATGAACCATCGCACGTGTTCCATGAGAGATAAAAATAAAATAGCCGGTTCAGCAGCACTATTCCCCTTCCCACGTCGCTCGCTCCGCCATAACATCACCTCCACAATAACGTGAATTACGGCGATGCATATAAACACAGGTACACGGGCACACGAACATATTCTCTCTCTCTCTCTCTCTCTCTCTCTCTCTCTCTCTGATCTCATTTCGACCACTACTAAAAACCTATAGTGGAAGTTGTTTAGTAGTTTTCAAAAGTGACTTATAATTGTGGTGACACTTTAACAATTCGGTGTCATCAATGTTAAGACTATCCGTGAAAATTCTATTCAAGGTTTTAATGTCTTAGTGTTCTTACGAGGGAGAAAAATGTTTAGAATACCATCCCATATTGCAATGTGTTAAGTTAGATTAGATTCTAGTGATAATTTCATCATTGGGAAGACTATCCTTGAAAATACGATTCAAGATTTTAATATCTTAGTGTTCTTACGAGGGAGAAAAAATATTTCGAATACCATCCCATATTGCAGTGTGTTAAGTTAGATTAGATTCTAGTGGTACTTTCCCCCCCTTCCTTTTTTATCATTAAGAGGAGTGATGGACAAGAGGGAAAGACTCACTGAACTGTTCCCAAACCTTCTTCATGACCTACTAAAAAGAAGAGAAAGAATTCGCAAACGCTTACGTACCTCTTTCCTTAATTACCAATCACTCTGACGAATCTCTACTTATTTTACAGTTACATCTCAATTTTAAACTGGGCAGAAATTGCAAAATCTTTTAGTTCCAATCTCCTTCTTTTGTGTAGATGTTTATTGCAATTTAATGGATTACTACTGGTGCTGTTAACTCTTTCGTATCGCAGTGAAAGGGTAAACGCTCCATTTTCTCAAGCATTATCATTCTCCTTCAGTTTTAAGTCCTCTGATCTGCTGGCAACTCTCTAATACATCCCAATAACGACTAAAGCGATAAGGAGAGACGCACAATGGGAAACCTCATAGCACAACACACTTCTGACCGGGACTGTACAAGCACATCACATACCAAGAAGTTAGTAAGGCAGACGGGACAAACACAGACCCATTCCTAGATCCGCACACGAGGAGAGAAACTCGAGGTGGCAGTAGAGGCAGATAGGGAGTCAGGCAGTCAGGCAGGCAGGCAGGCAGTCCAGACTCGAACCATTTAGCAGGAGTGACAACGGAAACAGATTAACCAGCGACCCGGAAGTAGCCAATGCGCCGTAACAGTGTGTGATTGGAAGCTGAGAGGCGAGACAAGGGCTGGTTACTGCTTAGTGCTGCTGCTGATGGAGGATGCCAAGGACAGTATGGGTGGGAGGGATGGTGAGGGCTGGTTTAGCGCTTAGAGGAGGAAATTGGGAGGGAGAGTATGGATAGAGAAGAGGGAATGGGATGAAGAGAACTAGTGCAATGCTTGGTGATGTAAACAATGGGATGACAGAGTATAGAGGAATAGAAAGACATGATTAAAAGGTACTGAAAAGGATTATTTAAGTGCTTGTAATTGCTGAAAGGAGAATGGCGAATAGGGTGTGGATAAAAGAAATATTGCTTGTACCTGTTGGAGGAGAATGGAAGCGGAGGCATAGCTAGGAAAAAAATAAGATTAGTGAATATTAATCATGAAAGCGATTCAGTATTTAAAGCTGCTAGGACAATGATAACAAGGGGGATATGAATGTATGTAATGGCAAGGGTTAGTTTAGTATTGGTGGGAACAGGAGGATTATAGAAGAACGTGGACAAGACTGGTAAAGGATAGCTATGAACCGTGGATAGGAAGGAGAGTCTGAGTACATATCTAGTATAGGTTATTGGTTACTGCTACCATATATTGTACCGGAAGCCAGGCAGCTCTTTATTTTACCTGTTTAATCCCTTGAGTACCATGACGCGCTTCCATATTAATTCTGCTTACTATTTGGTGATTTCACACAGCTTCAGAAACTTATGTCGGGGATTGAAATAGTGAAGACTGTGACCATTAATCTTCTGACCTACACACACCGTTCCTAATGTCAACAAAATGGTCTAATTGTACACAAATCTCAAGGTAAAAATGTATCCCAGTATTGAATGGGTTAATGAGTCCTTGTCTCTTCTGTTTCTCCCATATTTATTGTCTCATGTCCTAGTGTCTCTCTTACTCTGCTGTCTCATGTCTCTTCCTTCATTACATTCCTTCTGCCTTATTATTCTCTTTCATTTTCTTTTCTTTTCTTTTTCTTTTCTTTTTCTCTCGTCTCTAGTAATTTTCTTTATATACTGACTAATTCCATCGCTTTATTGTCCTTTATTCCTTTATTTCTTAAACTCCTTATGTCTTCCTCATTCTGTAATCTAATATTTGCTCCTACTTCCTTATCATTTTTTCAACATTCTCTTCTTTTCGTTGTTTTCATATTCCAATTTCTCTTTTTTTTTTTTTACACTTTCTCATATTTCCTCCTTTCTTTATCATTAA
>NC_059301.1:22239753-22247253 GCF_017591435.1 Portunus trituberculatus | reverse complement strand
GTTAGGGTTTGTTTGGTATGGTTAGGTCAAGTCAGGTTAGGTTAGGCTAGGTTAGGAGAATTCTACGGCATATTTCTTTTTTCTTACTGTTTCGTCTTCTTCTTCTTTTCTCTCTCTCTCTCTCTCTCTCTCTCTCTCTCTCTCTCTCTCTCTCTCTCTCTCTCTCTCTCTCTCTCTCTATTTCATGGCAAGCGTTAGATCAGCATTTTTTTCACTTTTCTTCCGTCCATCAAAACAATGAATATTTGAACAAGAAATGAGGTAATAATTTGCTACTCACTTTTCTTTTCTATCTATATTCAAGCAGGTGAGCATTTTTATTTTGGATTCAAATTCAGTTCCACAATTTCTAGAAGGCTACATTAATCCCTTTAGTACCATGACGCGTTTCCATATTCATTGTGCTTACTATTTAGTAGTTTTACACAGCATCAGAAACTTATGTGGGAGACTGAAATAATGAAGACCTCCATAGACACTTCCTAATGTCAATAAAATCGTCTATTCATATCCAAAACTCTTGGTAAAATTGCGCCTCAGTATTGAAGTGGTTAAAGCACACAATGATGACTAATGGCGCTTTATGTTCTCGGACACTCAGAACCACACCAGTCTTTGCCGCTGCGTAAAGAATCGACACCACTAACAACACCGAAAAGATTATGTACCGCAGTGTCCACTCCACCACTTACATACTCATTAATTAAGTCTTCTCTCGCTAAGTGCGCGTAATGATAAGCGAACTCACTCACGCTGCTCACTACAACGAATTAAGACTTTTACCTTTGTTAACATTCATGGCTCACTCAAGAATTGTTTGTTTGGACGCACAGAAATCAGTACAACTTTGTCAGCATTTCCTTCTGTCATTCTACTCCATAGTGGTTATCGGGAATATCTATCGGTGAAGGGTTGGTACTTATGACATAATTTAAAAGGCAAGGAGAAGAGCAGCAGTTATAGCAAAACCATAACACTGATAATAACAGTAACTCCTCGCTTATCACAAAGACCGGGTGAGATATAGAAAAAAATTAAAAAGATTGGGATATAAAAGACTTCTTTATGGTTATACATGACTCAATCGTAAAAAGCATAAGACTTTTTTTTTTTTACGTTAAGGCCTATAGCACCTGTAGGCACACTTGAAGAGTATTTAGGAAGCGCTGTTCATCTTCCGCTTATTAGTGGCGCAGGCAATTTTATTTATAGTGCTACAATTTCCACCCCGAACCTGGGTATCATGGTGACATGGAGATAACTTTAAACCACTCGACAAATGGCAAAGTGTTTTAAGGCTGTACGTGGAGGGATTCGAATCTACGCGTGGACGTCTGCCCGATCCCACGCTCACCACCTTATCCACTGCACCACCGCCTCCTGATGTAAGAATTATGAATCTAACAAAAAAATATTCATTAAAAAAAGATGACAGTCATATGATTACTAGATATCTGTATCACAAAAATGTCAAAATGTTTACCACAACTCCATTTTTAACATGAGAAAGTTTTCTATTTATGGACTTCTACCTGCTAATTGGGATGTTTTATTTATTCAAAGAAGAAACCTTACACATGTGCAAAATGGTCTCTCTTTCCTTCAGTGCCCCTAACGCGGAGGCTAGGCAGCGGTTGGCAAGGGATCTCCAGCACTTAAAAACGAGTAATGCAATTCTGATGACCAATCTCGCAGGCGTTTTCCTCGTCAGAGTGTGTCAATCTCTTTCTTTACTTCCTGATCTCTTACTCCTTCTCCTTCTCCTCCTCCTCATCTCTCAGGATTTACTTTCATTCTCTCCTTTTCCCTTTACGACCTCACTTCCTGGACACGATTATCTCTGTGTGTGTGTGTGTGTGTGTGTGTGTGTGTGTGTGTGTGTGTGTGTGTGTGTGTGTGTGTGTGTGTGTGTGTGTGTGTGTGTGTTAAAGTATATGTTTTCGAAATTCTTATTTGGGGATGAATCACCATAATTCCACAGAGATTACGAGGCCTACATTTCACACACTTGTAATCTCTCTCTCTCTCTCTCTCTCTCTCTCTCTCTCTCTCTCTCTCTCTCTCTCTCTCTCTCTTTCAAAACTCATTCGTCATATTCCCGCCTCGCCACTTTCTTTATCCGATTAGCTAAATTGTTTCAGTTCGAACCTTTAGAGAGAGAGAGAGAGAGAGAGAGAGAGAGAGAGAGAGAGAGAGAGAGAGAGAGAGAGAGAGAGAGAGAGAGAGAGAGAGAGAGAGAGAGAGAGAGAGAGAGAGAGAGAGAGAGAGAGAGAGAGAGTATCCACAGAACAATAAACAGAGACACAAGCAAAATCAAGAACTGACATACATACAAATAAACAGAAACTAAAAAAAAAAAAAAGTAGGTAGACATCAACAGCTATACAGAAAATTAATATAAATGTGTAAATATAAATTGACACTGATGGACTAAGGCAGGGTTCTCAACCTTTTTATCGTTAAGAACCCCCTGAGTTATAAGACCATCTACCAGTACCCCCAGTATTGTCACATGGAACATGGAACTCAATATGCAATGGCACTGCAAAGGATTTTATTAGATCAGCCATCTAAGTACCCCTGGAAATCTTCTTATGAACCCCCTGTGGTTTCGCGCTGTCAGGATGGCCACTGTCCATGAGCTAACATCATTAGGTCTCTATGACGCTGAAGACGTCTATGCAGAACGGTTTGGTTGGCAATAGACAATCTCATTATCAGACTTTGATTTCTAAGTTATGAAAATAATCTCATTTACGGGGCTTCATAGGTTCATGGTGTCTTGTAGTCTACTTACTAACCTAGAAGGAAAGAAAATATCAAACTAACTTCGAGCTATCAATTGAGGAAGAAGTAATCTTTGTTCCAGGAATAGAGCAAGATGGTATATAAAAAACACAATGCATAGTTATAACCTAACTCTACTATTATAGCGTTTTTTGTCGTAGATACATGTTTAGAAATACTTTACCTATCTTGATATCTCCTTATGTGACAAAAGAATATCCAAAAATATACGATATGCAGTTGACCATCTTTTCTGTGAAATATTACGATATCTGTTGAATCTGGCAACTTCAACGGGAGTTTGGGTCCTCTCCTAGTGTTTCCTTATGATTGGAACATTGATATTTACACGTCATTGTGATCAGGGAAATAAAGAAAACTAAGTTTGCTTTTTTCTAAGAGCATGAAATAGAAAAATTTATGTTTACAAGTGGCAGTTTATGTATAAGACACGCAAACCTGTGTGCACTCATCCACTCTATCCAGAAGCTTAACTAATTTTCAAAAGTTCCCCAATAGCTACACAACTACCATTGGTCTACTGTTTCTATCCAGTTACCTACAAACACGTACACATTCAAGGCAGCAACATGCAAAGTACACTAAATACTCCGGAGCAAAGCTGCCTCACCTTGTTTCATTAATCAGCTAACTCTTGCACACTTTCACACCAAAGCTATTTTTCATTTACCATCGACGATTTTATATTCGAATCAAAATTAAAACGACGATTGAGAACTTTCGGCCTAAAGATGTTTGAGGGCCGTGACGGCCTTGGGCGCCGCACGGGGGAAGGAGGTGGCCGTCGGGTCCGGCCTGGGGCCCAAGGCAGGGAACTGGCTGCAGGTCCTGCTTTTCCTTGGTGGCCTCAAGCTTCACTACTAGTCGTCCACTTGCAGCGCATCACACTAGGCAAGGGTCGCCATAAGCAAGAGATCAATGTCTACCACTCACCGGATGGTACCGTGAGGGGCCCTAAAGGGGTGATAAGGGCTCCTTGCATAGAATATGATGGTGAGTGGTGTGTACGGGACCTCTGCTTATAATGACACCGGGCTGAACAACTCGCCATGAACGAGGGCACGCTGTGCGCCATGAGCCAGGCACTGACAGTACCAGTGGTCCTTTACGTTAGGTTAGGTTAGGTTAGGTTAGATTAGGTTAGGTTAGGTTAGGTTAGGTAAAAAGGACTCACTTCATGACAGCGTTTGGGGAGTGGTGTGTGGCGGGTCATTGCTCATGGCGACCTGTGTGAGGCATTGCAAGGTTGCATCGTCACTGCTCTCATAACCACGGGACTGGGGTTGACCCTTTCTGGGTAAAAAGTTTCGTCCCAGTACCTGTGTAGGTAATAATACTTTGGATCGTTTCGCCATCGCCATCGCCGCACCGTTAGCCTCGATAAACGGATCGTTATCCTCAACAAACACATCTGTACCGTGGACACTGGAATCGCAACCTGTCGTGGAATCCCATTGTTAGCGTGGACTCATTTTCCTTCGCGGCTTCAAGCTCACTGATTGTTGTCAACTTGCAGCGCCTCATACTAGGCAAGGCGTCGCCTTAAGCAGGGTGCCGTGTCTACCGTCCATCAGATGATGCCGTGAGGGGCCTTTAAGGGTGATAAGGGCTCCTTGCATAGAGTCTGGTGGTGAGTGGTGTGTACAGGACCTCTGCTTATAATGACATCGGGCTGAACAACTCGCCATGAACGAGGGCACGCTGTGCGCCATGAGCCAGGCACTGACCGTACCAGTGGTCCTTTACGGGGTGAAAAGGACTCACTGACAGTGTTTGGGGAGTGGAGTGTGGCGGGTTATGCTCATGGCTACCCGTGTGAGGCGCAGTAAGGTGGCAGCGTCACTCTCCTCGCACTCACGGGTCTGGGGTGAACTCTTACGGGGTGAAAGGGTTCGCCCCAGTACCTGTGTAGGCAAGTGAACTTCAATTGCGTCGCAGTGAGGTGGCAGCGCCACTCTCCTCGCACCTAAGGGTGTGGGATGGACCCTTACGGGGTGAAAGGGTTCATCCCAGCACCTGTGTAGGCAAGTGGACTTCAATTGCAGCGCAGGAAGGTGGCAGCGTCACTTTACTCGCACTCAAGGGTGTTGGGTGGATCCTTACGGGTGAAAGGGTTCGTCCCAGTACCTGTGTAGGCAAGTGGACTTCAATATTGTGTCTTGAAATCGCATCGTGAGGACTGGAACCGCATCGACATCGTGGAAACCCGCATCGTTCCCGTGGAAACTGGAATTGCATCTTGATCGTGGAAACTCGCATTATTATCTTGGAAACTGGAAGGGCATCTTTATCATGGAAAGGCATCGTCATTTTGGAAACTTGCATCGCTATCGAGGAAACTGGAATGCCATTGTTATCTTGGAAACTCGGAGCGCTATCGAGGAATCTGGAATCAAATCTTATCGTACACACTGTTATCGTGGAAGCTCTCGTGATCGTCGTTCGTTTCGTTATCTCTGAATTACTTAATTAGTCTTGGTATTATTATTAGCCTCCGTAATAATAGAGATGTTGGTCATTTTATCTTATCTCTTTTACTGTATTTTTTTTCAGGGTACAGTTTAGTGTTCTTCAACCTTTTCTAAATTCGTGCACCTTTTCGAGAAGCAAGGAGGACTATAAAAGAAATGCATCAATATTCGTAATTTTCCCTACTTTAAGACTGAAAATCGATAGATAACATTATTGAATATCTACCTGAAGCTACAGTTTTTTAGTCCTAAACAGTCGCTATATAGAGCGAAATGTACTATAACAAAATGCCACATCTCAAACACATTAGGCCCGTGTTCCGTCGGAGTGTAATATATTACTATTGTGAATAAATCGCAATACTTTGATTAATATCAATAGGAGAGGACCCAAACTGTCACAATTTCAGTGTTCGCAGGAGAGAGTCAGTATCGTCTCGCGGTACAGAGTAATCGTCTCTAAACACTGTATTACGATGTATCTATTGATTTGCCAGGGTTTTACTCCTACCAGTATTTTTCTGTTCTTATTCTACCATGGTATTTCTTTATAGTTACTTGAGTTTATACGACTGACATCATAATATAGAGCAAAACATAATTGTCTGGTGTACCAAGATCTTTCATTTCTAGAGACTTAATTAAATACAGCACGGAACCTTAACACACATTTCACCTCGCTTCTGCACAGGTTAATTCTTCTTCTTCTCAACCTTTTTAATGTGATGTACCCCTCGAAGTCTTTCAGTATTGATCACGTACCCTTACCCACAATGCAGCGTCAGGAAGGGTAACAATAAATGCATGGTTTATTGACTTAGTTTATTAAGTTTAAATTGTGTTATATATGTGGAGCAGACACAATTTTTAATTAATATTAGTATGTTTCTATGAGGTAGTGTCGATAGGAACTGGTACCTCACAGGGAGACACTATATGTGACTAACATGCAATGCATTTACCAAAAAGGAACTATATCAGACAATTTTCGATCATTATGGCAGTGAACTAGTGTTGCTTGCAGCTAGTTGCAACTTGTAACTAGTAACAGTGATAAATAAGTCACTGTGTGTGTGAATAACATATAAAATAAGAAATCGGAGCAAATATTATAGGTTTGCAAGGTTGTATGGCAACTGTAATCCAAGAGAGCTTCCTCTCAAGTTATATAACTCCAAGAGTTTCCTTGTTAACGTTGTTAACGTGTCCTGGTTCTAGTGAAGGACACATTGTATACTACAAACGAATTTGCTGCTATTTAAAACTGAAGCATTTTGAGAAACCCGCCACGTACCCCAAAAATTCCTCTCACGTACCCCTGGGGGTACGCGTACCCCAGGTTGAGAACCCCTGGACTAAGGCATATCATATTTCTATTTTTCTTATCTAATTTACTTTTTTTCCTCCCCCCCTCACAGTAAGAGCTAAAGAATTATTTTACGCACACAGACGCAAAAGAAGAAGAAAAATAATAATAAACTCGTGAATTAGGAAGTGTTGGTACCGCTGATCCACCTCATAAACAGAACACTGCATTGCTCTCCCTCGCATAAACATTTCTTGGTGTAATATTAATACATTCGCTTTTTAATGCTAGGGTGTCATGTCATGCGAACCGATTTCTTTCAGTCAGATGAGGAGTGCAATGATAAATTTATAATTAGAACGTGAAAAAAAACTAGTGTGTGTGTGTGTGTGTGTGTGTGTGTGTGTGTGTGTGTGTGTGTGTGTGTGTGTGTGTGTGTGTGTGTGTGTGTGTGTGTGTGTGTGTGTCCCAGTCATTACTCTCTGCATGGTCCTGCACACTTCAGTCTGTTAGGGGAGATGGCGATACAAAGTAAATATATCTTCAGTGTATAAACCGTCTGTATTTATTGCTGGTGGCGTCCATGAGGCAGAGGGAGAGAGAGAGAGAGAGAGAGAGAGAGAGAGAGAGAGAGAGAGAGAGAGAGAGAGAGAGAGAGAGAGAGAGAGAGAGAGAGAGGCACGCGTCCATATCAGTGTTACAAGCTCACGAGTGTATTTTCTGGTCATTATTATTGCTAGTATTAGTGATCAAGGGAGTAAATGGCTTCATTATTAAATGCCATTACCACTGAAGTATCGTGAAAAGCAAACAAGTGCTTTTATTGATGAAGCGTCCGTTGTCTTTATTATTATATCATTGATACTACTAGGACTAGAGACTCAACGGTGTTAATAATTTATAAAGGCGAGGATT
>NC_059301.1:22147253-22232253 GCF_017591435.1 Portunus trituberculatus | reverse complement strand
AAAGAATGGAACAAGGAAAAAAGAAAAAAAAACGATGAATTGATTGAAGAAATATAGCAAGGAGGAAGGAGAGAAAAAATGAAGAAACAAAAACACAAAGTGAAGAAAAAGGAGAGAAGGAAGAAAGAAAGAAAAAATGAAAGAAGGAAGGAAGGAAGAAAAGAAGAAAGGAAGGTAGGAAGGAAGAAAGGAAGAAAAGAAAGAAAAAAAGAAAGAAAGAAATAAAGGAAGGAAGGAAGGAAGGAAGGAAGGAAGGAAGGAAGGAAGGAAGGATGGAAGGGAGGGAGGGAAAGGACGGAGAGTGAGGTTGCGTTGGTGTGTGGTTAAGGTGGAGGAGTGTAGGTTATGGGTCATTGGAAGGGAGGAACAGGTGGGAAAGGAAAGAAAGTTGTAGAAAAGTAATGAAAGCAGAGAGAGAATGAAGGGAGAGAGAAAAATTAAAGATGCGGCAACACTTTCATATATTCTATCTGTATCTATTCAATTAACAATTTATTCAATCATATATTTACTTATTTTTTATCAGATTATGTGATTATTTAGTCATTATTCTTTTTATTTTATTTTCCTGGACTAATTTCTCTATGTTTGTGTTTGCATCATCGATTTATAGTAAACATTAACGCATTGTTTAAATATTCATCCCTCTAATGGAATTGATATTTCATGGATAATAATAATAACTACTTCATAATAATTCACACTACGCTTGAACATATCACTGTGCGCTAAATAACTTGAATCTAAATATATTTACCCGATATTTGTGGTGAATAGACACTTAACTTTCTAACCAACTTATTACTTCCTTATTTACTTGGTCACTTACTAATTAGCTATCTATCTAAAGTTCATCAACAATATAATAACAAACACGATATTCAATACTGTTACTTGAAATTATATTTATTTAACCCCTTCAATACTGGGACACATTTTTACCTTGAGATTTGTGTACGATTAGACCATTTTCTTGACATTAGGAAGGCTCTATGGAGGTCAAAAGATTAATAGTCACAGTCTTCACTATTTTAATCACCTACATGAGTTTTTAAAGGTGTATAAAATTGCCAAATAGTAACCAGAATGAATATGGAAACCTATCATGGTACTGAAAGGGTTAGCAGATATTTGTGGTGAAAATACACACACAGTACTAGTCAACTTCTTACTAGCTTAACTTCTTTGATTACTTATTAATTCACTGTCTAGCTAAAGTTTTCAACCACTACATTCATCAAGGCTATAATAATAAACACTTACTTATCAACATATTACTAAGCTTTCTTCTTTGGTTACTTACTAATTTACTATCTATCTAACCCTTTAGCACCATGACACGTCTTCATATTTATTCTGGTTACTATTAGGCAATTTTACATAGTTTAAGCAACTTATGTGGGGGATTAAAATAGTAAAGACTGTGGCCATTAATCTTCTGACCTCCATAGACCCTTCCTAATGTCAAGAAAATGGTCTAATGGTACACAAATCTCAAGGTTAAAATGTGTCCCAGTATTGAAGGGATTTTTTTTTTTTTTATGTAGAAGAGACGGCCAGCCAAGGACAACAAAATATTATAAAAAGGCCGACTCGAGCACCGGTTCTCTGGATGATAAGTAAAGGGTTAGCCAAAATAAGGGAGCAAATGTCTTGATACCTCCCCTTAGAAGTTCAAGACTACTGCATCCATCGAACTTATGGTAAAATACACATTATTTACCCAGTGAAAGAGAAAAAAACGCTTACATTGCATGGCGTGGATGAGGAAAGAAACGAGTAGCGCATTGGCCATAAACACTATCAAGAGCTGACCAGGAAAATATGACGCGACGCTAGACACACGCAGAGAGGAAAGAGGTGGCCGGCAAGCGAGTCAGATTTGTGGGGGAAGTAATATTAGATACAGTCTGGGAGAACTCCGGGGCCTCTCAAAAGTGCGCACGTTACTACACTTTGCTTCCTAACGTCTTGAAGGTTCATTAACTTGCAAGATTTTATACACACTCCTTACAGCAAGACTGTTCCTGATTTTCGTTTCCTCTTCAGGCTCAATTTCAACGTCTTTCTCTCTCTCTCTCTCTCTCTCTCTCTCTCTCTCTCTCTCTCTCTCTCTCTCTCTCTCTCTCTCTCTCTCTCTCTCTCTCTCTCTCTCTCTCTCTCTCTTTTAATACGCAACCTCTTTCCTCCTCTCCTTCAAATCCACTTTTTCCTTCCTCCCTTTCGCGACCACTCAGCCTCCTCCACTTTCCTTCTCTCTCCCATATCCTTCATCTCTCTCTCTCTCTCTCTCTCTCTCTCTCTCTCTCTCTCTCTCTCTCTCTCTCAGTAATATAAGAGAAAAATCTGGCTCCCGTGTCTTAATGGTGACGCGGGGCCATCGTTTCACCACTGTTCCGCGGCCGTTTCACCGTTAAGGACTCTCTCATGGGAAAATCTCCGGAAAGAAAAATCATATTCGCAGTTGAAAATTCACATATGTTGATTATATACGCGTTTCTTTTTTTTTTTTTTTTTTTGCATTCCTCTCTCAAGGATTTGCTGCACATGACGGTTCTCCCATATTCCCGCCGGCTGAATGATGTGTGTGTGTGTGTGTGTGTGTGTGTGTGTGTGTGTGTGTGTGTGTGTGTGTGTGTGTGTGTGTGTGTGTGTGTGTGTCTGGGTGTGGGTGTTGGTGTGTGCAATGCCACGCCACACCTGCTGCTGCTCCCGCCACCTGCTGTTGCCATACACCCGCTGAGCCCCACATCTGCTACGCGGTCTTCGTTATAATCTTACTGTAAGTGATATATTTTTTTCTCAAGGAGCGACAGATAAGCAATAATACGTGTCTATGTGAAGATTAATGAAGAAAAAGAGCGAATTGGTTGTTTTTCTTCTACATCAGAAGTAACAGAAAGGAAGGAAAGAGAGTTTGTTATGAGTGTTTTTTTGTGTAAGTCTAGAGCCAAGACATAATATGACGAACAAATGTCTATAAAAGAAGAGATTCCTGTCCTGTTATATACAATCCAAGTTTTGGTTTCTTTTACAAGTTTACATAAGATTTGGAAGGAAAAACTGCGTAATCTTATCGATCTAGCTAAATAAGTTGTCAAAATATTCAGAGACGTTGCAAAATTATCCTTCACCATACGAACGGTAGCGAGTCATAAGGAACACCAACTGAAGACTAACGAAGAAAAGAGAATGTTGATTTTTTTCCTATATCAGGAGTAACAGAGAGGAAGGAAAGAGTTTATTCTGAGTGTTTTGTGTAAGTATAGAGCTAAGACTTTAAATATCATGAATATATTCCTGTCCTAGTATACAATTAAAGTTTAGGTTTCTTTTACAACTTTACATAAGATCTGGGAAGGGAAAATACGTAATTCAAATAAGTAAACAAGTTGCTAAAATATTCAGAGACGTTGCAAAATTATCCTTCACCACACATATGGCAGCAAGTCATAAGAAACACAAACCAGTAGTGTTTCTAAGCACATTGCCACAGAAGGAGTCAGCCATTTGCAAGTTAAGGCCACGTCTTTTGACCGTTGCTTTGATGCGAGGAATTCAGTAAGCTAATTAACTCCCTCAATCATGAAGACTCTATCAATGGTCATTACCTTTTTCTTTTATGAAGGTCTGCTTTCAACGAGGCACAAGATCTTCCCAGCAGTGAGTCATTAAATTGAAAGGGTGAAGAAAGCTTTTGAACTTACGTATATTGAGTAGTAGTAGTAGTAGTAGTAGTAGTAGTAGTAGTAGTAGTAGTAGTAGTAGTAGTAGTAGTAGTAGTAGTAGTAGTAGTAGTAGTAGTAGTAGTAGTAGTAGTAGTAGTAGTAGTAGTAGTAGTAGTAGTAGTAGTAGTAGTAGTAGTAGCACTATCCCATTACAACTTCTTCCCCTTAATGTCCCTCGCTATTTACCTCACTAACACCGCCCCGTAATCCCGAACTGCTCAAAGTTGAAGTTTCAGACAGTAAAAAAGGTCCCTCCTGATTTTTTTCTCTTTTTCTTTCACACTTCCGATCTTTTATTATTATCATTAACATTATCATTACTATTGTTATTATTATTATTATTATTATTACCATTATTATTATTTCCTTTGTCCCTTTACTATTTTGGGTCATCTCTCTCTCTCTCTCTCTCTCTCTCTCTCTCTCTCTCTCTCTCTCTCTCTCTCTCTCTCTCTCTCTCCGCGATGGCTGGCCGGGTCATAAACTGAGCGGCCACCATCCAAACTTCACCAGCAAAGGACTTCACGTGGGACTGTAATCCACACTAAAACACTAAAACTTGGTGACACAAACAAACAATCTCTCTCTCTCTCTCTCTCTCTCTCTCTCTCTCTCTCTCTCTCTCTCTCTCTCTCTCTCTCTCTCTCTCTGCTATAACAAGAAGTTGACCTTTTGCATCACACTTATAGAAGAACTACGATGATCCCCGGGGCCTTGATGACCTTGGCTGACCTAGGTTGATCTTGGCGTCCTTAGACCTTCACTGTGTTTGCATGGTTTTGATGTGAAGCCAATGAAGTGTGAGATTTTGTATTAAACTTCATAACTTCCTTGAGTTTTTTTTTCTGTGGGCGACATTCCAGCCTATGTGAAGTCCGTCACGCAAAGGAAAGGTTGTTGAAATGTGTCCAGGTGTGTATGTGTGCGTGTGAAAGAGAGAGAGAGAGAGAGAGAGAGAGAGAGAGAGAGAGAGAGAGAGAGAGAGAGAGAGAGAGAGAGAGAGAGAGAGAGAGACTGCGTGTGTGTGTGTGTGTGGGTGTTACACGTGTAATTCACCTTGGTCGCTTGCTGGTCACCCAGCCTGTTTCCCCATTACGGAGCGAGCTCGGAGCTCATAGACCGGGAAAGCGAGGCCACAACCTCTCGAGTTACATACCGTACCTATTTACTGCTAGGTGAACATTAAGAGGCTTGCCTATTTGACTCGCCGCTTACCGGGACTCGAACCCGGGCCTCTCGATTGTGAGTCGAGCGTGCTAACCACTACACTACGTGTGTCTGCGTGTGTGTGGAAATGGAGTCGTGGTGCGGGAACAAAAGATCAGTAATTAAACTAGGGACAAAGAACCTAGTGCATGTTTTTATTTTCCTCACACACACACACACACACACACACACACACACACACACACACACACACACACACACACACACACACACACACACAAACACGAGTACAGACAGGTAGACCCAGACAGACAAATCAACAGCACCAAATGAACTTACTAAGCTACATGCAAAAATACACATTTCATGGCCACGTACTGTCGCTTCTAATGCCGCACCGAGGAATTGAAGGAGGAGGAGGAGGAGGAGGAGGAGGAGACAGTGATACGCCCAATTTCTCCCTCCCAAACCCTCTCCAAACACAACACAACAAACAGTATAAAACTAAAACCACCCAATCACACACACACACACACACACACACACACACACACAGCTCAGTACACGGCCCGGTAGCTCAGTGGTTAGAGCGCTGGCTTCACAAGCCAGATAACCGGGGTTCGATTCCCCGGCCGGGTGGAGATATTTGGGTGTGTCTCCTTTCACGTGTAGCCCCTGTTCACCTAGCAGTGAGTAGGTACGGGATGTAAATCGAGGAGTTGTGACCTTGTTGTCCCGGTGTGTGGTGTGTGCCTGGTCTCAGGCCTATCCGAAGATCGGAAACAATGAGCTCTGAGCTCGTTCCGTAGGGTAACGTCTGGCTGTCTCGTCAGAGACTGCAGCAGGTCAAACAGTGAATTACACACACACACCATCCCCAGGGAAACAAACACAATGGATTGAGTTTTGTCCTCTGAATGGGGAAAAGAAAAGATTACCGATGAGAGAGAGAGAGAGAGAGAGAGAGAGAGAGAGAGAGAGAGAGAGAGAGAGAGAGAGAGAGAGAGAGAATACAAAGGATAAAGTAAATAGCAACAAACCTCTACTAGTTTTAACGAAGCCGACAGAGAGAGAGAGAGAGAGAGAGAGAGAGAGAGAGAGAGAGAGAGAGAGAGAGAGAGAGAGAGAGAGAGAGAGAGAGAGAGAGAGAGAGAGAGAGAGAGAGAGAGAGAGAGAGAGAGAGAGAGAGAGAGAGAGAGAGAGAGAGAGAGAGAATCTTGCAATGTTATCCGAGTTTCCCCCTCTCGTTATTCTATTCAGATAAAGATAAAAAGAAGGTAAATAAATAAATCTGATGTTACCTGACCAGAGAGAAAGCTTTTTTTGTTCCTGCTGGTTGATCCTTTACTGCTGGAGGAGGACGAAGAGGAGGAGGAGGAAGAGGAAGAGGAAGACAAAAGAGAAAGAGAAAGAGGAAGAGGAAGAGCAGGAGTAATGGTTCACTTCCTATATACTCAAATTGCGTTTCTGTCAATCAATAATCACAAATGCTACTGTGCGTGTTTCCTGGAGCATTCAAGAGTCACGTCACTTTTTACCCTTTCACTAACTACCATGTTCATCTCTTAACCCCCTTCAGTACTGAGACATATTTTTACTTTGAGATTCGTATACCGTTAGGCCATTTTATTGACATTAGGAAGGGTCTATGGAGGTCAGAAGATTAATGGCCACAGTCTTCACTATTTTAATCCCCTTCATGAGTTTCTGAAGTTGTATAGAATCATCAAATAGTAAGCAGAGTGAATATAGAAACGCGTCATGGTGTTTAAAGGGTTAAGCAACATTCAAGACACGCAGGAGAAGACAGGGAGAAAACCTTAGCATATGCCCATGTTTCCCGATTAATCTTATAGAGAATCCTTTCATTACTCTGTTCATCTTTTTAGCAACATTCAACACACTACAGAAGACAGGGGAAAAAATCGTAGTGTTTACTCATGTTTACTAGTTAAGGTTAATCTTAGAGCACCCTTTTACTGATATGTTAATCTTTTAGCAACATTTAAGACACTATAGAAGACAGGGAAAAAAAACCGTAGTGTTTCCTCATGTTTACTATAGTTAAGGTTAATCTTAGAGCACCCTTTTACTGCTATGTTAATCTTTTAGCAACATTAGAGATACTGTAGGTAAAGAAAGGAAGAAAACCGCAGCATTTATCCATGTTTACAAGTCAAAGTTAACCTTAAATTAACCTTTCATCACTATGTTCATTTTTAACAACATTCAAGACACTATAGGAGAAGAGAGGGAGAAAATCCGTAGCATTTATCCATGTTTACTAGTTAAGGTTAATTTTAGAGCACCCTTTTACTGCTATGTTCATCTTTTAGCAACATTCATAATCTTTTAGCAACATTCAAGACACCATAGGAGAAGCCAGGGGGAAACTGTGGCATTTATCCATGTTTGCCAGTCAAGGTTAATCTCAGAAAGCCGAGCTGGAACAGTGGGTTTAGAGAGACGATGCTCAGGATACCGGGAACAATGTGGTGGTGTCAAGAGGGTGTTAAGGATCTCAACAGCACTGCAGCCGTATGTAAAACGATGCGAGGGTTGGTTGAAGCAGTCTGGATATTTGGAGAATGTATACGAGTTATCTTTGGGTTTTGCTGGCAGTATAGAGATAAATATTCATAGCGTTAAAGAAGCAGATAATCACGTATTCACCGTTTAACCCCTTGAGTACCATACCGCGTTTTCATATTCATTCTGGTTACTATTTAGTGATTTTATATGTGGGGATTAAAATAGTAAAGACTCTGACCAGTAATCTTTTGACCTATAGTCTTTCTAATGCTGGTAAAATTGTCTAATCACACCCAAAAATTATGGTAAAAATGCGCCTCAGTACTGAAGGGGTTAAACTCTACATCTTCCCTTCATCAATAATCACCGTGAGATATCTTTACTTGCTCTACAGCCATCTCTAATCTTCAAACTAGCTAGAAATTGAAAAAAAGTCTATTATTTTTTTTTAATGCCCTTCTTTCTTGTAAATTCTTATAGACTTCATGCATTACTTCAGGTGGTATTAACGCCCATATTCAGAAAAGCTTTCCCTTCTCACTACGACAATTTTGAAAGGCCAAAGACAACTAGCAGGGTTTTCAAGACGGTTTCTCCTTTTAATAAATGAGAAATCTTGCCAATGTATCACGAGAACCATAAAAATACCTTAAAAACATGAGTATCTTCAACTGGAGCCCTTGGAAAACATTGATGATGAGAGAGCAAAGCGTTTCAGAATACTAGCCTCTCGTATCGCGGTGAAAAGGACATTAACCCCTTCAGTACTGGGACGCTTTTTCATCTTGAGTTTTGGGTAAGATTATACGAGTTTGTTGAGATTAGGAAGGGTCTATGGAGGTCAGAAGATTAATGGTCAAAGTCTTTACTATTCTAATCCCCACATAAGTTTCTGAAACTGTATAAAATCACCAAATAGTAAGTAGAATGAATAAGAGAACGCGTCATGTTACTGAGGGGGCTAAAGATATAGAGAACTAGGTATCTATATAGAAACAAAAAAGAACCAAGCATTATACAAACAAGACAACCACGTGATCATAGAACCAAATATTCAAAACCAAATATGTAGAAAGAATATAAAAAGAAGAATTCATAGCAGACAAGCAAATATTCGTAGGAGTATATAGTCAAGTATGTACAGTATATATAAACCCCGAGTGTGCGCCTCCTAGTGGTCATCATGCAGGGAAAAGGAGAGGCGCTTTAGCATTCTGACACACTGTACTGAGGCCGAGGGGAGGCTTTGCGGGCTGGTAATAATGCATTCCTCGCAAAATATTACCGCGCATGCATAATTAGGTGGTAGGTCGTTAGGTAGGCAAGGGATAGAAGAAGAGAGGAGGAGGAAGAAGAAGAAGAAGAAGAAGAAGAAGAAGAGGAGGAGGAGGAGGAGGAGGAGAAAAAAAAACAGACGGAAATGTAATAGAATAGTAGTTGTAAATGAAGAAATAAAACAAGGAGAACAAGAACAAGAACAAGAACAAGAAGACCATAAACAAGAACAAGAGCAAGAAAAAAGAACAAGAACGAGAAAAGAACAAGGACAAGAAGATAAAGGAGAAGAAGAAGAAGAAGAAGAAGAAGAAGAAGAAGAAGAAGAAGAAGAAGAAGAAGAAGAAGAAGAAGAAGAAGAAGAAGAAGAAGAAGAAGAAGAAGAAGAAGAAGAAGAAGAAGAAGAAGAAGAAGAAGTTAGCCCTAAGAAATGAGTAGCCCAGTAAATGAAGAGGTTAACTTATCATGGAGAGATATGGCGTGAATAAATACGGGCAATAAATTTACGAGAGAGAGAGAGAGAGAGAGAGAGAGAGAGAGAGAGAGAGAGAGAGAGAGAGAGAGAGAGAGAGAGAGAGAGAGAGAGAGAGAGAGAGAGAGAGAGAGACAGACAGAGAGACAGACAGACAGACAGACAGACAGACAGACAGACAGACAGACAGACAGACAGACAGACAGACAGACAGAAAGAAAGAAAGAAAGAAAGAAAGAAAGAAAGAAAGAAAGAAAGAAAGAAAGAAAGAACGAAAAAATGAGAAAAAACGAAACCATGAGAGAGAGAGAGAGAGAGAGAGAGAGAGAGAAAGATAGAATTTAATATACTGAAGGATCTATCGAGATGCCATAACTTATACCAAAGTGAAGAGGAAATAAGCTGCGAGAGGAAAGAGTGACGAAACACATGCTAGCAGAGTGAAATTCAATATGCTTTCCAATACAGGAGGATTAAGGTCGGAGTGAAAGGTGTTGAATTATTGGCGAAATACAGAAGGCACACTTGTTTGAATGTTAAATGGGTAAATTGTGAGTGGAAAGAGGGGAAGATCTTTATGGAGAAATGTAGAGTCGTATGTTAAAGTGAAGGAAAAGTGACTCAGAGTTTGGAAATACGTGAGTGTGGAAGGTAAGGGTAATGTCGGAACGTCGCCACATCAGCTGCCTAGTTTATTTATGGAAGTTCAATGAAAGGGGAGATTTGTAGAGTTTTGATTTTTTTTTTTTTATGTAAGAAGGGATCTCACAGTTTTGAAATACGTCAGTAAGGAAGATATAAAAAAATGAATAATGTAACGTCGCATCTGGTGTCTAGTTTGTTTATATACGATTAATGAAGGGAAAGGCTTGTATGTATGGTGTTTCATGTAAGAGGAATTCTGATCAATAGCAACAGAAAGATGGTAAAACAAAAGGAAAAAAACATGATTGCTAAAGATTCCAGGCCTATAAGGGAATAATCCAAAAGAATAGCATAAATACAAGTCATGTACGGAATAGAATGGATTACTGAAGCAAGTTATGTAAACACGAAGGTAAATGTGCTACAACCCTAACACCACCATTAACACGCTCAGTACCATTAGTGAAGATAGAAAACAGTAATCCAAGATGAAAAGAATTTTAAGAAGTACAAACCCGATCATAAACAAGGAACAAAGACGAAAAAACAAAACAAAAAAATACGCGAACAAAGATAAACCACAGATTAACGGCAAAAAAATAAAATAAAGACTGAAAGAGTGTTGAGAAAAAGAGCTTTTATTGACTAAACAGATTTAAAATGAGCAAGCAAGAGATGAGTGTTGACGAAGCAATAATTTTGGCAAGACTGAATAGACAAATGAGGAAGACATTAATGAATCCATACACAGTGACTCGATACTCCGCTATTCACACACGAGGGAAAAGACGCAGGAGAAAGACATGCACGAGGCGGGATCATTAAGGCGAGAGGGGAAGGGAAGTCCAGCAAACATGTAGCGGTTCACCAAGACATTACAACAGACAACAACGGCGTGTGTAAGTGAGATCATGTGAAATTATAAACTGAATTGAGATCTGAGGAGAGGAAAATAGAAAAAATAAGCTACGTGATCAAAGAGGATGGAGAAACTTAAAGAAAGATTACAAAGGCGACAATTCACATCTTTGCGGTGAAGGAGATTGAATGCGTTGTGGAAAAATAAATATAGTGGAACCCTGAACCCTCAAGTTGTTTGATCACCGGAAGATAACGTGAGGGAAGGAGATGACAAGTGGGATCCGTGTGAGGGACGATATCGCTGGTCGAGGAAGGTTTCTTATATCAAAAAACGAGGGCACGATGTTGCAACACAGAGAGAGAGAGAGAGAGAGAGAGAGAGAGAGAGAGAGAGAGAGAGAGAGAGAGAGAGAGAGAGAGAGAGAGAGAGAGAGAGAGAGAGAGAGAGAGAGAGAGAGAGAGAGAGAGAGAGAGAGAGAGAGAGAGAGAAACAGGTGAACAACTAACAGGAATGAGGTTTGATGAGGTTCATGGACAGGAAAAGTGCAAATTTCCACGTCACTGAGAGTTTCAAGAAAGAGAAGCACGACATCAAGAGAAATATCCTGGTGCGACGGTCCCGACTCTCCCCTCCCCCCCCCACCAGCAAACTCGTTCATAACTCATGGATTCTACGCTTCAGATAAAATAGAGTAGCCAGAAGCGACTAAAACTTTTAATTTCACTTGTCAGGCAACCTCCACCATAAAAAATAAACTGACTGGCGAGGAGGAAGACGTCGTGGAGCGCATAATTCTTCTTTCCTTCTTAATTTTCTTTCGACGATTTCTGATTGGAGTGTGTGTGGAGGGTTAGGGGGGGGGGAGCGGGTTTGGGAGGTGGAAGAGAGTAAAATCCTCAATGGCCCCATAACTTCAATTCAATTTTTACTGGTATTCTTTAACTGCATTACGCTCGACCTTTCCTCTACACTGAATATTCCTCCTCCTCAGCGATCTTACCACGGAGACTCTTGTGGAAATTTTCTCTTATCTCCTGTGAAATAAGTGACATGCGTGCGATAAAAGTTAACCACGCCATTATTCTGTCCGTGTCATGAATCGAAAGAACCGACCATTAATGCATTACATATCCTTCTCTTTCCTTAAAAATATAGAGGGCTATTTTCTCTCTAGCTCTTTCTCCACATATGTTTTCATCTGTCAGCGTCACTTTTGCAGTAATTTCCTCTCTTACTTACCTTCAGAGAGAGAGAGAGAGAGAGAGAGAGAGAGAGAGAGAGAGTTAAAAATTTTCAACTACGTCCAGCTGCATACAATCTCTCATGCATTTTTAAGTCCCCCATGAATGAGTCCTCGTCTCTCTCTCCTCTCTCTCTCTCTCTCTCTCTCTCTCTCTCTCTCTCTCTCTCTCTCTCTTTCTCCTCCTCTTCCCTCCTGCCATTCCATTGCGCTCGGCCAACACTGCACCTCGCCCACACTGAAGACTCTCGTGCACACTGATGAGAGATGACCTCGAGACCAAGGGAATGCCATGGCGCGTCTCTTACTTTTTTTATTTGCTTCAGAACGAGGGTTTGAAATGCATATATAGATGGTCTGTCTCTTTTTTGTATGTCTGCTTCTCGCTGTGTGTCTGTGTGTCTGTTTCTGTGTTTCTCTCTCTCTCTCTCTCTCTCTCTCTCTCTCTCTCTCTCTCTCTCTCTCTCTCTCTCTCTCTCTCATGTTTGAAATACGTATGATAATTATATATTAACATCATGCATAAGGAATAAGATGGAAGTCACACGAAATGAAAAAGATGATGATGAATGAGATTAGTGATAATGAGAAGAATGATGATGATGGTGATGATGATGATGATGATGATGATGATGATGATGATGATGATGGTGATGATGATGATGATGACGACAAGGGTGACGTAATAACAAACATCATATACTTACTCTTTTCAGTCATAATGCATAATATACTAATCACATACACGTAAATGAGCAGATACTTAGAAGAACAAATAAACAACGATGTATTATAAATTATTCCAAAAAGTATTAAAACCATATTCGTTCTCAGAGTACCAAAAACTAAGAGTAAACAAGGGAGAGAGAGAGAGAGAGAGAGAGAGAGAGAGAGAGAGAGAGAGAGAGAGAGAGAGAGAGAGAGAGAGAGAGAGAGAGAGAGAGAGGATATGATAAGCACAAAGAAAACGTAGTTAAAAAAAAAAAAAAAACTCGGAGATGAAACAGACAGTACATTCAGTGGTGAGAGGTGGGGAGGGAGAGGGAAAGAGGGAGAGGAAGAGGAAAAGAGGGAGAGGGAAAGAGAGAGAGAGAGCAAGAGGAATAATATCCAAACAAAGGAAGACATTAGAGAAAACATGGAAAGCAGTAAAGTAGGTATTTAATGCGATGCTGAGGAGGACTCTCTTGCTACAGTTAACCCCGAACTTAAGTTTCTAAAGCTGTATAAAATCACCAAATAGTCACCAGAATGAATATGGAAACGCATCACGGTACTGAAACGATTAATACAAGTCACGAACCATCATCATTATTATTCCCTGCATCTATTTATCAAAGCAAAAAAAAAAAAAAAAAAAAAGAGAAAAAAACAAGACTATGCAAAACTATTCAAATCTCACGTTAGAACGGTCAAAATGCTGCTTTAAAGTTGTTCCCTATAACCTGTTGTAGTGAGGAGGAGGAGGAGGAGGAAGAGGAAGAGGAAGGAAAAAGAGAGAGAGTGAGAGAGAGAGGAGATACGGAAGAGGAAGAAGAGGAAGAGGAGGAGAGCCGAGTAAGTAAAGTGGCGTAAGAGTTTGTAAGAGTGAGGTTGGATGTATTGTATTGTGAGCGCCGTGGAGAGGTGGAGCGGATGGGTTTGTCGATAAGTGTAGGAAAGTGGAGGAATAGGTGAGTTGTGACAGACTGGGAGGAAGAGGAGGAGGAGGAGGAGGAGGAGGAGGAGGAGGAGGAGGAGGAGGAGGAGGAGGAGGGAACTTAAGTGTATAGGATGCCTTGAGTTGTGACAGACTGGGAGGAGGAGGAGGAGGAGGAGGAGGAGGAGGAGGAGGAGGAGGAGGAGGAGGAGGAGGAGGAGGAGGAGGAGGAGGAGGAGGAGAGAAGAGTCAGGGGCAAAGCTAGAAAGACATTACTTTCGAAGGAGCATTGAGAACTTACCACATTTTTCCTTTCATGACGTCCTGAGAGAGAGAGAGAGAGAGAGAGAGAGAGAGAGAGAGAGAGAGAACAATCCTATACTAAATTTACATAAACACTATTCCTGGATCTGAAGTTTAATTTCCTTTTGTTTTTTACCCTTTTATCAATCTTACTTTCCATTTGTTCCTTCAAACACACACACACACACACACACACACACACACACACACACACACACACACACACACACACACACACACACGTACAGCAGCAGCAAAAGGTCAGGAAAATTCTGGTCGTTAAAGAAAAGTATATGCAAAAGAGAATTAAATGGTTCTGTTTGTGTCGACGTTCATCAAAGTTACCGCAGTGGAAATAGTTAATGGCGCGCGATGATACATTAACTTGACGGAACATTGAAAGTGACGTCCTGTGTGTGTGTGTGTGTGTGTGTGTGTGTGTGTGTGTAGTAGTAGTAGTAGTAGTAGTAGTAGTAGTAGTAGTAGTAGTAGTAGTAGTAGTTATAAATATACTCATCTACTTTTGCATCCTTGTCAGCTGCAGTTCGAGTATCTACAGGTGACGTTAGGTTAGGGTAACTTAACTTCATCTAGAAAAAAAAAAAAAAAAAAATTCGCTCATCACAATCACAAAATATAAAACCAATAATCCAAATTACATAACTTCTTCGCCTACTCACTCTGTTGGTGCACTTGTGGCGGAGATCTGAGGCGGTGCAGGCGGTGGGGCACGCAGCGACCACCACCACCATCACGAAGAACACCAACCTAGGGAAACGAAGAAACGGAGACAAGTTAGTGATGTGGAAAGAGAAGATACAGGAGGAACAATACTAGATGATAATTTTGGAGGAGGAGGAGGAGGAGGAGGAGGAGGAGGAGGAGGAGGAGGAGGAGGAGATAAAAAAAAAAAGTAGCAGGACAGTGAGAAGAGGAGGAGCAACAAAAAAGAAGCAACAACACACAATACTAATATTTTTCCACCTAAAACCGAGATGCAATAGTCAAAAGATTACCAACAATACAAGCTTTTTTCACCTAATTCCAGTAACAAAACCTCAAATTACACATACAATCTCGTCTACTGTACACGCAATAGCAGTAGGACATGTCCCTTCAGTAGAATATTCAAGGACATCGCGTTATGCAGTCTAAAAGAAATATTTCGATGTTTGTGTTGTTCATGGTGGTGTTAGTGGTGGTGGTGGCGGTGGCAAGAGCTCTCCTGAGGCGGCATAAAAGAATGGCAGGAGGAAGACAGCAGGTTTAGTGGCGTGGAATTTGTTCAGAAATGCTCGGGAACGTCGTGAAAGGCTAGTGAAGAAGGAGGACGCGGCTGGCTGAAGGAGTAGAAGGTGAGGTGGTGGGGGAAGGGAGGAGGCATGGAGGCATACAGGGAGAGAGAGAGAGAGAGAGAGAGAGAGAGAGAGAGAGAGAGAGAGAGAGAGAGAGAGAGAGAGAGAGAGAGAGAGAGAGAGAGAGAGAGAGAGAGAGAGAGAGAGAGAGAGAGAGAGAGAGAGAGAGAATCAGGACCAGTAAATAGGAGCATAAAACCACCTCAAGAATACCGTGGGAAAGAAAAAATGGGTGAGTGGGTGGGTGTGGGTGGGTGTGAGTGGGTGACGGTGCTAGCGGTGGGGAGGCAATACACGCCCACGTAAGAACCATGAAAAATTAAATGAATAAACAAAGGAAACTGCTCATGCACGAGGAATTTAATTTGGTCATAAAGATTACACAAGAGTTATCACCTGGCGCTCCTCCAGGAATTACGTATACACACTCCCTCGCGTGAACAAGGCGAGAACAAGACTCCGGTGGTGGGGCTGGTGGTTGGGTGGAGGCTGGTGGTGCTGGAGGGACTGGTAATGGGAGAGGTGGCTGACGGAGTTGGGGGACCGGTAGGGGGTGGAAGAAGCTGATTGAGGCCTCACTATCTAAAGTGGTCCACGAAATCATCTCTTTACTCTAAGGACTGATAGTGATAAGTGTGAATGACGTGTATGTGAGTGTGTGGTGCTTTTGCTTCTGGTATATGGATAAGATAGTATGGTGGTCCTTTCACTGTCCTTCCCTTAGTGTAAAGAGATAATTTCGTGGACCACTTTACTGTAACTTATCACTATTGACATACCAGAAGGAAAGTCACCGCAGTAGTTAACGTAGGAGAGCCGCAGCGGTGTAGCTTAAACAGTGAGAAAGATCCAGTGCTAAGAGTTAAGACCTTGTTCTACAGTGACTAGTAAAGGTTGACTAGTATATTCTCTTTTCATCCTCTTCCTTTTTGTAGTTGCTTTAAAAGATTCCATGCATTGTTTTTTGCCGTGTGTTGGTGCACATTGCAGTGAAAGGATTAGAACATCAATTGTCACGGTGTCGGGCTGATGGCTTCCTGCAGCTTCCTTTTACTCTCTCTCTCTCTCTCTCTCTCTCTCTCTCTCTCTCTCTCTCTCTCTCTCTCTCTCTCTCTCTCTCTCTCTCTCTCTCTCTCTCTCTCTCTCTTTTATTTATTAATGATCCATTTGTTTGTTATATGTCTGTCTATATATTCATTTGCCGGTGTGTTTATTCATGGCATGTCCTGGAATGGCACGGGATGGAATCTGCCGTAAAGTTATGGCTACATACAATACATTCCTGGAAGATAAATGTCACACACACACACACCACACACACACACACACACACACACACACACACACACACACACACAGACAGACACACACCCGGTAGCTCAGTGGTTAGAGCGCTGGCTTAGCCAGACTTCGATTCAGTGGAGATATTTGGGTGTGTCTCCTTTCACGTGTAGCTGTTCACCTAGCAGTGAGTGGTACGGGATGTAAATCGAGGAGTTGTGACCTTGTTGTCCCGTGTGTGGTGTGCCTGGTCTCAGACCTATCCGAAGATCGGAAATAATGAGTTCTGAGCTCGTTCCGTAGGGTAACGTCTGGCTGTCTCGTCAGAGACTGCACAGATCACACACACACACACACACACACACACACACACACACACACACACACACACACACACTTTCTAAACTTATCAGCAATACATCACCTTTCTTATTACACAGCATTAAAAAAGAAATCACTGAATCACGAGTGCAATCCATCGCGAGCCACCTGCAGTATATCATTTCCTCTCCACCAAACCTTCCGCTGACTTGAGGAAAAAAATAATAGTGGTCAAACTGAAACAAAAGACAAAAATCAGGAATATAGACGAAAAAAATAATAAAAACATCGAGAAAGCGCAGGTGTTTAATATCCACTACTACTACTACTACTACTACTACTACTACTGACGAGCTGGTATTCCCACAAGTGCCGAGATCGATTCCAGGTGTGTCTGAGAATAGGATTTAGTCAAGTGCCGGCAGTATGTTAGGACAGCCTTGACTATACCCGTTCATCAGCCGTTGCTCCAGCCAGTACGAGTGATGCTTCTCAGTATGCACATGTCGCTGTTTTCTATGATTAGTTTTGAGTATTTATGGTGTGTTTTGGTGATTGTGGTGGAATATATCGTCAAGATTTATTTTCTATTAACTGGTGTGGTTTTCCTGAGTGATGAGGTATTCTATTGGTTTAGTTAGTTTTCGTATTATTCGTTTCTTTATTTCGTGTTGTTTTCTGGAAGGGGCAAAAATAAATATTCGGACAGTATCTTCTATATATTTTTTTTTTTTGCTGATATATCTTCTTTTTTTGTGAGATATTGTGGAATTAATTGAATAAAACGTGAAGTGGTCATTTCTAGAACTTGTACTTTTTCTTCTTTCTAACTGATGTTTTCGCTGCATCTTTGGAGAGTTCGTGAAATGAATGTTCGAACAATATATTTTTTTTTACCAATTATAGTTTTGCTTACTAATGAAAGTCAACAAAAGCTCGGCCAGTGTGTTGATCCAAATTAGAAGTGCTCAAACTTTTCTCAGTCATTTCCCACACTTGCCCCCCAAAAATGTCCTGATTCTCTCTCTCTCTCTCTCTCTCTCTCTCTCTCTCTCTCTCTCTCTCTCTCTCTCTCTCTCTCTCTCTCTCTCCCACACATGCCACCAAAATTGCTCTGATATCTCTCTCTCTCTCTCTCTCTCTCTCTCTCTCTCTCTCTCTCTCTCTCTCTCTCTCTCTCCAAATCCAGCGTGTTGCCCATGAATAAGAAAAATTGTAAAAGAAAATTCAAAGGTAGTAAAATGAATAGGACGATTTTTTTTTTAACATCGCATGAAGCGCCATTTTCTTTATTTTCGTTCATTTCTCTCATTGAAAGAATTAATTCCTCCCACGGCGTAATTACCACATTTGGCTGGCGTCCAGATCCACAGTGACGTGACCGCTCAAGCTTTCTGCACTGACCTCTCTCACTGGTAAGATAACCGTGCTATACTTCAATTATATTTCAGCAAACATCGACACTTAAAATCTGACACTCCTTTATTGAATTCCTTCAGTGGTGGAGAGCAATTTTATCATGAATTTCTGGTGTGATTAGATGATTTTACTTACATTAGGAAGGGTCTATGGACGTCAGAAGATTAATGGCGAGAGTCTTCACTATATTAATCCTCACATAAGTCTCTGAAGCTTTATAAAATCGCCAAATAGTAAGCAGAATAAATATAAAAACGCTTCATGGTACTTAAAGGGATTAAATTCGCAAGACTGGGAATAACATGAACGTCTGAACAGTGATCCATAGCCACTGACATACGTTACAGATAAAAACGTTGTATGATATTGAAAGAGAACAGTGGATAGGCTATGAAAGCAAAAACTCTCCTATCCAGATCAACAGATGACCAACAGGGGACCACTTCGACAGTCACACCTTATCGTTTGCTGACTAACCATCTAAAGTACTTCAGTCGTGATTAGGTTCCAAAATCATGTCTGACCACAATTTTTGGATTGGGAGCGAACCATAACAGAAACTGGTATAGCAATAGGGCTAATTCCACAGTCTTTTTGTAAGCTATCCAACCAAAACGCTTCCCATGTTGGTAAGCTCTCTAAAAAAAAATAGGAAACTTTGAAACAGCTCCCAGGTTCCTTTGGTTTGGGAAAGTACCTCAACTGATAAGGCAATAGGACCAATCTCAGTCTTTTTGTAAACTATCCGATCCGAAACGCTTTCCATATTAGTAAGTTCCCAAACAAATAGGAGACTGTGAAACCAGCAAGCACCTATCACTCGTCAGCAGCCACCCAGCCACCCAGCCAGCCAGCCAGCCCCAGCGTCCCTAACTGAGACACACAAAAACTCACGACCCACCGCACGTACGCCAACACTATCCAAAGAACACGCTGACGTAACTCACTCTCATTACACTCCTTGTTATAAAATCAGGACTTTATTTTAGTAAGAAAGCGTTTAGGGACCGTGCACTTCTTCTCTCCCTCCTTCCTCCTTCCTTCTCTCACCCAACCCAAATTCCTACACACAAGAATTAACACTGTAGTTTTTTTGAATGAGGCAAAATAACAGTGAGATGAAGAAAACGCATCGGATTACGAGGTTAGGCCAGTCTCGCGTATCAGTCGACTGTTACGCTTTCAGAGATCAAAAAGGAAACGAAACAAAAAAAGATAGATAAAACGCAGACTTACCTGTATTCGAGTAAAAGGAAAAAATACAAGGTGAATGCCGATTATATATATAACACCACTACAAAAGGTAAATATTTTCCTGTGGTTATTCTTTTTTTTTTTTTTTAAGGCAACTCCCTCGTTCAGGTTTTAATACCGTGCGGGAAAAATACGTGTTTTTTTAATGAAACTTGACCAGAAATGTTTACCTTCGGCCGCGCGTTGTTAAAGTCTCTTTGTGTGGTGGTGGTGGTGGTGGTGGTAGTGGTGGTAGTGGTGGAGTAAGAGGAGGAGGAGGAGGAGGAGGAGGATGAAAAGAGAAAATAAAGAAGAAAAGATAAAGATAAGGTAAAGAAAAAGTAAATGGACAAAAAATAATGATGATAATGATGGTGGTAATAACGACGATGATCAGGACAAAAATACAAAATTAATGTTGATAAAATTGCGTTTTTGACAAGAGAGAGAGAGAGAGAGAGAGAGAGAGAGAGAGAGAGAGAGAGAGAGAGAGAGAGAGAGAGAGAGAGAGAGAGAAAGCAAGAAAAAAGATATGCCAACAAACTGAGAAAGTACATACTAAAGAAATAAAACTGATAACTTCGCTGATCCTACACCTTATCCCTCCGAAAAAAGATAAAAAGACAAACAGTAGCATCGAGGCGTTTTTCTCCCATTCTTCCCTCGTGCACAGATTACCTAAAAGTGAATCATAAAATAGAGAGGAGAGAAAAAATGAGAAATCCATATTCCCAATCTGTAAACATTTCTCTCTTTTCTGTGTGTGTGTGTGTGTGTGTGTGTGTGTGTGTGTGTGTGTGTAAGGATCAGTAAAGATTTAGCCTTCATTCCACACTAGCACACACACACACACACACACACACACACACACACACACACACACACGAAGCAAAATTTACATCAGGGAAAGGAAGGCAAAGAGCGTCTCCAATTTCTCTGCCCCATTTTCTGATACACTCATCTCGCCAGGACAATGGAGTCTCCCTCTGAACTCTGATGAAAGAAAACTTCACGCCCGGGAGGGGGTGAAAAATGTGAGAAAAATGAATGAGGAAAGAATAGAATTTGAGGCGCTGGATCGCATATAGAAAAAGAGGAAGAAAATATTAGTTTTGTCACAAAAGGTTCAAGGAATACAGACCGCTGCCATGAACTTTGATAGGAAAAAAAACTATACGAGAAAAATGTAAGCATGATTCACAAGAAAATAAGTTTGAGTTGAAAAAGATTAAAAAATAAGGAAGAAAGAAAAAGATCGTAGTTTAGCCATCGGAAAGTCGAGAAGGAAATATTGTTTACATGTCAGCGAAGGTAAATTTGGATATAAGGAAAACGAGTAAAATCACGGGGAAAAAAAACTGAAATATGATGGTTATAAAAGAAAAAATAGAACAGTACATTAGTGCGATGCAGAGAGAAGAGTCAAGAAAGAAGTAGTGTTTACCTGTCAGCGAAGGTTAAGTTTGATATCAGAAAAACTTAATAAAAATAATAAAAACTGAAATTTGATGGTTATAAAGATTAAATAAAACAGTGCAGGCGCGTGATACATTAGCGCGATGCAGAGAGGAATGAATGTCTGTACCACTTACTGTAGGGAGGGAAGCACACCACCACCTATTCGTAATTGTCAGCGAGCTGTAATGAAGCTTTATAGGACAGGTTCCGAATGCTTTTACGACATACTACCGCTCCTTCCTGCCGCAACGACTACCCATCCCATCACCACCGCCACCACCACCACAACCACAACCACCATGCGTGTCTATGTGTTTTAGTTGAGATGATTCACCACAGCAGACTTTCATTTGTATATACAGTTGTTGTGAAAGGCAAGGAACTCATGTCTCTTAGTGGTAATCAATAGTGAGTTAATACTTTTATGGAATACTTTAAGCAATGTTTCGTTTTCCTTAACATTTCAAATCTAACTTCTGTCTTGTCTCTTTTTTTTAACGAGATAGTTTACGAAATGTTGTTTTTCTTCGGCACCTGAGCGGTTTTTTTTTTTCTTTATTTTCCAAACTATCGAGAATAAAAGTATGTATTGAAAACTGTTACATCAGATGCCTGGTTGCCCTTCACATTTTACATGCCTCGCTTTTATATTTTCTTCACTTATTCATCATTTCCTTTATCAGATCATTTTAGTTCATCGCAAGAAGTTTCATAAGAACAAACTGCTCTGTCACTACGAATAATTGTTCTTCCTTTGTGGTGCCTTGTGTTGCTGAGCGAGTTCTCCAGACCCATTAAGGTGTAAACACATAGAGGCGCTTTGCATTAACGCGGCTCAGGAATAAACATAATGCACAGGTGAGACTCCTACACACCTGGTAGCCATTATACCCACGTCTGCAGGTGGCACGCCATATCTCTCTCTCTCTCTCTCTCTCTCTCTCTCTCTCTCTCTCTCTCTCTCTCTCTCTCTCTCTGCACACTATGTTAAGGAAATGTTGCAAGAACAGTAAGAACGAAGGGCTCTGAAATAATGAACACCGGATACGTGGTTGGAAAGGTTACGAAATTTGTGATGGTAAATCAGTTTTTATTTTTGATGTTGGAGTGATGAGCAACGGCTTGACGTGAGCTAATGCCGAGTCATATGAGGAGACCAGACGAGATGGGATGAGATCACACACACACACACACACACACACACACACACACACACACACACACACACACACACACACACACACACACACACACGTTTACTGAGTTATAACTTCTGAGCCACAAAATATACTGCAAACAATTTTTTTACACTGATTCCCCAAAACACAGCATCCATAAAAACATGAAAGAACACTGCATGTTTAGTTTCTTTTTTTAAGGGAAAGCTAAAAAAGTGAAATATATTTTCTGAGCGCTCAGTGGTTGGAAAAAGTGTAAAGTAAAATGTACACACCCACTAGCAAACACACACACACACACACACACACACACACACACACACACACACACACACACACACACACACACACACACACACACACACACACACACAGCTTTGTTGACATTTAGAATCAAACTTTCACATATTCAATATAAAAACATGAGCAGGAAAGCTCTTGAGAGTCTTAGCACCAACAAATGAGGATAGTGGAGAGAACGTACGATGAGGAGAGAAGAGGTTGTCTTGTGCAGGCCGTAAAAGTTATGGCATTACTAAATCCAAACTGTGGAAACCTGTGTATGTCGTCTTCTTAAAGATCATTTCAAACAGTATTCCAGAGTCCGTCACTAGGTTTGTGTTACTTGCCATCCGTCTGTGGCTGTCTGTAGATTGATTCCATGAGTGACGTGAAGAAAAACATTAGAAAATATGGGCTCGGGAAATATAAATGATTGGAAATGATTTATAAGAACATCTGACAAGGAGAGAACCTTTTTGTTTAAGTTACATGAAAGTGACTCTTCTTTAATAATACCTTTAACTAAATAATACAAAGCAATTATATAATAATATAACAATAGAACAATATGAATGAACAATAGAATAAGATAACAATGATATATCTAAGTATCGCTGTGTGACATCACAGAACACAGAACTGGAGGCAATGAAACGTCCTAACAACTCGATCATTCATTTCGCTGCCAGTCATGTCTTGCAAAATGATACTCTAAAACTTACACGGGGCCATTCTATCAAGGCTGAGGAGCGGCGGTAACAGCCCAGGCGTCAGCAGGGAGAGCAGGCTTTAGGATGCATTAGGATACAAAAGTGCTCCTTATCTAAGTGAAAAGCCGTCGTAAAATTATCCTTTATGATCATTGCATTGGAGCGAGTGGCGGCGTGGGAGAGCAGTGCCGTGCCTCACCACACACAATACAGCGGGCCAGCGTGCTTCCCCTTCTCCCTTTCACCCATGTAGGGAAATAGAAGCAATGAGAACCGGGGAGCAGACAGCATGAAAGTAAGGCAGAGCAACACCTGTTTCCGTCTCTCCGTTGGTTGGCCTGTAAAGCAAACTCCTCAATAATGGGGAAAAAAGGAAAGGGGAAAAAATATCCTTCATTAAAACTTTCTTCAGCTGGCTCTTTGTTAGTTCCCGTCTTTTCTTAGCGGGATAAAACAACACTAAGTAATCAGGTGCAGTGTTGTGTGTGGCTCAGCTGTTTGTTACTTTCTTTCTAACTAACCCCATCGTCTCTCTCTCTCTCTCTCTCTCTCTCTCTCTCTCTCTCTCTCTCTCTCTCTCTCTCTCTCTCTCTCATCCTATTGCTTACTTCATTCTCACTCAAAATCATGCATTCACTCTCTATCAACCTTTATTGTTTTTCTCTTCTTTCTCTTTCTCTCTCTTTCACTCTTCGCTCTCACTTCTTTATCTCCCAGTATTGCTTTCTCTTTCTCCTCTCCGTCAAGTCTTCTCCCTCAATCCATTTCTCTTCCTTTTTTTATCCACCTCTATTGCTTTCTCCTCCTCTTCTCCTTCAGTCCATTGCTCACTCCTTCTCTGTCTGTCCGCCTCTCCTTCTCTCCTTTCCTCTTTCCCTCCCTCCCTATCCACCTCCTGCTCCTCCTTCTCTCCCTCCCGGCTCTATCAGCCTGACCATTCACTCCTCTTGCGGCACCAAAGGCCTATCAACCAATCAATCCCTTCCTCCCTCTCTCTCCCTCCCTCTCCCTCAGCTCTCCCAGGCACCGCTACCCTGCCACACCTCACTAACAAAAAGACAAAGTGAAGCCAGAGAGAGAGAATTTTCCACTTGTATTTTCTTTTTGGGATGTGGAATTCATGGTCTAAGGAGGTGATGGTGGTGTTCTATTCCCTTCCTGAGTCTTTGATATTGATGGTTTTATTTGGTTAGGGTTTTGTGTGTGTGTGTGTGTGTGTGTGTGTGTGTGTGTGTGTGTGTGTGTGTGTGTGTGTGTGTGTGTGTGTGTGTGTGTGTGTGTGTGTGTGTGTGTGTGTGTGTGTGTGTGTTTAATGACGACTTGTGGTTGTGTTATGTTTTAGTGTTGGTTTTGTGTCTCTGTTGGTTAAGTTGTTATTTGTCTCTTTCTTTCTTTCTATCTCTCTCTCTCTCTCTCTCTCTCTCTCTCTCTCTCTCTCACACACACACACACACACACTTATTTGTTTCTCTCGTTTTCTTACATGGTCTTCTCGTGCCATTGCTCACCCTGATTAATTCTCTCTCTCTCTCTCTCTCTCTCTCTCTCTCTCTCTCTCTCTCTCTCTCTCTCTCTCTCTCTCTCTCTCTCTCTCTCTCTCTCTCTCACATACACACACACGTATTTCTTGTCTTCCTTTTCTTTCTCTTTTCATTGTATTTTCTTCAGTTTCAAAATGTTTACCTTCAGTATCACTCACTCTCCACAATTTGCTCCAACTCGTCCCTCACAAACAACAAAAATTATGGCAACAACAACAACAATAACAACAACCAAAACAAACAAACAACAAAAATCAAGGCAAAGTTACCTCAACAACAAACCAAAAAAAAAAATACATGCCACAAACAAAGGATGTCACGTACACACACATCCACACACACACACACACACACACACACACACACACACACACACACACACACACAGAGAGAGAGAGAGAGAGAGAGAGAGAGAGAGAGAGAGAGAGAGAGAGAGAGAGAGAGAGAGAGAGAGAGAGAGAGAGAGAGAGAGAGAGAGAGAGAGAGAGAGAGAGAGAGAGAGAGAGAGAGAGAGAGAGAAGCATTCATCACTTTTTTTATACTTTCAACTACACATACACACATGCACACATACATACATACATACATACATACATACAGATATTCTATTTCCCCCAACATCACCACTTCACCTCCTATCTCGACTTTTCCCTCCTTACTTTTCCTCGAGTCTCACCTGCCTCCAACACCTTCCAAGGCCACACAGGGAAGGGTCACGCTCGCCGCCCCATCACCTGCTGCCTGTCAAGTCTTGTTTACACGATGCTGTCAAAATTCTGTCTCTCATTTTAACTTTTATTGTATGTGAGAGAGAGAGAGAGAGAGAGAGAGAGAGAGAGAGAGAGAGAGAGAGAGAGAGAGAGAGAGAGAGAGACAGACAGACAGACAGACAGACAGACAGACAGACAGACAGACAGACAGACAGACAGACAGACAGACAGACAGACAGACAATAAAACATTCAACCGATACACAAAAAAAAAAAAATACAGAAAAATATATCTACAAAAAAACTACATTACTTTACCAGACAGACACATGAAGAGGAAGACAAAACAAAACAAAACAATGAAAACAAACACACATATCCATATATAGGCACTGTACATGCAAACAAACCAAAACAAAACAACGACAACCACCATCACCACCACCACCAACACAACAGCTGAAAGAATCCTCCCGGGAGAAAACAGTATTCAAGTCGCGGGAAAAGGAGCGGACCACCCTACGGAACGAGACAGACCCACATTGAACACGGCATTCAGACTCAGATATGCTCATCCTCACTGTGGCCACATCGCTTGAGTCTCCTTCAGTGTGTGTGTGTGTGTGTGTGTGTGTGTGAGAGAGAGAGAGAGAGAGAGAGAGAGAGAGAGAGAGAGAGAGAGAGAGAGAGAGAGAGAGAGAGAGAGAGAGAGAGAGAGAGAGAGAGAGAGAGAGAGAGAGAGAGAGAGAGAGAGAGAGAGAGAGAGAGAGAGAGAGAGAGAATTACAGGAGAGGTAGAGAAGATAAAAAAAGAAAGAGAAAGCTATATTGCCGTCAGTTTGTTTTTCTTCTCTTCTCAACAATTAGGTTTAGGAAGGGTTAGAGAGGGAAATTGAGAAAGTTAGACAGAGGGAGTGAAAAAAATGCTAGGTTGTGTTAAATGTGTGTATTCTCTCTCTCGTTTAATTCTGAGAGAGAGAGAGAGAGAGAGAGAGAGAGAGAGAGAGAGAGAGAGAGAGAGAGAGAGAGAGAGAGAGAGAGAGAGAGAGAGAGAGAGAGAGAGAGAGAGAGAGAGAGAGAGAGAGAGAGAGAGAGAGGGGGGGTTACGCACATGTTATCCACTTATCTCAGCCTCGAAAGAATAGAAATACTGATTGTTTTGAACGCAAGTCACAAACAAGCCAAGTATTTTGAGTGTAGAAAACAGAATGATCAAAACTGCATCTACCAAATTTCTCCTAATATCAATCCTATCAAGAAACTTATCCTCCAATTTAGTGTGATCCTTTTTTAACCTTTGCTTCAGCGATCTGCATCTCAGTGAGCAAATTTTTCCATTCTCTTTGTTTATCTAGACTGTATCCCCTCTTAAGAAAATAAAATAATAAATAAATTAATTAAACTGTTATCGTTACTAATCTTACATAAATAGATCTGTTACCGTGCTAATGATACTCTCTTTTTACCTGTGAATTGTGGCTTTAGACATAAAAGAAAAAATAACACTAACACTATGACCAAGTTAGCTAAATGGTCTGAAAAAAATAGGAAGTATCTCAGGAGGAGGTAGTAGACACCTACCGAAACAATAACTTACTCCCAGTGAGATCTAATAGCACTAGTTCAGGAGGTGCTGTGAACCTTCCATTAAAGCTAGTTGTGATCTCGTTGAATGTTTCCCTTTGTGTCTCACAACTCAAGGGGGTAGTCACAGCCTACCCTCTAAAGACAGCTCTCCTTCTTCACACAAAACTACATGCACTTACCACACATACACCCTTCACTCCAAATCAAAATTTAAAAGAAAAATGGGACCCAAAATAAACAACGCCTCGGAGTCCCCTCTGGGGAGGGGACCAAAATGTCCCCAGGTCGGACACCTCTCCTGTTGAAGACCACAAATGCCTTGACACCTCCCTCAACTTTTTCTACATTAACTTCTGCAACATTCGCGGTCTTAGATCTAATTTTCAATCTGTGGAACACCACCTCTCCTCTACTAAACCTCATCTTCTTTTCCTCACCGAAACACAGCTGTCTGAGGCAACTGACAGTAGCCCTTCTCTGTTCCCTCCTACTTTCTCTATTCTCATTTTCATTCCAAAGCTGGATGTTGCGTCTATGTACGCAACGACTTAACTTGCTCTCGTGCCCACGCTCTTGAGTCTTCCGAATTTTCCACCATCTGGCTACGACTTAACAGTCACTCTCAAACTAAATTCATCTGTGCTGTTTATCTCTCCCTAACTCTTCTGACTATAGTAATTTCTTCGACTACTTAACTTCTAAAGTGGAGCACATTCTGTCCCTCTACCCTTTCGCTGAGATTTCCATTCTTGGAGATTTCAATGTTCACCACCAGCTTTGGCTTTCCTCTCCTTCACTGACCACCCTGGTGAACTAGCCTTCAACTTTGCTATCCTCCATGACCTAGAGCAACTGGTGCAACACCCTACTCGTATTCCTGACCGTCTTGGAGACACGCCCAACATTCTTGATCTCTTCCTCACCTCTAACCCTTCTGCTTATGCTGTCACCCTTTCATCTCCGTTGGGCTCCTCCGATCACAATCTCATTTCTGTATCTTGTCCTATTTTTCCAATCCCTCCGCAGGATCCCCAAAGCGAAGGTGCCTCTGGCGTTTTGCCTCTGCCAGTTGGGGGGACCTGAGGAGGTATTATGCTGATTTTCCTGGAATGATTATTGCTTCCGTGTCAGAGACCCATCTCTTTGTGCTGAACGCATAACAGAGGTGTTAGTATCTGGCATGGAGGCGTACATTCCTCATTCTTTTCTCAACCTAAACCTTCTAAACCTTGGTTTAACTCAGCCTGTTCTCGTGCTATACATGATAGAGAGGTTGCCCACAAAAGGTACTTGAGCCTTCCATCTCCTGAATCTCATGCACTTTATATCTCTGCCCGGAATCATGCCAAGTCTGTTCTTCAACTTGCCAAACACTCTTTCATAAATAGGAAATGTCAAAATCTTTCAAACTCAAACTCTCCTCGTGACTTCTGGCATCTAGCCAAAAACATCTCAAATAACTTCACTTCTTCATCTTTCCTCCTTTATTTCATCCTGATGGCACCACTGCCATCTCTTCTGTCTCTAAAGCTGAACTCTTTTCTCAAACCTTTGCTCACAACTCCACCTTGGACGATTCTGGGCTTGTCCTCCCTCTCCTCCTCCCTCTGACTATTTCATGTCTACAATCAAAATTCTTCGTAATGATGTTTTCCATGCCCTTGCTGGCCTAAACCCTCGGAAGGCTTATGGACCTGATGGGGTCCCTCCTATTGTTCTCAAAAACTGTGCTTCTGTGCTTGCACCTTGCCTGGCCAAACTCTTCCAACTTTGTCTATCGACTTCTACCTTTCCTTCCTGCTGGAAGTTCGCCTACATTCAGCCTGTTCCTAAAAAGGGTGACCGTTCTAACCCCTCAAACTACCGTCCTATAGCTTTAATCTCTTGCTTGTCTAAAGTTTTGAATCTATCCTGAATAGGAAGATTCTCAAACATCTGTCACTTCACAATCTTCTGTCTGATCGCCAGTATGGCTTCCGTCAAGGTCGCTCTACTGGTGATCTTCTGGCTTTCCTTACTGAGTCTTGGTCATCCTCTTTAGAGATTTCGGTGAAACTTTTGCTGTTGCGTTAGACATATCAAAAGCTTTTGATAGAGTCTGGCATAAAGCTTTGATTTCAAAACTGCCCTCTACGGCTTCTATCCTTCTCTCTGCAACTTTATCTCAAGTTTCCTTTCCGACCGCTCTATTGCTGCTGTGGTAGACGGCTACTGTTCTTCTCCTAAACCTATTAATAGTGGTGTTCCTCAGGGTTCTGTCCTGTCACCCACTCTCTTTCTATTATTCATTAATGACCTTCTTAACCAAACTTCTTGCCCTATCCACTCCTACGCTGATGATACCACCCTACATCTTTCCACGTTCTTTCAGAGACGTCCAACCCTTCAGGAAATTAACAGATCACGCGGGGACGCCACGGAACGCCTGACTTCCGATCTTTCTAAGATTTCCGATTGGGGCAGAGAAAATCTAGTAGTTTTCAATGCCTCAAAACTCAATTCCTCCATCTATCAACTCGACACAACCTTCCAGACAACTATCCCTCTTCTTCAATGACACTCAACTGTCTCCTCTTCCACAATGAATATCCTCGGTCTGTCCTTTGCTCATAATCTTAACTGGAAACTTCACATCTCATCTCTTGCTAAAACAGCTTCTATGAAATTAGGTGTTCTGAGGCGTCTCCGACAGTTTTTCTCGCCCTCCAACTGCTTACTCTGTATAAGGGCCTTATCCGTCCCTGTATGGAGTACTCTTCGCATGTTTGGGGGTTCCAGTCACACAGCTTTGCTTGATAGGGTGGAATCGAAAGCTCTTCGTCTCATCAACTCCCTCCTCTGACTAACTGTCTTCAGTCTCTTTCTCACCGCCGAAATGTTGCATCCCTTTCTATATTTTATCGCTATTTTCATGGTAACTGTTCTACTGATCTTGCTAACTGCATGCCTCCCTCCTCCTGCGGCCACGCTGCACAAGGCTTTCTTCTTCCTCTCATCCCTATTCTGTCCAACTCTCTAATGCAAGAGTTAACCAGTACGCTCAATCATTCATCCCTTTCACTGGTAAACTCTGGAACTCCCTCCCTGCATCTGTATTTCCGAATTCCTACAACTTGTCTTCTTTTAAGAGGGAGGTATCGAGGCATTTGCTCCCCTAATTCTGGCTGACGGTTTTGGCACTTTTTGTACTCTTTGGAGAGCCAGCGCTCAAGTGGGCTTTTTTCTAACTTTCTTTTTTTTGCCCTTGGCTGGCCCTCTTCCCTACGTAAAAAAAAAAATACACTTTCAATAGATCTCAGGTGCAAATTAGATGCAAAATAATGAGTTGAGGAAAAGCGAAGTGTACACCACAACAGTTAATAAAGAGAAATAATGAAGGGCTGCAGGAATGTTTGGACGCACACACCCACTCTCACACTCTCTCTCTCTCTCTCTCTCTCTCTCTCTCTCTCTCTCTCTCTCTCTCTCTGCCTGGCGTTATTCATGGGTAGTTTGTCGGGTAGAGAGAAGGCCAGCAATCATCAGCACAGCCTGCCAAGTACCTGAACGGCCAATAAATACAGAAACAATGACGGGGATAAAGGGGTGTTTAGCTGCAATGCCGGCTGCTATCCATGCACAATTTGTTGGCCACGCAGAGGAATACTAACCGGGGAAAAAAAGTGGAAAAGCGCTTGAAAAATACAGACGCATAAATAATGAAGGGCTAAACTTTGATAACGGGAGGCTCACCTGCACTGCCTCATATTATCCATAGAGTGTTTGGCAAAAAAAAAATAAATAGAAAATAAAACAAATAATAATAAATAAATAAATAAAAGGGTGGATAGCGACTGGTGAAAATTGAGAAGTGCGTGCATCATGACCATATGTACAATAATGAAGGAATAACGAAGTGTTTAGCAGCACAGTCTGACATTATCCGCACACTGTTTGTTTGGTAAAAAGGTGAAGCGGAGGTTTTTAACTGTAAACGAACCGGACACATACACCTGCATTTGTGGAGCACCGCAGCGGCTGGAAAATAAGAGCCTTTCAAACCATCGTTACCTTTACTATAGAATGAAAAAAAAAAAAAATCACGAAAAAAAAAATTCGAGTTTTACCTCAAATAAGCCAGATTACTTAATGAATGGGGGGAAAAAAATCATACAAAACATTCATATGGCAAAGTAATGGAATAAGCCACCAGTAAGAAGATAAAAACAGTGCTCATTAGTAGGTAACAAATAAAGGATTAATACGGATCAGCAGGATTACCTTCAGTTATATGCAGAATAACAGGAAACCGAGACTCATGTAGAAGAAAGCACCATTTAATATACTTAATCCTAAAAACCTTCAATTTCTATTTTTTTTTTTTTCACATAAATAGAGCGGGATACATCAACTAGTTCATTACTTTAAACCATTTCCTCTCCCCTCTCCCGCCCTCTCCCACCACACACAAATGGATAAATAAATAACCTCATCCTTTTGAAATACAACTAAGATTCGTATTTTGAAGAACATCGCCATCTTTCTCTCATCACGACTAATTTCAACGGCCACACAAATAATCAGCCTGGTTCCAAACAATATTTACTTCCTGTTATCAGTGCTGAAATCTTAATCTGATACTCGAACCATAAAAAGCACTTACAATTCGTGTCACTTCAAACAGAGACTTTTGACAGCAACCAAGGCGCGGAGAAGCAGAAATGATTCACACAGTATTGTTTTAAAATGTCATGCCACTCGCTGACTTCTCTTTGATTTTCCCAGAGTCAAATTAAAGTATTAGCACATCACAGGAGTGTTCGCCTTTACCACTTTACACCTCCTACTTTAAATAAGGTAAGTGTACAATATCACACGCGTCATCAAGAGCCTTAACACCCTACACCTCTTCTCTAAAGCCAGAATAGCTTATAGCAGGAAACTTCACCTTTACTACCCAACACCACTTTACTTTTTCTCTATACAATATACACTATCACAGAATAAAGCCAAAAAAAGGGCCTGGTGCTCCTTGATCTTCCTTGGAGTTCCTTAGTGACGCGGCAGAGCAAGGAAGAGAGCGAGGAGCGAGGCGTGGCAGAAGTGAACAGTGCCAGATGGAAGCAAGAATTTGAACCAACGACTGACTCCTTTTTTCCGGGGAACAAAAGACGAACAGAAGCCAGAAAACGCGACTCAAAATACGAGTATCTCCTTTCCCTGGGACTGTGGAGTGATTGGGGCGTAAGAGAAGGCGGGGCGGGGCAAGACGGTGGAGGTGGCAGGGATGGATAGGGAATAAGGGGTGAGAGAGAGACACAGGGGAATAGAGACATAGGGATAAGTACGGTGGTAAAATGAGGGTGAGAAACAAGAGGAGGAAGAGAAGGAGAACATGCTGAGAAGGGATGGAGAAAAAATAAACGGAAAAATACGTATGGAGGAAAGGGAAAAAGTTCAGAAAAGGTCAAAAGGATAAGAATAGAAGAGAGAAAAACGATAGTGCAGGGGAAGGAAAAGGACAGAAAGGATGAAATGGAGGGAGGACACGTGTGGGAGAAAAAGTATGGCAAGGGACAAATTGAGGACACAGAACAGCTAAATGAAAGAGGATGGAAAGGAAGAGGAAGGGGGCAATGGGGCAGAGAATGGGAAAAGGAGAGAGAAGAAATAAGAGTTACAGTGAGAAGAGAAAGTGAAACAGAGAAGAGAAAACGAAACGGCTAAAGGGAGGGAGAAAGAGAAACGGAAACCTGACGGGGAAATGCGAGGGAAGGGAGGAAGAGGAAGAGGAAGAGAGAGAAGAGGAACAATAGCAAGTGGAAAGTTAAATGCCAGACCTATTTCTCCTTTTTTTCCCACGAGAGGTGATGGCACGAAGGGGAATAGATAGATGGCCGTTGTTTACTCTGTACTTATCTCGACAAATAAGTCTCCGGTAACAGGAAAAATGTAAATAGACATTTTTCCCCGAGGCTCTGAGGTTTGGAGGGCAGAGTAAACATTCATCGTGTTGTTGTTACGTTGTTGTTTACTTCGTGCTTCTGAGTAAACAATGCCAACTGTGTGATTCGGCCCACTGGATGCTGGCCGCGCGTGTGAGGGACGAGGACTGGGCGGACTGTGTTGGGGTGGGGAGAGGCGGGTGGGAAAGGGGGCTGGGTAGGCAATGCACACCTGGCTCAAGGGAAATGAGTAACTAGAAAATGAGTGATTGATCACGCACATGGAGAGCACAGCGGCTGCTGATATTGGGGGTGATGGTAGCAATGACGACACTAGCACCACCATCATCAGTAGTAGTAGTAGTAGTAGTAGTAGTAGTAGTAGTAGTAGTAGTAGTAGTAGTAGTAGTAGTAGTAGTAGTACAAAAAATACCGCTAACATCTGCCTACATACACCCCACATAAATTGCCATAAGGTGGATAGTATTTCTTTTTTTCCGTTGTCCCCTTTGAGTTCCTTGACATTTAAGATCGAGTTGTGACAAAGGTACGGGCGATCGGGTGACCTCAAGCCAGACCAGCCACTCCAACCTCCTTCCACGGCTGCCAGCGGGTGAGTTCCGTGAAGGAGAGGCGGATATACGGAGGGTTGCCATTATGTGTGGGTAAGGTGACATGATACTGCGTCGTGCCTTGGCTGGTAACCGAGGGACAGCAAGCCCGCGGAGTGAAGCGAGGAATTCGTCACAAACATCGGACACACATAGCCTTGACTATAAATAAAGAGCACTGACTAGAAACTTCGGCGATTCCGTCTCCTTACTTCCATGCACTAACATTTATTGACCAAAATGGAGGAGGAGCAGCGAGGAGGAGAAGGAGGAGGAGGAGGGAGAGGAGAAAAAGAAGAATAGTAATGCCGCGCTGGGGTTTCACGCAATGGAAAACCAAGTCATTACTGATGCCACTCTTAATGTAAATGCATGACAATAATTCACAAGTGTATATTATCGTAGGAAAGAATGTACTTGTCAGGAACATGAAAATTCAAGGAAAGACTGCAGGTTTAATTTACGGTGCAAGGAAGACTGAACATTGCAATTATTAGTTATTATAATTGAAAATTTGTGATAAATCTCTGCCGGGAGATACTGTGCATTGTGTGTGGTCTGCCATTGCAGGGAAAATATGCGATGAAACATTTGTCATTATATTTTTGCACACGAATAAAACCTTTCACAAGAGCTTCCCTTTTACAACAAATTCAATCACGCATCCTCCCGGCGCGCCATGACAACTTCCCTTAAAGTTTACCCTGACATTTCTTTACAGGTGCGGGAAGAGGAGACCACCGCGCCGCCACGCCGAGGGAGACACCGAGGCGTGACTGGACTCTGCTGCGTTTGATGAATAAGTGACTGCTGTCTGGAGCACAAAGATGGTAACTGATGCTTACATTAGTGTGCCATGAGGTAAACATGTGTGATGTGTCAGCGTTAAAGATTCAAAAGCCAGTCGTGCAATGTCTCAACTGATCTCATATATTGTTCATTTCCTTCAAAAAGCTGTACAGTAAATATGTAAGATGTCAAACTGAAACTTGTCCATGTAATAGAGAAGACACTGAGGAAAACAATAAGTAAGCAGTCGACCACTAAGCGCCAACATAGCCGAAGTGCGCTTTTGATTGACGGACATGAATAAGTGAATAAATATAAGAACACATCAGACGTCTTGACAGCACCACCGAAAAACAAAAATTCTAAACCTTGTACCAATATAAACGCCGTGCAGTAAAAAGTGGCAAACTTCCCTCAGCTCACACGTACACACACACACGTACACACAGACAGACAGTTAAGGCACGCTGCCAGAACCTTCACACCATAAGACGGACACAGTAAATCCTTAAGAGCAGCAAAAAGGATTCTCAGGAAACATCTTGACTGAACCAGAACTGCGAAACGACGCCTCCTTAACACTGCCCTCTCATTGCCCATCTGCTGCCTCTTACAACCCGCGGAGGCGCCACTTCTGCCCCTTACTTTGTGGCTCCCCGCACCTCTTCCCACGGCCAGTAGCAGCTTGAATCAAGGACATCATGGCAGTGAACGTGGTCATTCCTCTACTCATCCCCCTTGAGGAGAATCTGCGCAATGGTGAGTGTGAATCAGTTTTTTTTTTTTTTTCGTCAGTATTCAGTTTTCAGATTATTTCTTTATCTATCTACCTATCTGCCGAGGTTCTGTGCCCATGTGGATGTTGGTAAGTATGGAAGACATTGCCATATCTTTCTGTCTTCTTGGGTCAAGTTCAGTTGCTGGTTAGGAGTGTTTCATGGAAATGGCACTCCTCAATACGTCCCCTCTCACTGTCTGAGTGTTCTATTTTCTTCCTTCTTCTCTAATTTTCTTTTCTCTTATTGTTCAGCAGTATTTACATATCTCGCTAAGGTTACTATTCCATCTCTGTAGCACAGGAGGTGAGAAAAGATCCTTGAATACGAGAAAATGTTAATCTTTCACGTTTTCTTCCAGCTTAAGTGTCAGTGAATTTGTTGTCGTAAAATGCTAGTCCTTTGACTACTGTGACTTACGCTCAACTCAATAACCTTACGTATTAAAAATTTACAACAATCTCACTGCCTTTTACACAGCATAGGATGTCATCGAATATTTACCAAAGTATTTCCAGCGTTAGTAAATTTTCATCAGTAAATTTAGTCAAGGTTCAAAACAAGTGTCACGAACAGTCAGGGGACTAACTTAGGGACAGGTGTTGCTAGAGGGAATTACTTGGCTTTACTTTTTGGGGCCACAGACTGCACCTAATTCCTCGTGAACTCAGAGGTATGTGGAGGAAGAGAAGACAAAGATAAGGAATGGGAAGAGGATGAAATGGAACGACAACAACGATAAGGAAGAACAGACGGCATTTTGGAGGAGAAAAAGAGGAAGAGAAGGAGAAGGAGGAGGAAGAGAAGGAGGAGGAGAAGGAGGAAACAGAACATGAGAGCAGTAGGAGCAGGGGAAATTAAACGGCGGAAAAGTTTCATAATGTAACTTGGAAAGAGATTGGGAAAGATAGAGATGGAAGGAAATGGCCAGATTAAGGTGAGGAAAAAGAAAGCTATTATCGAGGAGAATGGTCCAGAGGAAGGAATAAAGAATCGCAGCGGTGTAAAAATAAGAACTGAAAGAAAGAAACACGGGGAGAGAAAAGAAGCGCATTTATGGGAAAAGAAAGAACAGAGGAGAGGGAAAGAAAAGTAGTGAAGACTAAAACCAAGGAGTAAATATCAGGAAACTGTGAGACTTGGAAGGAAAATAAGAGAATTGTAGTATTAATGTTGAAATGAGTGAAAATTATGAAAAAAAATGAGGGAAAAATGAATGAGGGTGATAAAGATGTTCCAGTTTTGTTATCTCTGTTATCATCTCTTGGCATCTGTTCTCGCTCGTAGATAGTAAGGGTCTCTCTCTCTCTCTCTCTCTCTCTCTCTCTCTCTCTCTCTCTCTCTCTCTCTCTCGTCTAATTCAAATAAACAATTTGAAATATTTAAAGAGAACAATTGTCTTCCTTTTCATTCATATCTATATTAATTTGTTCATTACGACTAGCCTTCCAATATTCTTACATGTCTTTCATGGAATTTCGTGTAAGATTATGCATATATTACTGTAAGAATTAAAACACACACACACACACACACACACACACACACACACACACACACACACACACACACACACACACTAAAACAAATACTGAGGAGTAAAGCTGCAATTCCCACAACCTCCCCGCGACAGACAAGGCAGCAGTGGGCGAGTCAGCGGGTGGTGGTGCAGCCTTAAAGTACCCGGGACTCAGCAATATTGATACGCACTCCCCGGGACGCCACAGCGAGGCAAAAAGACGCCATGAAGTCTCGGCTGTGCGAGTTTCATGTTCTTGTTCCGCTCAGATATTAGTTCGAGTTGAGGAGTATTTGATTTGACACTAAATACTGGGGAGGCTTTGTTATGTATTGGGTTTGAATAGTACAAGAGTTATTTTTATTAGTCAGTAGTAAGATCTAACCCCTTCAATACTGGGACGCATTTTTACCCTGATATATGTGTACGATTAGATTTATTGACATTAGAAAAGTCTATGGAGGTCAGAAGATTAGTGGCCACAGTCTTCACTATTTTAATTCCCCACATAAGTTTCTGAAGCTGTATAGAATCACCAAATAGTAAGGAGAATGAATATGGAAACGCGCCATGGTACTCGAGGGATTAAAAGATGATCAATTTATGGATGGGATGGGGCTAGTCATGGTTCATATATGGAATGTCTGTTCGCTTATCGTATCTTCCCTTATTCTTTATCTAGTTATGTTCGTATGTTCAAATAGGTTCGCGACAGGATATTTAAGGAATAGTTCCCACTTGATATTCATTCTTATATACATTATGAATATATGATAGCCATTGTTCTGACTTGCACTTATTATAACTGTCTCCCACACAGTTATACACAAAGTCTGCCACTTCAAGATCAGTCCATGGTAAACACATCTTCTTATATAACTTCAAGAATTAGTTGTAGCACCTCTCCACGAACGGCAGCCGAAACTTTCAACTTCTGGAAATTACTTAAATGCTTTTCAAATATCCTTTTATTGTTTTGGCTTTCATTACTAAAAACATGTTATCTTATTTAAGTAACCCTAAAAAATAGATAACAGAAATATGACTACAAGTGCTAAAAGGGTTTCAATCATGAATGGTCTTTCGAAATTAACCTTTACAAAATTCAATTAAACTGAGTCAAAGGGTTGAACATGACCACGTAAAGTGAATTATTACACACTCATTAAATTTGCACGAAGCCTCTATGCATATCAAATAAAAAGGACGAGGATTATGAAGCTCTCCATCACATAAACTAAACACGACCTATCAACTTGCAGCAACAGAACTCTTTACACCCATGCATACCTCTCTCCTGCATCATTCCCCACACCACAGCTGCCCCCGCTCCTTCACTAGATCCCTCCCCCAACGAGTATAGCTGGCCATTCCTGCACCAGATCCCTGCAAGTGGAAGCCCCGCGCCGCTCCCACATGCACGCCCCTCACGCTGGAAATCTGATGAAGTCGCTCTGTATTCTAAGCGGCGAGTCTGTTCCCAGCATTTTCCTTCCTTGGCGATATGAAGGGAATATATGCATTTCGATTTCTTTCCATGGGCGGCCGCTGCGTCTCAGGGCAAGGCAAATTCTAGTCTCCAGAGCCACGACCACCACGTGATATTGCCGCGGCTGAAAGCGATGTGGTCCATTTAGAATATGACTCAAGACGATTGACTCAACACAGTGACGTAGTCCATTTTGAATATGGCTCAAACGAGGAGGCAGTGCACTTGATATATGTGTCTCGAAGGTGGAGTTTACTTAAATTACTGACTAAAAGCAACAGTGCATAATTATCTCTAGTCAAAGGAAGGAAAAGAGAACAATTAAGGGAGACAACCAAATGAAGTGAATTAAGGAAGAAACAACGATTCAATTTTATGTAAGAGGGGAAAGCTGGCCAAGAACAACATAAAACGAAAAAAAACCCCACTTAGTTGCCAGTCCCTTGCAAGTCCGAGAGAGTTGGCTAAAATAAAAGAAAATATAAAAAAGTGATGTCTTGACACCTCCCTCTTAAATGAAGCCAAGTCAAAGGAAGTTGGAAATACAGAAGCATGAAAATCATCAGTGCACGTGTTTCCTTGACGCATCGCCTGTTGGTGAGATATTATGACTGATAGGTTACTGTGTCTGTAAAAATTGAAAAGTAGAAAGAATATATCAAACGCCCGATTTTTTAATGTGTAATACCAAGCAAAAAAAAAAAAGATGCTAAAAAGATTCCTCAACGAAGGCAATGATGTTCAACGCACTAGATTTTCTTTTTCGCTTTTATTTTACTTTCACTACGTGCCATTTGTGCAAAGAATCACGTTACTCATAGGAGTCAAAACAGATAAAAAAAAAAAAAAAAACCTGCTAACTCATTTCGCTCTTATAACAGAAAACACAAACCACAGAATTATCACCTAAAAAATAAATAGATAAATATGTAAAAAAAATAATAATAATAATACTCCACACTATTCCACAATCTTATTTATAACAGTGAAATAAACACCAATAACTCTAAAAGTCTTCACACACAACAACAACAGCAGCAACAATGACAACAACCTTTCTCCCCACACCATCCCCGACCCCTCACAACACACAGAACACTGACAACACTTAAATAAAAACAAACCACAATAACACCCACCCAGCTCCCCACCCACACACACACACACACACACACACACACACACACACAATTTCCACCTCCTCCAAAAGATAAACACAGGCCTTGAATGGGACACAAATTCACACCAAGATTAAACGTCAAGGGATTCACCGTCACCCGCCGTCGTCAGGAGAGCTGTGAGGGTGTCTATCTGTGTGGCTGGGAGGGTGTTGGAGGGCCGGGGAGCAGCGGGGGAAGAGTGATGCTACGGCGTGGACTAACTGCCGGGTATCACTGCCTTTATTTCTGTAGTGAGCGAACTTATTGGAGATCCTGATGAGATTTTCCTCGAGAAGTGAGTAGCAATAATGTGGCTAGGACGTTAATGAGAGGCGAAGAGGAGAGAGAGAGAGAGAGAGAGTGTGCGAGAGTGAGGAGTAATAGTAGTAGTGTTGGTGGTGGTGGTGGTGGTGGTGGTGGTGGTGGTGGTAGTGTTGGTGGGAAGACGCTGCTCAAACGATATAATGATGCGAAGGAGAAGGAGGAGAAAGAGGAAGAGGAGGAGGAAATAATCGCCTTGGAGCATCACGTGACAAGTGAAGGGAGCGAGATGGCAAGAAAGGAGAGAAGAAGGAAGGAGCTCCTGTCGAAATCTCCCATTGGTGTTTTCTAAATTCCTGATTTTCTCCACTTTAAATTCATGCAGTGCTAGTCTCAACGTTATTCACTGAGGCTCTTCGCTTCGTTTCCCTTCCCTTCCCTTCCCTTCCCTTCCCTTCCCTTCCCTTCCCTAGCCTTCCCTGGCCTACCCTTCCTTCTCTCATCTCATCCCACCGTCCCTCCTTCCTTCCCCTCCCTTCCACCTCAGAGGGCAACCAGGAAATGGCTCTCCCTCCTAAGTCAATAAGAGCTTTCCATCCACATATAAAGAAGAATTTTGGTAGTCACAGCAACCATCAGAATTCCCCTCAAGTAATAACTAAACTGAAGGAGAAGTAGGAGGAGGAGATGGAGGAAAAGGACGAAGGGAAAAAAAATGAAGAGATAAAAGATAGGAATACAAGAATATCAGGTAACAAATGAGGTATAGGTTGTTAATTAAGTCAGGTTTCAATTTTGCAATGGCTTCAATCACTAGTGTAACAGGATGACAGTGAGATCGAGTGCAGCTTCCCGAAAACTCTTCCTCTACCACCAAGCAACTTAAAAAAAAAATAAATAAATCAATAATCACAGGAATAAAAATGGGGGAAAAAAATAATATACCTAGACGAGAGTGAACAGGATGCAAAAATCAGAGCAACTTTCATTGGGGAGGAAAGAAGGAGGAAGAAAAGTTGACGCATACGAGATGTGGTGAAAGGTCATGCAAAAATCTGAAGGTGCGAGACCGAAAAAAAAAAATGTGAAAATATGAAAGAAAAAATAAAATGCAAAATGATGGTTTCTCGTTTGATCGAAAATAATTGCAGTGGAGAATTTTGCAAGCGTAAATTACTCTTGTTTAGTGAAAATGTTTGCATGGACGCTATTTAGTAGTAGTAGTAGTAGTAGTAGTAGTAGTAGTAGTAGTAGTAGTAGTAGTAGTAGTAGTAGTAGTAGTAGTAGTAGTAGTAGTAGTAGTAGTAGTAGTAGTAGTAGTAGTAGTAGTAGTAGTAGTAGTAGTAGTAGTAGAAGAAGAAGAAGAAGAAGAAGAAGAAGAAGAAGAAGAAGAAGAAGAAGAAGAAGAAGAAGAAGAAGAAGAAGAAGAAGAAGAAGAAGAAGAAGAAGAAGAAGAAGAAGAAGAAGAAGAAGAAGAAGAAGAAGAAGAAGAAGAAGAAGAAGAAGAAGTAGCAATAGTAGTAGGCGAGGAGAAAAGGGTTCATTTTTTTTTTTTTTTTTTTTTTTAGCCAGAAGTATTCCAAGACTTACACATTTCCTCCACTGATCAAAGAGTAACTCCATAATTCACGAAGTTTCCCTTAATTGCCTTACCTTTCCTTCCATCTTTTCTCGGGAATTCTGTCTATTTTTTTCTCTTTTCTTTTCCGATCGAAGAATGTAACACGGAATGAAAAGTGAACCGGTGAAATTCTTTGAGTCAGAATCGAACACAACTTGAACAAAAGAAAGAGAGGAAGGTTAAAGCAATTAAGGTTCCGTTCCCTAGAGGGTTTCGTCTTCCCATTTTCTATTTAGGTACCAGAAGAATAATTGCACCGTGAATTCAGGTGAGGGAAAAAGTCACCTGGAAATATATGTGTGTGTGTGTGTGTGTGTGTGTGTGTGTGTGTGTGTGTGTGTGTGTGTGTGTGTGTGTGTGTGTGTGTGTGTGTGTGTGTGTGTGTGTGTAGAACCTGTCTGTATACTAAGAAGGGGACGTGTCTTGTGAATGTGTGTGGGGAAGATTACACACACACACACACACACACACACACACACACACACACACACACACACACACACACACACACACACACACGCATGGTAGTAGTAGTAGTAGTAGTAGTAGTAGTAGTAGTAGTAGTAGTAGTAGTAGTAGTAGTAGTAGTAGTAGTAGTAGTAGTAGTAGTAGTAGTAGTAGTAGTAGTAGTAGTAGTAGTAGTAGTAGTAGTAGTAGTAGTAGTAGTAGTAGTAGTAGTAGTAGTAGTAGTAGTTTATTGACAAAAACAAAAGTAATATAGAAAATAATAATAAACTAAAATAAAATGATAATAATAATGTCTTGTGGAAACCAAAACTAATAATTGTAACGTAAAAATAAAAAACACTCTCTCTCTCTCTCTCTCTCTCTCTCTCTCTCTCTCTCTCTCTCTCTCTCTCTCTCTCTCTCTCTCTTACTGTCCCACATTATCAAACCTCCCACGAATCATGTCATAAAACTGTAGCTCTTATTCAGAAACTTGCTGGCTTTCTTACGGGCAAGGAGTGGAAGGAGAAGGTTCACTTGATAATCTAATCCTTAAGTCCGTATTCTTTAAGACTTTCTTTCCTTTGCTTTATTTATCGGTATTATTTTCAAAGGCCACAGAGATTATTCCCCAGATTTTTCTAACTAACAACGTAGAATCCTTGTCAAAAAAAAAAAAAATAAATAAAGAAAACAAAATTAAACTGAAACTTCTCTAAAAGGAGGTGAAATAATCCCAATACTTTTTTACAATACGAGTTTCAGTTTCAGTCTCTCTCAAAGTTGCGTGTTTTGTAGTTGTATTAAATCATCTCTAATGGGAGTAAGGAAGACAACGCGGTGGTGGATCACAGGATGGTTGTTGCTGCTACTGCGTAGATGTCTGTATTAAATCAAGATACTATGGAGTTAGTTTGAGTTTTCCCTCCCTCCATCGCGCACTGGCTTTCGTTTGATGTACTGAAAACTAAAAGGAATAGAGGATTTAGCTTTAAGAGTATATTACCTTGACACTATCACCACCACCACCAACACCACCACTAACACCATCATCACTGCAACCGAACACAAAAGCAGAAAGGTTTTAAAGCACAATGAACTATACAGAATATACAAACGTTTTAAAATATTTCCCTACAAACGTTACGACTTTTCCATGTACTTTGCTTCCCACAAGTCCTTCAGCAGCTGTACACACACACACACACACACACACACACACACACACACACACACACACACACACACACACACATTACGGAATGAAGAAGTGGCCACGCCTCGCCCTGCGGCATCTCGTAATATTGAACTTTATTATACGTAAACGTCTCGTAACATCAGAGTTATTATATGTGTCTGCCCTCGGTTACACGGTGGGTTGTAACTTACGTCGTTATTGCCTTTTTCTATGCTACCCTACGCCTCCCTCTACTCTGTCCTCTACCTCCTCCGCCCCAGTCTATTCACAAGCTATGCCTTCCACTCTCCGCTGCACACACTCTAGTTCTTAAGTGTGGACTCTTACAAGGACTATTTTTCAAAGGCCATACATATGAGTAGTTCGACTTTATTTGGTGTATTTCTATTAATGAGGAACTCTTATTATGCTGCCACATCAAATACATTTCAGTCCATTCTCTTAGAAATGGAAGATATAAGACGCCGAATTCATGCATATAATTCTCTTTTGTACAAGTCTTTCCCTTTAACACTTTGAAACCTATCGAATAAACTTGCTTTCAAAACTCATCACCATCTTTCGGCACAGTCTGTTAAAAGTATCCGTAGTAAGACGCTGACACATTAAAGAATACAAGACCAAATGAACACAACACACTCATACCAACCCTTTAACTCCTTCAGTACTGAGACGCATTTCTGCCTTGAATTTTGGATACGATTAGACGATTTTATTAACATTACCTAGGAAGTGTCTATGGAGGTCAGAAAATTAATGGCCACAGTCATCACTATTTCAACATCCACATAAAATTCTGAAGCTGTATAAAATCATCAGATAGTATAAGCAGAATGAATATGAAAACGCGGCATGGTACTGAAGGGGTTAAACACAAACATTTCCCTTTACACCTTGAAACCCATCCCCATCAATCCCCCTTCAATTGATCAACACACGCCACTCCATACCACTGCAATACTCCACTTAAATCCACAAACAACATGAACCACTTAGCCCAGGCCACACTCAACCAAACCCTCCACCTTCACCATCTGTTACACTTATGAAAAACTCCCACACTCCTTGCTAACCGAATTCCTGTCTGGTGGAGAGAACAGCGGAAAGAGAGTGAGGGGAGGTTGAGAAAGGAGAAGAGTTTAAGTAGGGCAGCCCAAGATTATATAAGAGAGAAGAGGCAAGTGTTGGGAGATGAAGGAGAGAAAAAGAGAGAGAGGGAGGGAGAATCTTGTTTATGTGTCTTGTTGTTCTTGTTAGTATTAGTAGTGGTGGTGGTGGTGGTGGTGGTGTTACTGGGGTGCTGACGGTGTTCCAGTCTTTTAAAAGTCTCCCTCTTCCTTCTCCTCTCTTTCTCTTCCTCTTCCTCTTCTTCCTAAATCCAAATCTTGCGTCTCCCGGGGAAGTCTGTAGGATAGATAGTCTGTCTGCAGTGTGGATTGTTTAGGCAGAAAATCTATTTTCTTTTAGTTGGCTTCGTGACCTTCTCTTCCTCTTCCTCTTCCTCGTAAACCTCCTTCTTCTTCTCTTCCTCCTCTTTTTTGTCGTTTCGTTCTCGTTATTTTAGTTTTATTTTTCTTTATCTGTTATTTCTATTTCTTTGGTTTTGTTGCTTTTTTTCCATTTCCTTTACTTTTCTCTTTTTCTCTTCTCTTCCTATTACAATTCGTCATCATCATTTTCTCCTTTACCTCATTTTCCTCATTTTCCTCCTCCTTATCCTCCTTTTTTTCTTTCTTCTCTTCTCCTTCCTCATTCTGCGCCTCGTCCTTCTCCTATTCTCCCTGTTCCTCCTTCTGCTCTTACACCTCCTTCTTTCTTTAGTCTTTCTCTTTCTCCTCATCTTTCTCCTTTTCTTCCTTCTCCTCTTTTCTCTCTTCTTCCTCCACCTCCTACAATTTTATCTTATCGTTTCCATTTTTCCATTAGAGTTATAGTGACATCCAGGCGTCTCCTCGCCTCCAAACTTCTATGCTACGATAAAGTGAACTAGGAAGAATATATGACCGAGAGAGAGAGAGAGAGAGAGAGAGAGAGAGAGAGAGAGAGAGAGAGAGAGAGAGAGAGAGAGAGAGAGAGAGAGAGAGAGAGAGAGAGAGAGAGAGAGAGAGAGAGAGAGAGAGAGAGAGAGAGAGAGAGAGAGAGAGAGAGAGAGAGAGAGATACAGAGAGACAAAGAGATGCAGAGAAAGATGCAGAGAGAGAGAGACAAAGAGATAGAGAGAGAGAAAGAAGCTTAAACCTGAATCCCTACTGATCTGACACACACACACACACACACACACACACACACACACACACACACACACTATCGACAGTACCTCTTTCATCCCATGGCAGACTAGGCACGGCAAGGAGCAAGCCCTGTCAGGTGCAGTGGCTTGGTGATTCCTCCGGCAGGATTACCATATACGCAACTACACACCCACTCACCCACACACACACACACACACACACACACACACACACACACACACACACACAGGAAGACGAGAAGGCAGTGATGTGATGTGTGTGTGAAAGGCTTAGAGGAAGGAAGGAAAGAGAGAGGAAAGAAAGGAAGGGAGGATAGCAGGAAAGGAGGAAAGAAGGTGAAAAGGAAGGAAAGGAGGGAGGGAGGAAGGAAGGAAGGAAGGAAGGAAGGAAGGAAGGAAGGAAGGAAGGAAGGAAGGAAGGAAAGAACAATACATGAATAATAAGATTTTTTCCCCTTTCCTAGTTTTCTAATTCATTTTTTCTTAACACTTACAATTCTTTACTTTTGCTTACGTTTACTTGACCTTCCTACTTTGCCCAAAAAAAATATTTAATCATGACAAAAACAGAAAAAAGGGTGATTTGTCTACCTTTCCACACACCACAAATAGATTTCCCTTCGTAATCACAGGCAACAAAATTTCAAAAGCGTTTAAATGGCAGAAGGAAGATAGAAGACAACAAAGAAGGAGAAAGGTGGAGAGAGAGAGAGAGACGGAACAAAGGTAAAGGAAAGAAGGAAATAAAGAAAGAGGAGCTGCAAAGAGGGCAAGAAAGGAAGGGTGAATAAAGTAAACAATAAAGGAAAGAAGAAATGAAAAAAGACCGAAAGAACGAAAGAAAAAAGGAGGAAGCGAGAGAGAGAGAGAGAGAGAGAGAGAGAGAGAGAGAGAGAGAGAGAGAGAGAGAGAGAGAGAGAGAGAGAGAGAGAGAGAGAGAGAGAGAGAGAGAGAGAGAGAACCATAAGGATGACAGGAAAGGATCTAAGACTAATCTCTAAGAGGGGAGGAGGGCAAAGAGGGAATGACACTCGCGGGAATGAGAAAAAAAAAGAGAGAGAAAAAAAAAAAGAACATCCACACGGCCACTCCATCCACCCACATCACCAACAAAAAAAAGAAAAAAAATATGGAGAAAACTCAGTAACTCTCTCTTCCGTTTCTTCCCCTTCGATCCTCAATGAAAGAGACAAAGGGAGAGACAGAGACAGAGACAGAGAGAGAGAGAGAGAGAGAGAGAGAGAGAGAGAGAGAGAGAGAGAGAGAGAGAGAGAGAGAGAGAGAGAACGAGAGAATGCTTAATCCTTTACAATTCTTTCTTATTCCATCACGAAGACTAAAAACCCAGTGCTCCATAAACGACCGCTAATTGAACTCCAGGTGAAAAATGGAAGGAGAGAAAGAAAGAGAGAGAGGGAGAAAGAGGGAGAGAGAGAGAGAGAGAGAGAGAGAGAAGAGGACAGGTAAAAAAAAAAAAGAAAGAAGAGGGAAGACAAGGAAAAATTAAAGGAAGACAAGAAGAAGGGAGAGAAAGGGAGGAAAGAGGAAAAGAGAAGTGCAGGAAATAAGAGAAAGAAGAGAATAGTGGAAAGGTGGAAAGGAAATAAACAGAGGGAGAGATAGAATAGGCTGGATAAATGATAATGGGGAGAGAGAGGAAGAGAGAGAGAGAGAGAGAGAGAGAGAGAGAGAGAGAGAGAGAGAGAGAGAGAGAGAGAGAGAGAGAGAGAGAGAGAGAGAGAGAGAGAGAGAGAGAGAGAGAGAGAGAGAGAGAGAGAGAGAGAGAGTAGAGAGAGAAGAGAGGAGGAGGAGGAGGAGGAGGAGGAGGAGGAGGAGGAGGAGGAGGAGGAGGAGGAGGAGGAGGAGGAGGAAGAAAGGATAAAATGTAACGTTATTTCTCGTAAAGTTTATATTATTTCTCTAAAAATCTACCAAAAGTTACAAGCACAAATTTAATCTCTTTTTCCTACACACACACTATCTCTCTCTCTCTCTCTCTCTCTCTCTCTCTCTCTCTCTCTCTCTCTCTCTCTCTCTCTCTCTCTCTCTCTCTATCCTCTAACTCCACTAACTATTTACCTGTTCTCTCTCTCTCTCTCTCTCTCTCTCTCTCTCTCTCTCTCTCTCTCTCTCTCTCTCTCTCTCTCTCTCTCTCTCTCTCTCTCTCTCGCTTGCCATTTTTCTCTCCCTCTCTTTAAAGCGTTCTGACCTGAAAAGCAGCGGAACGTGTATATATGAAGGGGGAGCACCTCTGAAAAAGCCGAGGCCACTTCCACCTCTGAGGGTTTGGCTGGTAGGTGACTCTGAAGTGTTTATGCTTTTACAGTACGATTTATAGCTTGGTTTTTCTATGAAGGTCCTTTTTTCTGTGTCTTTCTTTCATTTTCTTTCCGTTTTCCTTTCTTTTTTCTTTTCTCTCGCTCTCTCGCTCTTTTTTCTTGTTTTTTTTTTTTTGTTCCTGTCGAGGTGTTTAAAGTGTTGAGTGGATGGGTTGTGTGTTATTTATTTATTCATATATTTTTCTTTTCCTATTTTTTGTTTAGTAAGTTTTATTTTATCTTATTTTATTTTTTTTTTTTTTTTTTGGATGGGGGAAAGGTTTAAAAGATGTAGGGTTGTTTGCTCTCTCTCTCTCTCTCTCTCTCTCTCTCTCTCTCTCTCTCTCTCTCTCTCTCTCTCTCTGAAAATATTGCCCATCAAAATGTAACATCAGTGCGCTCCCTGCTATCTAATCCCGGCCCCCAGACACACACACACACACACACACACACACACACACACACACACACACACACACACACACACACACACACACACACACACACACACACACACATCCTATATATTTTCATCAGTGGACAGCTTCTCGTGAAAGGGCAAAAGAAGATACAGCAAGAAAAAAAGGAGCGACTAGTGTAAAAAAGTGTTGAGAAACAATAACTTTTCCTCATTCTCAGTTCCGGGACACGAAACTGTGACAAGTATAAGAAACACAGACGAGGACCCGGGACATACTGCAAGCTGTCTGGTACTGGAAGGAAGGCTGCTGCAGAAATTTCTTTGAGTCAATTTATTGTTGGTAATCAGGATATGGCATAAAATAATGGGTTAAAGATATATAACGTTAGATTTTAACCCCTTCAACACTGGGACGCATTTTCATCTTGAGATTTGTGTACGATTAGGCCATTTTATTGACATTAGAAAAAGTCTATGGAGGTTAGAATATTAATGGTCACAGATCTCACTATTTCAATCCCCCATATGTGTTTCTAAAGGTGTATAAAGTCACTAATTAGTAAGCAGAATGAATATGGAAACACGTCGCAGTAAGGAAGGGGACAAGAGACAAAAAGGACCTGTATTGTTTCTTAGAGTGGTGGATTACTTGGAATACTCTAAGACTACGTAATCAGTTCAGGTAAAGAGCTTTGGAATGAGAGAGGATAGATTTAATGAAGAGAGTTAAAGGTAGATTATTCATAGGCTGGTAAGTTTGATTCAGGGACGATGCAGCACGAGTAAGTCTTGTAGCTGCTTCAAACTTTTGTCTTATTCTCTATCGTCTTATTCTTTATCATATTTAACCGTCTTCTTTTTTTTTTTCGACTTCTCTATTTTCGACTTCTTTATGAGTTCTCCTTTGCTCGAATTCTTTTTTTTTTTTTAGTTCTCCTTCGGCTTTTCTTTTATCAATTTCTCCTTTTTGTTTCCTTTTTATGTATATTTTTTGTAACTCCTCGTTTTTTCGACTTCTCATTTTTTACTTGGTTTTAGACTTTCCTTTTTTTTTTGTCTTGTTTTGTGCTCTTTTTTTTTTAACTACTCCTTTTTTTAGTTCTTCATTTCCGTCCTCTCCTTTTTTTTTTTTTTTTTTACTTTTACTTTTTCGACTTCTCCTTTGTTTCTGATGTTCTTAGGAAAAATATCTCTAACAAAAGTCGCATGGAGCAGTTTATTCATTCCTTCCATGTTTAGTGATCGTCTTCATCCCAGGTGTCTGAGAGGGAGTTGCCACACGGATCACTATTCCTGAGAGGGGGAGAGAGGCGATATAATGTAGTGAGTCTTACCGTTGAATATAACAATGGAAACTGCAGTGATGACCTCCAGTATTCACAGTGAGGGTTCAGGAGGGTCTGGGGACAAAAATATTATTTCGTGTTTACCTTTCATTAATTTCTTTGTCACGGTGGGAATATCTGGATGTAACACAGGGGAACACGTGAGGTGGACAGCGCCACCGCGGCACCTACACCACCAACACGCCAAGCAGCCACTCCTCGGCTTGTATTTGAACTTTTCCACCAACATAGACGCATGACCCATCCATTACTTAAACACTACACTTCGCATGAGTTCTCTCACTTAGGATCCTATACTTAACTCCCTCTGATCCCAATATTACTGATCCTGGGGGTATCTTTCTCGAAATTAATACGCAAAGGGGTACATGAATGATTTCGGTATCAACCAAAGGATGGATTAATGACACAGTCTTCTCTGAAATCAACGATATTTGCTTAGGTCAAATTTCCTTCACATAATGTTGTGTTTTTCTCAAGGCTGTGCCATTTATTAAGAGAAAGACAATTTTAACTGTAATCGTAGTAAGAGTACCGAAACCTTTCTCTAAAAAATGTTTCATGTTACGAGAAAATTCTTTCATGTTGGCTGCGGGTAATCTAACAAGGCAACATAAGGAATTTACTTTCTTTGTGAAGAAAAAATGCTTACATACTTATGTTATTTGAGGTACAGCATTCCTCAGTGTATATAGTCCACAACAAGTCCCTCTGTCAGAGAACAAACAAACGTTACCTTACCATATCCAATACAAACGTCCATCTCGTTTCTATTGCAGAAATACACATATGTCAACGTTTACATTTTCCAAGTAGCTCGGCTTTTACCTTCATCCCAAGGCAACGCGTCTCCGGAGAGGCGCCTCCCGCCACCCGCTCCCTTTCTACTCTTTTAAGAATCTGTTGAAGAAATATGAGATGTTTACGAAGACAAAAAGTACCGCAGGGACCTGCCTCGTCGTCAGCTTCGTCTGCGCTTCTTCCAACATAACAAGATTGACTTGGACGGAAAATTGGCTCTCCCTAAATTCAGGAAAGGCATCCGCCAGACAGCCGCCACAAGATGCCCGCTTGCTAGTGGGCGGGGCACAAAAACCTCTATCTTTGAGGGGCCATCCCTTCACTTGGCGGGGGTTACCCTCGGCACAAAAGCAGTTGAGTGTTGTGCCAACAATCTGCAAGACAGATATGAAATTGGACTGGAAAGCTGCCAAAAGAAAATTTGTGATTCATCAACACAGCAAAACATGGGGAGTGTCCCTCGGGAGCCGCCGATCTCAACTTGGAGGAAACTGAGTTTTCTCCCAGTCTTGTTGTGCTCTCGTCATGCCAGCCCTGCGTGTGTACAAGAGCAGAGATTTCTTCTTTCTTTATTAGCGCAATAAAATTATCAATCAATCAATCTCTCTCTCTCTCTCTCTCTCTCTCTCTCTCTCTCTCTCTCTCTCTCTCTCTCTCTCTCTCCTTCATGCGGGCGGCGAGCTCCAGGTCACACAGGAGAGGAAAGCCACAGTACTGTTTTCCTCTGGTAAGAAGACAGAAGTACTTGTGGCTCAGCAGATAACAAGTAAATTAGAGTCCTTCTACAAGTAGCGGCGGAACTTGTTCTCAACTAATAACGCCTAAGTACAATTTTCCCCAACACAAAGAGCGAGCGAGTTAGCGTCGCGTCGTCGGATTACTATCGTTTATGAGCGAAATTAAACCAAACTTTCATAATACACAACAACTCTGACGAGATCCACGATATTAAACTGGACACGACGAGGCGAGTTCGGGATAAACTTCTTGCCTCTCCCTGTCTTCCCCCCCATCCTCTCCGCTCCCTTCATCTTCCCTCCTCTCGCCTCCCACCTCCCCCCTTCCTCCCACTGTTCCCGCCAACACTACGTACTGTCCACCATGTTTCTGTTGCATCACATTATTAACATTTTTCTGACCATCAAGGCACATCATTTGCCCGTCGGTAGAGTCACGCGATGTGCACAGGAGCGTGGCGTGAGTGTGGGTGGAGTTTTGCAGACAAGGTACACCACCACCATCACCACCACCACCACTTCCTCCTCCTCCTCCTCCTCCATCCCATCCTATTCCATCTCGTGCATTCTTCCTTCTATCTCCCAGGCTATCTATTTCTTTCTTCCTTTTCTTCCTATACATTTCCTCCCCACCATTCCTCTCGTTCTTTATTCATCCCAAATTTTCTCCATCCTCTCTTTTCCTCCCCTTTCGTTCGCCATCCCGACTCACCGATCTCTTATTCCCAAATCTCCAATACTTCCATCTTCACCTCGAGATGTTATCCACATATTTACATAAAAAGGAAATAAAAGGAATGTCTGGCCTGTAGGGAGACACTGAGGCATGTGCGAGGGAGGGAGGGAAGGGAGGCGAGGCAAGGGAGAAAAGGGGGAAGAAAGAAGGGGAATGGAGAACAGGGACGGAGAGAAACAAGGGGCTGGAATAAAAAAAAAACGGGGAAATAGAAGATTAATATGTCAAGAGAGAGAGAGAGAGAGAGAGAGAGAGAGAGAGAGAGAGAGAGAGAGAGAGAGAGAGAGAGAGAGAGAGAGAGAGAGACAAAGGGTCTTCTAGGGAAAGAGGTTAAGGACGTACACGATAGATATAACAACAACTATCCAGAAGCTCCACCGAATCAGAATATTTTCACCAATAAACAAATACTCCCCCAATAAATCCTGCAGCTAACCTCACCACACCTGTTGCTAAAACCCTAAAACTAGTCGACATGTGTACATTTCATTTTAATAAACTGCCCGGTGGTGCAAAATGTCAAAGTTACTCCATTATTCTAGTTTCCGATTACCTTAGAGAAATATTGCACGTGTATGTATGTGTGTGTATGTGTGTGTGTGTGTGTGTGTTCATATAGTGGTAGTTGGAAGATATTTTTACTTGATGATATTGAATGACAAAAGACTCAAGCCAGTGTTCGTCATGGCAGTGAGGGGAGGAAAACGCTGCCACTAGGGAATGGAATGACTGATCCGAGTCGACACGTGGGGATGAAGCGCCAAGGTGGACAAAGGCAAGAGACACAGACTTTCAGGAACAAGAGATCATAAATGAGAAAACACACCGAATAAAGGGTACCACGTGAATCATTTATGAATACTGAGAGTGAGTGATGGTGGCTAGCAACAGCAAGTGCATCTCAAAATAAATCTTTATAGCGTTGATGAAACTGACACAACGTTCTGTATCATTTTCGTGCACTGTGATGGCACTTTGTTTGTGGTACTTGTTTAGGTCCCATCCCGTGTTAACTCTTAGCTTGTTACAACCTTTTTCTTGAGCTTAGTAAAAGTATCTGGGGAAAGTGATTAGATTTGCAAGAAATATCACCAGCAACTAAAGAAGTAATGATTCCTTCAAAAGTTTCAGTGCTTACGCCTTTATTTTGTTTAGTGAATGTCAGTCAGAGTATTCACTTAGCAGGTGTCGTTGCGTCAATGCCGGGAAGAATTAAGAGGAATGACGAACGGCAGCTGCATTACTGAGTCAGACCACGCCCGCTGAGCTATTTTGAAGGCACTCTAGGGAGGCGCTGCAGCAATGCGTCGATGGCGTGCCTCCAGGCCCCTCGATAAGGCCTCTGCATCTTTATCTTAAAAACTAGTCTATATTTGCCTCTCGTCCATCAATTCTGCCACTTTTCCTACTAAAACAACAATTTCTGGTATGTTTTGTCCATCATCATTAAAGATTTACAACGAATGTGCTGGGTATAAACTGAAGCAAAAGAACACTATTTATTTTCGTTTTTTTTTTGTCAGTCACCGAGCAGACACATTTCAAAAAATTCAAAATAGTTTATTCCTTTTTCAAAACATAAATGATTTCACCCAACAACGCCTGAGTCAGCTCCCACCACCTGCACGAGCGGAAACAAAACATGCGACTTTGAAATCTGCTCCATGAATCGACAATTGAATAACACATGTGGAAGATCACGAAGACCTGGGCAGAAAAGCGACCCTATAGCCAACAAAGCCTGCACAATATCATATCCCGGAAAACAAAGATTTCTATAAAGTCTCCACGCCATAAATACTTATCCCATACTTATAATCTGTCCTCCATGTTTACATTTCCTTTTATTTCAATGACTTAGGGACTCAGAATGAAAATGTTTGTTTGGAGATTCTAAGATTTAAAGAAAGTATAACGGGGAAAAAGAAAGGAAATTGATGTTAACTGTTCTGAGACTGTTTCTCCCGTGAAGGCATTATTAAGTCAGGAGGAAGAAGGCTAGAAATCTAAGTCAATAAAACAAAGATTTAAACAGAGTAAGGTGAGTGATAGTCTGATTCTCGTGACGTGACAACACAGAAGGAAATGAGACCACTGATTTCTAGCTTATTATCTCTCACTATATAAATTAAATCACTTACAATACAAGAAATAATGATACACACAATATCAATTCAAAATTAATCGATAGTATAACACAGAGAACACGCAAGCCAAGTAAGCACGTCAGAATAACGAAACAATTGTAACTATACAAAAAGACAATTACTATTTGTTCGATCTTTGCTTTACAGAGAAAGTGATATAAATTTAATCAACACTTATGAACCTAACTGTATGGTCTAGATACTGGATAAATTGAAAAATTAAAGGAGTGGTTTTTTTTTCTTAATATAGATAATAAAAGATATCAGTACTGAACTAAGAAATAGTATAAAATAACAGTTATCTTTTTATTTGTGTTTTATTCTATTTATTTATTTACATTTTCTCACTTAAGAAAACTTGTGAGAAGGCTTTGTGATGTCTCTTCAGTTCTTTAACATTTAAATGGACAGTTTTGTGACAGAGAGGAATTTCAGTTTGTTAGGTCAAATGTTTCGTGTCAGGTGAACACGAACGCTTCTCTTCAGACGCAACGTGAATCAACTTGAGTGTCGCTGCCCCGCCTCCTCAAAGCGCCCCAGAACGCACGCGTCGCCTCTGTTCAGTTACGATGATGAAATATCTACACGAAACCCAAGTTGTTAGACGGACATAGAATTAAACACACACACACACACACACACACACACACACACACACACACACACACACACACACAAGAACATAAGAAAATGAGGGAAGTTGCTAGAGGCTGTCAGGCCTACACGTGGTAGTCCCTGTATGAGCAAAGCTACCTAATTCCACACACACACACACACACACACACACACACACACACACACACACACACACACACACATGCAAATAGATAGATATATAGATAAAGAGTTTACTAACCAGAGTTTCAATTACTCACACACACACACACACACACACACACACACACACACACACACACACACACACACACACACACACACACACACACACACACTGAAGCAATTAGCGATGGGGGCAATTCCGGTGAAATAATCAATGTTCTCATAACAGTGGCAGGCGGATATGAAATCATTAACATTTTTATGCAGATGTCCCTAATATTGTTTCCGCCCAGCCAGCAACGGCCGCCCCGCACACTGCCTCCCTTGCTTGCCTCACTCACAGACAATATTGAGGTTATCTCTCAGTATCTCACTCTTATACTCCTGTTTGTTTATATACTTTCAACATATCAACTGGTGCTTAAGTGATGTAGAGATATCCTGGGTGTACAGTTTGTCAGTCAGTCAGTCAGTCAGCCTCTCTCTCTCTCTCTCTCTCTCTCTCTCTCTCTCTCTCTCTCTCTCTACATTACTTATTCAATAACCTGTTTTGTTTCCATGCGGAATATTTACAACTCTTATTTGCCTACTGTAATTTATTATCAATGGAAGCAGGTGTGGTTTGAGTCCTATAAAACAGTACATTTCTAGAGACACGTACACATGTTTATCATTATCTATATTACTGTGTCCTTGGCCAAACACCATTTTTATTTTTCCCTATTCTTCTGTAGCACTGGAGGGAATTGGTCGATCACCTGAGCGTCGCATGGAATATAAATGAGTACACGCTTCACAAATGCGTACCAGCCTCCCCCCGTCAGCGATGTGAACCAAACTTACAAAGGGTAACTTATTCAATATTTCTAACTTTTCCGCTACCAGAATAATATGCAACTTGGACGCGACAAACACCACAGGGAATGGCCCCAGTTAGGTCTATACTGTTTCTTTGCAGCTTCTTTTTTTTTTCTTCTTTTTCTTAGCTGGTAATGCTCTTATAGACGTTCTTAAGACTGAGGCACCAAGCCCAGAACGTGCATTATTAAACAACGTATTCCCGGAAGGACACACGTAGTCGGGTAGAAAACTGTGGGATCTGTTCACAAACGGAGATTTTACCTTGCATATTGTGAGCTGAAGGGGGGAAGTGGGAATGGAAGGATAGTTTTACATGTTTAGTGTGAGTTGAGAAGGAGTTTTACATTATATTGTGAGTTCAGAGGGGGAGTTTACATGTACGAGTTCAGTGGGAGAGTTTACATGTATTTTGTGGGTTCACGGAAGAAGTTTACATGTATATTGTGAGTTAAGGAGAACAAGTTTACATGTATATTGTGAGTTGATGGGAACAAGTTTACATGTATATTGTGAGTTGATGGGAACAAGTTTACATGTATATTGTGAGTTGAGGGGAACAAGTTTACATGTATATTGTGAGTTGATGGGGAACAAGTTTACATGTATATTGTGAGTTGATGGGAACAAGTTTACATGTATATTGTGAGTTGAGGGGGACAAGTTTACATGTATATTGTGAGTTGAGGGGAACAAGTTTACATGTATATTGTGAGTTGATGGGAACAAGTTTACATGTATATTGTGAGTTGATGGGAACAAGTTTACATGTATATTGTGAGTTGAGGGGAACAAGTTTACATGTATATTGTGAGTTGAGGGGAACAAGTTTACATGTATATTGTGAGTTGATGGGAAAGTTTACATGTATATTGTGAGTTGAGGGGAACAAGTTTACATGTATATTGTGAGTTGATGGGAACAAGTTTACATGTATATTGTGAGTTGATGGGGACAAGTTTACATGTATATTGTGAGTTGATGGGAACAGGTTTACATGTATATTGTGAGTTGAGGGGAACAAGTTTACATGTATATTGTGAGTTGATGGGGAAGTTTACATGTATATTGTGAGTTGAGGGGAACAAGTTTACATGTATATTGTGAGTTGAGGGGAACAAGTTTACATGTATATTGTGAGTTGATGGGAACAAGTTTACATGTATATTGTGAGTTGAGGGAACAAGTTTACATGTATATTGTGAGTTGAGGGAACAAGTTTACATGTATATTGTGAGTTGATGGGAACAAGTTTACATGTATATTGTGAGTTGATGGGAACAAGTTTACATGTATATTGTGAGTTGAGGGGAACAAGTTTACATGTATATTGTGAGTTGAGGAGAACAAGTTTACATGTATATTGTGAGTTGATGGGAACAAGTTTACATGTATATTGTGAGTTGAGGGGAACAAGTTTACATGTATATTGTGAGTTGATGGGAACAAGTTTACATGTATATTGTGAGTTGAGGAGAACAAGTTTACATGTATATTGTGAGTTGAGGGGAACAAGTTTACATGTATATTGTGAGTTGATGGGGAAGTTTACATGTATATTGTGAGTCGAGTTTACTTGTATATTGTGAGTGGAAGGGAAGAGTTAGAGGGAAGAGTTTACTTGCAGATTATGAGTGAGAGGAAAAAAATCTAATTACATATTTTGAAAGGGAAAGAAAAAGTTTACTAGTAGACTGTGAATGGGAAAGAAAAACTGAACTGAAGATTGTGAGTGGGAGAGAAAAGCTTACTTGAAGATTGTAAGTGGAATAAAAAAGCTTACTTGAAGATTGTGAATGGGAGGTAAAAGTTTGCTTGAAGATTGTGAATGGGAGAAAAAGCTTACTTGAAGATTGTGAGTGGGAGAGAAAAGTTTACCTGCAGATTGCGAGTGGGAGAAAAAAAAAGCTTACTTGAAGATTGTGAGTAGGAGAAAAAAGCTTATTTGAAGATTGTGAGTAGGAGAAAAAAGCTTATTTGAAGATTGTGAGTGGGAGAAAAAGCTTATTTGAAGATTGTGAGTGGGAGAGAAAAGCTTACCTGAAGATTGTGAGTGGGAGGAAAAAAAAAAGCTTACTTGCAAACAGTAAGTTGGAGAATGGAAGGAAGAAGCTTACGTGCAGATTGTGAGTTGAAGGAAAAAGTTGAATTGTACATTGTGAGTGAGAAGGGAAAAGTTTACATACATTTTATAAGCGGAAGGGAAAAGTCTACTTGAAGATAGTGAGTGGGAGGAAGAAGTCTAATTGCATACTTTGAAGGGGAGAGAAAAGCTTCCTTGCAGAGTGTGAGTGGGAGGGAAGAGTTTATTTGACCATGTGAGCGAGAGGCAGCTTTGTCCCAGCACCCCTGCCTCTCTGCCTCAGTCTTCGTATTTCACACAGCACCTCACTCTGGCCCATATTCTGAAACACTTCTGCGCCTCACCTCCACTATTTTCAGAGGTCTCTAGTTGAAGTTACAATTATTTTTAAGGGGATTTCTGTAATTCTAGTGCCATATTAGCAAGGTTTCTGTATTACCAACAAAATAAATTATCTTTAGAACTCGGCTAATTGTCTCTGTGTTTTTTAAAGATGGTCGTAGTGAGAGAGGGAAGAGTTTCTGAATATGGCGCTCTTTCTCTTGTCGGTGTGCATCCCGTGTACCATCTTGAACCTGCTGCTGCTGTTGCTACGTCCCTCCTGCAGGTGTCCGATCCGCCTGTGTCTCGCCTGATCCCTTTAACAGACTCTCGCAGGAAACCCTCACGGATCCTTATCGTCTCCATATATTCAACCTTAGTAAAGAACAAAAAGGGGAAGAATAATTAAGAAAAAATACCAAACGATCATTTTTTTTGTGTGTGCGAATCTTTTCCTCCAGCAACACAGAAGGGTTTGTTTTAAATAGCGCATGCAAAAAAGAGCGTAAGTGCATAATGTTTACGAAGGAAGGCGGATCGAGCGAATAAGAGTGGCGATAAGGGAAGCGGGAGAGGGGAAAGCCAGTCTGTAAATCCAGACAAGTGGAGGGAGGCTGGTAGGGAAGAGTCCCAGTGACCTTTTTAAAAATTTACACTGAATATATAGAGGAAAAAAAATCGTCTTTTCTTTGTTCTGGCATTGAGACTGGAAGCATCTGATACGCCATGTCGCGGCACTCAGGCGGGAATAAATATTTGTCTCCGCTGTTTTTTTTTTTTTTTTTCGTAGTTTCATTGATAAGGAATGATTTTGATTAATAAATAAATGGAGAGAGCTAAAGTTGGTAAGATTTCTCTCTTTCTTGGTGATATGTGCTAACATTTATTTATTTATTTATTTATTTATTTATTTATCTATTTTGGTATTTATAAGTATATCTACAAATTCATCTATTTATTTTTATTCAGCTTCACTGATTTAATTTATCCGTTCTCTCTCTCTCTCTCTCTCTCTCTCTCTCTCTCTCTCTCTCTCTCTCTCTCTCTCTCTCTCTCTCATCCTCCCCAAACTTTCACATATCTCTTTTTCTCTCTCTTTTTTAACTCTTTTTTTAACATATTCTGCCAATCAGGATAAGGAAGATGTAATACCGTTGAAAAGACAGAAAAAAGAGAGTGAAATTACGCCCGAAAAATGCGTCCACACCTGCTTAACTTTCCTTCATGGCCGTCAACTTTATAAAAACCTCGTCTTAAAGTTCCCCCTTCCTCCGGTTCTCTCTCTCTCTCTCTCTCTCTCTCTCTCTCTCTCTCTCTACACTTTACTTCACTCCCACTTCTGCAAGTCTCCCTCCTTCCATGTATCTTTTCAATTTTTTTTTTTTTTTTCAAAGCTCGCTCTCCCAGCCAATTACTTTTATGAAACTCCAAAGCAAGCAGGCATACTCACAAAACAAACATACACACACACACACACACACACACACACACACACACACACACACACACACACACACACACACACACACACACACACACACACACACACGTACTTGCACAAACACACATTCAAACGGATTGAAAGATCACAGCTTCAACCTTTTTTTTTCTTCCTTCTCCTCTTATTCTCCTTTCTTTCTATCCTCATTTCCCTTGCCTTTTTTTTATCATTTATCCTTTTATTTCTTCAATTCCCCCTTACCTCAATTTTCCAATCTCCCACAGCATAAATATAAAAGCTTAATAATATTGGAGTAAGTGAGAAAGACTTTTTTCCCCTTTCAGAATATTGATGCAGGAAATAATATATGTGACAGGGCCAGTTTGGAGGCAAGGTAAATATTTCTCTACTGTCCAATGGTATGTGCTGAGAAGAGGAGGAGAGGAGAGTATGAAAAAGTACTGAGATGTCTGACTAGTTCCGTGAGAGAGAGAGAGAGAGAGAGAGAGAGAGAGAGAGAGAGAGAGAGAGAGAGAGAGAGAGAGAGAGAGAGAGAGAGAGAGAGAGAGAGAGAGAGAGAGAGAGAGAGAGAGAGAGAGAGATTTTGATTTCATTTGATTTATAATGTTTATTTAGCCAAATTATTTTCATTTTACAAAACATATAAATAATAAATAGGAAGACAATATTCATAATGTTAATGAAACATATTTTACTGGTTGAGCCTGTTGAGAGTAAACTCTAAAGGCTCCTTAAATTACACTTGAGCCGAATAATTATTAAAACATTTCAATATAGTGCAAACAGACTTCCTTATGTATTCAATCCCAAAAAACCTTGTTAATTATATACATAATTAACATTCTTTGTAAACTAGTTACATGAACTGTCCATACTTATATGAAAGTGTGTGTGTGTGTGTGTGTGTGTGTGTGTGTGTGTGTGTGTGTGTGTGTGTGTGTGTGTGTGTGTGTGTGTGTGTGTGTGTGTGTACAGAAATAGATAGACACAGAGATAGATAGAGAAGCGAACAAACCATCCAACTATCCAACCAGACACACACACACACACACACACACACACACACACACACACACACACACACACACACACACACACACACACACACACACACACACACACAGGAGGAAAACCCCTCCTACAAACCAACCATCTCAACACCCATCCCCTCAAGAACCCAGGAACATAAATACAAAGCAAGAAAAACAACATCTCCCCTTCCCACACGTCACATCTCCTATCAATTCCCACTTAGGCCAGGCGAACGAATGAATACATCGATAAGAAGATATAACAACGTGCCACCTGCGCCCAACTACTGACCTACGACTGACCACTTCCCATTCATCCCACACCCTGCCAATGCCCATCGATCTGGCGGCGGTGTTATTGTGGAGACCTGGCGGGAATGTGAGAGGTGCGGCAGAGAGGAACGAATTGTGACGGAGTGTAGCAAGGAGGCAAGAGCGAAGGAAAGAGAGAGAAAGAGAGAGGAAAGGGGAGGATAGATGCAGAAGTGCTATATGCATAAGTGAATGGTTTGAAGTAAGGTGAAGGATAGAAGATTTAAAGTTTATGATACCTGCGAAGAGGTTGAGATGGATAAACGAGTGAGAATGGGGTTATAAAAGAAGTTTGGCCTGAAGTTTAGAGGAGTGAGTGTATTGAAAACAGGATGAATTAAGATAAGTATTACAGAAACGATTGGATATTGAGTGTTTGGGAGATTTGAAATGAAGCAGAGACAGAATTTACATGTAGTGGAATTCTAGAAAGAGAAACGAGTGAAAAAAGGCTATAAATGGAGTCTGGCCCAAGTTTAGAGGGGTGAGTGTACTGAAAACGAGATTAATTAAGATGAAGCATTACAGAAACGATTGAAAATTAGGTGTTTGGGAGACTTGAAATGAAGCAGAGACAAAATTTAAATGAAATAGAAATCTAGAAATGAATAGTATTATAATAGTAAGTAAAGTGAAAACATTAAAGAAAGAAACTGGAGAAAGAAGCATTTGCTATACATGGAAACGATCGAGACTGAGATGGAGAAGGAGGAGGAGTGAGAAATAATAAAAAAAAAAAAACTACAAAGGAAGGGGATGAGTGAACTGAAGTGCAGATAAAGTAAGATCCAAGCGGTGAGGAAAGGGATGGAAAATAAGTGATTGAGATATCTGGAAAGAGGTAGAGTTAGTTGAAGGAGTGAAAAAAAAACTTATGAAGGAAGTTGGATTGAAGTTTTGACGTGTGTGTGTGTGTGTGTGTGTGTGTGTGTGTGTGTGTGTGTGTGTGTGTGTGTGTGTGTGTGTGTGTGTGTGTGTGTGTGTGTGTGTGTGTGTGTGTGTGTGTGTGTGTGTGTGTGTGTGTGCTGGAGTAAAGTGAGGATGAGACGCAAGGAGAGGTATGTAAAGGGAATGTTTGCTATATTTCTGAACACATCGAGATGGAAAAAAAGGAAATAAATAAAAAAAAAAACATATGCAAGAAACAAGGTTAAATAAATGAATGTGTACAAATCATTCATAAAAAAAAAAAAGGAAACAAAAGGCAAAACCGCAAAGACTGGACTGTATGCTTACGAATAACTGGAAAAAAAAAAAAAAGGAAAGAGACAGACCAGACCAATGGAGAAACAAGAAAGATAGGAGGAAAGATTCTAAGAGCGAAAAACGAACAGAGAAACAGAACAAAAGAGAGAGAGAAAGAGAGAGAGAGAGAGAAGACTGGAAAACTCGAAACGGTAAAGGAGGGAATTGGAAAGAAAAAAAAAATGGGGGGATGGGAGAGAGGGGCGGCAGTGTCTTAGTTTGGGTGGAAGATGAAAGAGACGAAAAAAAAAAAAAAATTGTATAAAAAAGATGAATAGATATATGAAAAAATTGGCAGGAAGAAACTCGGACGGACGCTGCTGACATGAAACTGCTACCACGGGATGAAAAGAAAAGGAAAAAAGAGAAAAGAAAGAAAAATGAAGAAGTATTTCAGATAAACGCATGAAAATGAAAGGGACGAGAGAGAGAGAGAGAGAGAGAGAGAGAGAGAGAGAGAGAGAGAGAGAGAGAGAGAGAAAGAGTGGTGTGAAGTAAAGCTGGAAACAATAAGGAAAGACCAGGAAAAGATGGACACGAGGAGAGAGAGAGAGAAAGAGAGAGATATAAGAAAGAAGGATGTAAAATTAATGAGTGACAGACACAGAATAACAAAAGAGGAACAAATGTAGCACTGAAGTAAACAGAAGGAAGAGAGAGAGAGAGAGAGAGAGAGAGAGAGAGAGAGAGAGAGAGAGAGAGAGAGAGAGAGAGAGAGAGAGAGAGAGAGAGAGAGAGAGAGAGAGAGAGAGAGAGAGAGAGAGAGAGAAGAGAAGAGAAAGAAATAAATACACTCACATGAAACAGAGAGAAGACAAAGAAAGAAAAACAAAACTAAATAAAAAAAATATAAGATAAAAAATAAAGAATAAGAACAAAATGAGATAAAACAAAGAAATAAATGACAAAGGAATAAAGAAGAGATGAATGAAAATAGAGAGAGAGAGAGAGAGAGAGAGAGAGAGAGAGAGAGAGAGAGAGAGAGAGAGAGAGAGAGAGAGAGAGAGAGAGAGAGAGAGAGAGTACAGAAAAGGGAGGGGAAAGGTAATGGCTTGTGTATAAGGGTGATGGAGGAGAGGGGAAAGGTGAAGCTTGTTTGTGTTACTGATAACTGTGACGTGTGTGCCGTAGGGAGGGGGAAGACAGAGGGGAAGGTAGAAGGGATGGGCAGGGTGAGGGGAAGGGTGAAAGGGAGAGGAAGGAGTCATGCAAGTTAGTGTGTGGGGATCATGGTAAAGAAAATGGATTGTGTCTGTTGTTATGGTGGTGGTGGTGGTGGTGGTGGTGGTGGTGTTTATGATGATGGTGGTGGTGGTGATGTAGCGTGTGGTGGTTTTTATTTGTGATGTGGGATTGGTGGTGGTGGTGGTGGTGGTGGTGGTGGTGGTGGTGGTGGTGATTTGGATGATGGGGCACACCTGTTATACTGATGAGAGGTGATGATGGTAATGATGGAAGAAAACAAGAAGAAGAAGAAGAAGAAGAAGAAGAAGAAGAAGAAGAAGAAGAAGAAGAAGAAGAAGAAGAAGAAGAGGAGGAGGAGGAGGAGGAGGAGGAGGAGGAGGAGGAGGAGGAGGAGGAGGAGGAAGAAGAAGAAGAAGAAGAAGAAGAAGAAGAAGAAGAAGAAGAAGAAGAAGAAGAAGAAGAAGAAGAAGAAGAAGAAGAAGAAGAAGAAGAAGAAGAAGAAGAAGAAGAAGAAGAAGAAGAAGAAGAAGAAAATAAAAGAAAGGAAAAAAAGATGAAGAAAACAGAAAAAAAACAATACAAAATAAAAGAAGAAGTAGAAGATCAATAACAAAACTAACAACAACAACAACAACAACAACAACAACAACAACAACTACTACTACTACTACTACTACTACCACCACCATCACCACCACCACCACCACCACCACCACCACCACCACCAATAACAATACAAAACGGCACATTCTTCCCAAAGACAACTAATGTCGAGGAAAAGAAACGAGGAGGATGGGAGCTCTTTATATAATAACACAACATAAAATACCCCACCACCACCACCACCACCACCACCACCATCACGACCACCACCACCACCACCACCACCACCACCACCACCACCACCACCTCCTCCTCCGCCTCCTCTTTCATTTCCTCGTCCATTCCTTCTCATATTTTTCTTTTCGTCCTTTTTTTCCACTCAGCAACACCACAAATGAGACTTTTATTGATGGAGTGACTTAGAGATCTTGGCTTTTTCATCTCTCTCTCTCTCTCTCTCTCTCTCTCTCTCTCTCTCTCTCTCTCTCTCTAAGTAATGAAGCTCAAAATTAGCATACTTAAAATATAATAACACTAATTTCGCCACGTAACTAAGGAATGTCTTGTATTAGCCTTGTTATTTCTCGCTTTTCCAGACAATTTGCTGTGACGTATCCGAATAGCGAAAAGTCTATTTAAAGTGCCACACTCGTTACTTCTGCTGTTTTAGAGATTTTCCTCGATCTGAAGTCCCTTGATATGTTGGCAGTGTATCAGTCGTCAATCTTAAGAGTATGTGGACGTTAAGGTACACAGAACAAACGAAAATAAGTGAAACTGTCAAGAGAATAATAATAATAATAATAAACTAAAATAAGATGTTTTTTTTTCTTTAATGAGATAATCTACAGCTCAAAATAACTAAATATTAAAGAAACAAATTAATAAACATTTTCTGACAACTAAGTGAAGCTACAATGAGAATAATAATAATAAACTAAAATAAGGTGGTTTTTTTTCTTTCTTTAATGAGAACACCTACTGCTCAATAAAAGTAAATATAAAGGAAACAAATTAATAAACAACTTTTGACAATGACTGTACCAGAATAAAAACGAATATTTAAACCAGTATAACTTCAACATTCAAAAAAATATAATCAAGATCATAGTTTTACACCTGTGATTCGCAAAAAAAATATATGAAATCACAAGGGACAATTTCTCCTCCTCCTCCTCCTCCTCCTCCTCCTCCTCCTCCTCCTCCTCACCATCAAGTTCAACATTCAAAAAATACAATTAAAATCATAGTTTTTACACCTGTGACTCGGAAAAAAATATATGAAATCACGAAAAGGGACAATTTCTACTCCTCACCATCAACAACACCATGCAGCAGCCAATACAAGTCAATCACGGGGCACGAAGGAGTTTCTGAACCTCTTCCACGAGCCAGTGTACCGAGCCAAGCTGTGTAAAGTTGTGTCTGTAAACTTTTCAATCTCATCTCTCTGCTTCCTGTCTAGTCTCCCTCGCCTTGCTCCACCAGACCCATTTATCTGAGATGCCTTCAGCTGTCCGCCTCACCAAGGACGCGACAGTTTGCAGTGGCACCAAGCTTATACACGAGCCTATGCACCTGCTGGATTAAAACACACCTGCAAGGAATATTGCCTCAGAGGGAAGTCTCTCTGTTTATATTTTCTTATGGGACAAGTTTCTCCAGGGTCAATTTTCTATCTACATTATATGCCAGGAAGATATATGATGTCCATGTTATAGATTAGGTTATGCTAGGTTAGGTGAGGTGAGGTTTGGTTTGGTTTGGTTTGGGATAGGTTACTTTAAGGTTAAGGTTATGGTTAAGTTATGGTTAGGTTAGGTTAGGTTAGATTAGGTTAGGTTAGGTTAGGTTAGGTTAAGTTAAGTTAAGTTAAGGTTAGGTTAGGTTAAGGTTAGGTTAGGTTAAGTTTGGTTGGGTGAGGCTGGATAAGATTAGGATAGGGTATGGTAGGATAAGTTAGGTTAGGTTAGATTAGATAAGAGATGGGTTATAATGGAGGGAATGAAGTTGTGTGAGAGTTTAGTGAGAATTGTTCGTTCGGTGGAGTCTGGCTGAGTACAATTTACACGGAAGCCTCTTATATTTCCACCTCCCTTCGATTCCATGAAACTCAACTCCACACTCACATTTGTGCAGAATGGGCGTGAACAGACATTTCACCTTCAAATGCTGGCGAGATACGGAATGCTGGAATCGCCTCGTAATTGGCTCAGCGTCTGGCTTGGAAGTAGAGAGCAAGTCAGCAACCAGTCCTCGCCGCTGCGCCACTACAGAAGTGTCAGGAAGTGTCACTCATCACTCAACACCATCATGTAAACATCAGCTTGCGAGAGAGGGCATTGAACCTCACACAATATATTTTCCCTTCCCTCGCACAGGGGAGAAATGGAAATCTTATATATAGAGGAAAACAAATATCGTGACTATGTGTGGCTTGAATAATACCTTACATGAATTATAATGGTGATGGAAAAGAATGAAGAATGAGACATTTATTTTTCTTGGAAGGACGCACAGGCAGTTTGTGTCATTACTACTTGTCTATTCTCTCTCTCAGGATAGACTCACTGTCGAAAAAGTCATTCCTGATAATTTGCTCCAAGCTGTGTTTTCTCACCACCACAACACACTAATTCGTCTAGTCATCAAAATACCTTCATGACATAACGCTTTAATCCCATATTCTCACTACTAATCTGTCTACCTCTCTAATGCAACAGTTAACCAGTATTTTCAGTCTATTTTCTGCTCTGATAAACTCTAGAACTTCCTACCTGCTTCTTTATATCCTACTTCCTATCACTTGAACCCTTTTCCTTTTCATCTTTCATTGAATAAATTTATCCTTCAGTTTTAAATGATCTTTTTACATTTCTTTAGAGACTAGGGCATCAATGAACTTATTTTTCTATTTTTATTATTTTCTGTTGCCTTTGACTAACACCTCTCTAGCATTAATAAACAAAATGACAAGCATCTTACAATTTCCACTAACAGCTTCAAACGGCACATCAGGAAAAAGAAAATAAAACCAGATATTGTAAGTGAGAGAAGAAAATGTAATCCGAGAATTTACAAGTGTTTGCCTCCTCTCAAGCTGCCGTTGTGCGCTGTCTGGTAACGCTGAGGCGAATAGATATTAAAAGCAACCTCACGACTGGATCTCTCTCTCTCTCTCTCTCTCTCTCTCTCTCTCTCTCTCTCTCACACACACACACACACACACACAGTATCTCTCTTCCATCTATTATCCTCCATGCATCTCCCAGACCATTCTTCACTCTGGTAATCGGATACCCTTTCTCTTCCTCTTCCTCTCCTCTCTCTCTCTCTCTCTCTCTCTCTCTCTCTCTCTCTCTCTCTCTCTCTCTCTCTCTCTCTCTCAGGCGCCATCCATCCTGCCCCGAGTCGCCTTGATGCTGGAAGGTGACGGAAGCAGGACTGTGTGTCTTACTCACTCTGTATTAATCGATGTACTCTGTCTGTTACCTCTCCCTCTCCGTCTCTCTCTCTCTCTCTCTCTCTCTCTCTCTCTCTCTCTCTCTCTCTCTCTCTCTCTCTCTCTGCTGGTGGCACTACTGTTAGTAATATGTCGTGGGAGGCGGCAAACACAACACTCAGGTCTATCACGTTTAATGTCCACTAGCACAAAGGACAAGGCCAGCAGACGCAGAGGACAGCATGGAACACTGACTCACGAGCTGATGACTCCCTCTAGACTGGCGATGCGAGGAGAGGAGGGTGGTTGAGGGGGGGACAAGCCGACACACAACAAAGACGTGCTAAAACAAAGGAGGGATGAGAAGCGTATAATGAATGAATAAAGAAGTAGATCATGAATAAAAGAGTAGTGGTAATTACAGTAACAATAATAACAGCGGGAAAAATTAACTTGGTGTCTTTTGGTATCTCTTTTTCTCTCTCTCTCTCTCTCTTTCTCTGTCTGTCTGTCTGTCTGTCTGTCTGTCTGTCTGTCTGTCTGTATGTCTGTCTGTCTGTCCGTCTCTCTCTCTCTCTCTCTCTCCTAGTGCTCATGGTCGTAATACCCTAGCGAAATATGTTCCTGCTTACTGGCCCCGCGGGAGTGTAAATGCCTCTAATACCCGCGTTTCAAGACACTTTTTATCACTGACGGATCATTTAGGAGCACTCCAGGGCGGCTCCCACGGTACTATAACACTAGTTTCCGTTGCTACACTCCTTCTCTGCAGCAGTTTTCATATACTCTTTAACACGGGTCAATCTCTATCTCTGTTGTTTACAAGTATTTGCTTTTGTTTTTTTCCGTCCTTTTAATAGTTTTTTTTTTTTTTTTTTTTTTTTTTTTTGGAGACGATTTAGCAATATGTGACCGCTGTTTAGAGACAAGTAAAGGTGAGGCAGTAAGGGGATTATTGCTGTGTTAATGCCTATCTGATGGAAGTGACTGCACATGAGGGTGTGTTGTGCTGCAGGGAGAAGAGGCGATGTTATGAATATGTATGTTGGTGATTACGTGTCTTGTATCACCTGTGCGAGATACATGGAAAGGTGCTGTTTATATTTGTCTATTTCCAGGAAGCTTCAGTGAGTTTTTTGGTGTTTAGGAAGTTAAGAAGATGTTTTGCAGCGTGTGGTGAAAAGATGGGATATACTATATATTTAGGGCAGAAGATAGTGAAAAGCTGACAGATATTCATATAACTAAGGCGATGGTAGAGCAGGAGATAGATAGATTAAAGAAATTCAAGTCACAGGACCTGATGAAGTATATCCAAGGGTTCTAAAGGAATGCAAGGAAGTCGTAAGCGAGCCTCTAGCGGTACTTTTTAGGATGTCACTGGAGTCAAGTGAGGTACCGATAATGTGGAGAGAAGCTAATGTGGTTCCCATATTTAAGAAAGGGGATAAAACCCTAATGTCTAATTACAGGCCGGTCAGCTTAACTTCAATTGTGGGTAAATTAATGGAATCAATAATAGCGAAAAACATTAGGTAACACCTAGACAAACACGGCTTCATAAAATTATCACACACAACATGGATTTACGAAGGGGACGTCGTGTCTTACCAACTTGTTGAGCTTTTATAGTAAGGTTTATGAGGCTGGATTAAAGAATAGAGTATTAGGGTTCATTTTTAGAAGTGTTAAAAGCAGGAGTCCTGAAGTAATACTAAAATTATACTTGGCGCTGGTCAGGCCACATCTTGACTATGCGGTACAATTCTGGTCCCCACATTTTAGGAAGGACATAGCTCTGTTGGAGTCAGTGCAAAGGAGGATGACTAAAAAGATACAGGGAATGAGGGATATTCCCTATGAAGAGAGACTGAAAAAACTTAATCTGCATTCCTTAGAGAGACTTAGATTAAGAGGAGATCTGATAGAAGTATTTAAGTGGTATAAGGGTTTTAACAGAGGGGACATGAATGTAGTTCTTAGGATCAGTAGCGGGGACAGAACCAGAAATAATGGGTTTAAACTTGAAAAATTCAGGTTTAGGAAAGAAATGGGAAGAAACTGGTTTTCAAACAGAGTGGTTGATGAGTGGAACGGTCTCAGTGGGCATGTAGTCAGGGCTGAGTCAATAGGGAGCTTTAAAAGGTTAGATAAATTCATGGATGGGGAAGATAGGTGGAAATAGGTAGATTAAGCACACTGGGACTGCCTCGTATAGGCCTGGCGGCCTCTTGCAGCTTCCCTCTTTTCTAATGTTGTTCTTATAAACATAATAAATTAAGTGAAAGAGGGAGTTCAAATCCCCTCCAGCACTTCAGCGGGCAAGAGAGAGAGCACTAGCCAGCGTCGCCGTCACCACTTGAGGTATGTTATGACAAACAAGACGAAGCTTACACTCATCCACTCTCATGGAAACTGAAAACTGTTCGCGTGAATGGCAGCGGCAACACTAATCCCTCTGAAAACCATTCCTAAAAATATTCTTGCCGCTCATGTTGTTATTATGGTTATTTTCAGTCTAATGTTATTGATGCAGTAACTGTTGTTGTTAGTGGTGGTGATATTGGTGGTAGTGGTGGTAATGGTGGTGGTGTTGCTGCAGCTGCTATTGTTGTTTTCACGTTTTTAAGTTGATGTTCATTATTTTTTGCTGCAGTAGTTGTTGCAGCTGTTATTGTTATTTCCATATTACATTTATTGTTTGTTATGGGTAGCACTGTTTTCTGTAACATTGCAGCAGAAGTTCACATGTACAATTTTAACTCAGCGTACCAAAAAATATATAACGTTACGGCGGCGGAGTTTGCAGTAACAATGTGGAGAGTTAGTACTTCATGCATTGCTGTTAATATCTGACTGGGAAGTTGAGTTCACCTGTCCTCGTCAGACTAATTCAACAGATTCTCGTCTGATAACTAAACTTCTGCTCTGGCGCCGTCATCAAAGCCTCAATCAAGAGCAGATGATAATCAGAATATGCTGAATAGCACCTCTGTTGTGCTGCCAATATCTGAAATGCATGCTTGAGCGACATATACCAATGGAACGACGTTATAATCATCTCCGGATCAGCAAATCTGTCTGTGCAGGAGTTTCAATTGTAGATGTGTCTTCAAGCTGGCCGTAAAAACTGATTGGCATGGATTATGAGACCTTTAAGAATATCCGCGTACAAGCAATTTCCTCGCCAAATTTCACTTATAATTCTATATGTATTTCTGCTCAGGAGAGGGATATAAGAATTGTTCCTGAAATCATTAAAGAAAATCATGGTGTTAAAATAGAACAATGATCATCGTGTTACTTATCAATAGAAGCATCAAATGAAAAGCAGCAGCGGTAAGGTGAAGAGAACAACGTGAAGAGAATATCACAATTAGCAATAACAATAACAGTAATATGAAGCCAACACGCATAAAAGAAAAACATAACAACAATAGGAACATGAGAACAACAACAATATAACCAACAAGTAAGAATAGCAATAGTAAGAATCATGCCGCTAACTATTTCTATGACCTCCAGTGTTCCAGTACTCAATGTGACACAAATATCACAACAAAATCAGAATATTCTTATCGCCAGCCGAGTATTCCATGACACACACAAACATCAAACAAACAGAACAGAACATTCACGTTACTACCCATTCCTTCAAAGCTCCAGTATTCAAGTGTTCTAAGCAGTACTCCAGTAAACACAAAGGCCTTGTATTCCTAACCATTTCCACCAGTATCCAGTCTTCAAGTGTTCTAGGAGATACAAACACCATAAAAAAAAAAAAAAAAAGATTCACGTTCCTAGCCAATCCTGCAGTGCTACAGTATCACACACACACACACACACACACACACACACACACACACACACACACACACACACACACAAACTCCAAGAAGAGCGCGACGTGTGTATCCTTCCATCACCCACACTGTTGAATTCAGCGTTCTCTCTCTTGCAACACGGATGAAACGCTAGTCTTTCAGCGCCAAGGAGTCATTAGCGAAACCTGCCTGCCGGTAAAGACTGAGGCACTCCAGGCACCGGATTATTCATCAGGCGAGGTGCTTTTCATTCCTCGCACAGTGGAGACGAAAAATACCCGCCGGAACGAACAAGGACGCGGTTCAAAGCTAACAGTGTGAATGACTTCAGCACACGACCACCTGATGCTCGCCGCCTACACCAGTGTTTTCCTGTCCTGCTATTCGTTCTACTGTCTGTCTGTATGTATATATGTTTGTACGTATGTGTGAGAGAGAGAGAGAGAGAGAGAGAGAGAGAGAGAGAGAGAGAGAGAGAGAGAGAGAGAGAGAGAGAGAGAGAGAGAGAGAGAGAGAGAGAGAGAGAGAGAGAGAGAGAGAGAGAGAGAGAGAGAGAGAGAGAGAGAGAGAGAGAGAGTGTGTGTGTGTGTGTGTGTGTGTGTGTGTGTGTGTGTGTGTGTGTGTGTGTGTGTGTGTGTGTGTGTGTGTGTGTAATTCACCTCGGTCGTCTGCTGGTCACCCAGCCAGTCTTCCCCATTACGGAGCGAGCTCAGAGCTCATAGACCGATCTTCGGTGGGACTGAGACCACACACCCACACACCACGAAAGTGAGGCCACAACCCCTCGAGTTACATCCCGTACCTATTTTACTGCTAGGTGAACAGGGGCCACACATTAAGAGGCTTGGCCATTTGTCTCGCCGCTTTCCGGGACTCGAACCTGGCCCTCTCGATTGTGAGTCGAGCGTGCTAACCACTACATTACGCGGTGTGTGTGTGTGTGTGTGTGTGTGTGTGTGTGTGTGTGTGTGTGTGTGTGTGTGTGTGTGTGTGTGTGTGTGTGTTTCTAAGAATTTGAATTTAAAAAAAAAAATTCGTAATGATGGTGTGTGTGTGTGTGTGTGTGTGTGTGTGTGTGTGTGTGTGTGTGTGTGTGTGTGTGTGTGTGTGTGTGTGTGTGTGTGTGTGTGTGTGTGTGTGTATTCAAAGCAGCTAAAGGGTAATTATTTATAATGGAGAAAATTACCCAAATTAAAACACTAATTGATGCTTTCATGGCGATCATTAACCCACTCTAATTAACTTATTTGCAGAGCAGTGAACGGGGACAAATCTACTTGAGTGCCGCGTGCAGACACAGACACAGAATATGGGACGCGGCTCCTCTAGTGTTAATTAACCTCGTGTTTGTCTGTCTGTGGCGTTTCATTGACTCGTAACGCCAATAAAGGAGGTTCGAGACACTGAACCCAGATCTGAACCACTCCAATGCACCACTACATTAAAAAGGCATTATTTGAAGTTATACAGGTCTTTGATATATTTTCTTTACGGTTCTAGTGACAGATTAACGCTATTTCTACATTATTTACCAACGAAAATCTCGAGAATCTGCTAATCGTGTCTATAGCCTTGAAAATTGTCGTGGAGGTACAACAAAGCCTTCATGAATACGGGCCACTGTACTACACACGTACAGTAGTAGTAATAGTAGTAGTAGTAGTAGTAGTAGTAGTAGTAGTAGTAGTAGTAGTAGTAGTAGTAGTAGTAGTAGTAGTAGTAGTAGTAGAAACAATAGCAGTAGCAGTAGCAGTGACAGTAGCAGTAATAAAGTAATATAGTATTGAAGGCTTATACAAAATATACACTAAGGTTCTCGTTGAATTACAAATGTGTCGTGGCGGAGGATCAGAAGTCAATGTCCTCTCCTCTCACACCTGATGCGGAATTCATCTCATGCCTCGTGTCACCTCGTCGTTGTTGAGGCGCCATAAATTAAAAATCCATCCATCCATCCTCGTGTCACTTCTGCAATTCGTCAATGAGTGAGCAGGACTGGGGAGGGGAAACCGTGTAGCTTATGGATAATATGGGACGGTGTTTGCATTCCTCTCTCTCTCTCTCTCTCTCTCTCTCTCTCTCTCTCTCTCTCTCTCTCGCTGGGTTGGTGTTTAAGTGGATTTAGTGAGGCGAAAGAAGGGGATGACAGCCACGGATCAGGTGACAATGTGACGCTTAGAGAGGTGTTGGGAAGGGACAGGATATTGAAATTAATTAGCGTCTTGTTTGTCACTCATTTGCTTACCTAGGTGCAAATCTGAACTGGATACTTGGGTTTAATTATTATTCTCGATTATTATTTCTATTATCATTACTATACTGCCAAAAAGATTCCTGAAGTCATGGGAATTAGTGCTTAATGATTTATATTATGAAAAAGAATCTATTCATATATATATTTTTTTTTCGCACATATTAGAGTAATCACGTAATCATTAACTAAAAAAAAAAGAAAAAGGCAAAAGAAAACATACGAAAAGAGACAAAAAAAAGAGAATTCCATCGTTCAAGATACAAAACACAAAATATCAAAAAAAAAAAAAAAAAAAAAACGAAAAAATATATATATGCATACCTCTATTCTTCACCCAAAACAAACCTAAACGATTCCACACACACACACACACACACACACACACACACACACACACACACATCAAGGAACAGCCGTATCACCTAAGGACAGGAGACAAGAGGACGTGCCCACCTCCCTCGTGGCATAACAAGCAACACTGCACATCAAAGTCTGGCCGGAAACGAGGAGGAAAGCATGACACAGGAGACGGAGAGACGGACGAGGAGGAGGAGAATAGGAAGATGGAGAAGGAACAAACCGAGCAGGAGACAGAAGACAGTAGATGGAGAAGACAGAAAGATGGAGAGGGAGGAGACGGAGGAGGACAAGACGGAGAAAAAGGAGGAGGAGGAGACGTAGGAGGAGTAAAAGGTGACGTCTCCAAGGTTACTAATGACCATAAAACCTTCTTGATCATAATAGCTTCATCGACACCCCGCTTAACAGTAATTCCTTCGACCGTGACATCAATGGCCGTAAACTTGTTGATCGTAACGGAGCTTGATCGTAACCCCTCTTGACCGTAGCCCTTCTTGCGCGATGCCTTTTAACCGTAATTGTCTTGACCGTAACCTGTTTTTAACCGGAACTAGATAGAAATGTTACTATTATTATCATTATCATCACCATTAATAGTAGTAGTAGTAGTAGTAGTAGTAGTAGTAGTAGTAGTAGTAGTAGTAGTAGTAGTAGTAGTAGTAGTAGTAGTAGTAGTAGTAGTAGCATCACTATTATTATTGTTGCTTCTATTGCTGTTGCTGTTGTTGGTAAGAGATGTTCTGACTAAGAGCTACATAAAAAAAGTAAAAGAAAAAAATAAGTAAATGGTCAACTGAGGCGGCGGTGGGCCCTCAAGAGAACAGTTTAAGATGTGACGGGAACAGATCCTCACTAATTCGGCAGCGCTTCGAGTCCACGTCCCTTAAAGGAATGCAGGAGGGGGTGTGCTAGGAATGCTTTCACTCCGCCTCCTGCAAGCTGCGCCGCGGAAAATGCAGAGGAAAAGGCGCTGGAATGGTAGTAGTGGTGGTGGTGGTGGTGGTGGTGGTGGTGGTGGTGGTGTCAGAGTTTCGCCAAGATATGTCCAGCGTGAGGGAAAATGTGAAGCGATGCAAAACTTTCAGGAGTGTTGCCCAGATGGAGATACGAACATGACAACGAAGCTGATTTGGTGTGTGTGTGTGTGTGTGTGTGTGTGTGTGTGTGTGTGTGTGTGTGTGTGTGTGTGTGTGTGTGTGTGTGTGTGTGTGTGTGTTTCGCGTCCAATATTCCTCCACGTTCTCTCCCTTCATCTTCTCTCCAATTTCCTGCAGACTCCTCCATCATTCCTCCATTTACTATTACTCGTCCTCCTCCTCCTCCTCCTTCTCCTCCTCCTTCTCATCCTTCTCTCCCCATCCCCACCACCCCTTTACTCCCTATCCTCCTGCTCCTCCTCCTCCTCCTCCTCCTCCTCCCTAGCCCCACCAGCTAGCGTCCCCCCAAAGCACACAGCCGAAGCAAATACATAATCATTACAGTAAATATAATAAACGTATCCCCAGTAATGACACATTCATGCCCACTTTCCCGCCTGCTTTCATCATACGCCACAAAAATACGCAGGTTCTGAGTCGCGATGCAGTTTGGAGTATACATAATAAACGCTAAGGCGATTATGAATAGCATGTATATTTCCGCAGCGTCATGTTTATGTTTACGTACACATGCATTCTTGGGGGGTAAACTGCAATAACTTCTGCAAATTTCCTCGATGTAAGTTAAAGTGGTTGGGAGTTCTTGAGGTACGCACGTGTTAAGTGGCTCTTTTATTACCAGTTGTTGCCTTTTTTAACCCCTCCAGTACCATGGCGCGTTTCCATATTCATTCTGCTTACTTATATCGGGGACTGAAATAGTGAAGACGGTGGCCATTAGTCTTCCAACCACCATAGACCCATCCTAATGTCAAAACTATTGGTCCAATCGGGCACAAAACTCAAGGTGAAAATGTGTCCCAGTACTGAAGGGGTTATTAGATGTTGCGTTCTTAGGATAACTTGTGATAATTAGCGGAGTTTTTTTTTTTTATTATTTTTTTTTATTATTGAGGTACGTACGTGTGAAGGAGACTTTTATTATCAGTTGTTGCCTTTTTATAGTTGTTGCGTTCTTGAGGTAACTGCTGTGATATGACGGATTTATTATTTTTTTCTAATTATTTTTTATTACTGAAGTACATATGTGTGAAGGGGTCCTATTTTTTTTTTCTTTTTTATTTTTTTTTATCAGATGGTGCCTTTCGTTAATAGTTGATGTGTTCTTGAGGTAACTGCTGTGATATGACGGATTTATTATTTTTTTTTCTAATTATTTTTTATTACTGAAGTACATATGTGTGAAGGGATCCTATTTTTTTTTTTTTTTTTTTTTTGTATCAGATGGTGCCTTTCGTTAATAGTTGATGTGTTCTTGACGTAACTGTTGCGATAGGCGATGAATTTAATTTTTTTGTCTTCATTATTTCTGTTTTTGAAGTACGTATGTGTGAAATGGCCTTTTTATTATTGTTAGATTTTGTTTATTTATTTATTTTTAATAATTGATACGTTCTTGAGGTGACTTGTGATATGTAATGGATTTGTTTTATGTCATTATTTTTGTTACTCAAGGCGCATTTCAGTGAGTTTAAATTCTTATGAGGCAATTGTTATACGTGTGTTTTCTTCGGTACATTAATTCATCTCGTGTTAAAAATGCATGGCAGTATTAAATGTGTGTGTAAGGGTGCTCTCTCTCTCTCTCTCTCTCTCTCTCTCTCTCTCTCTCTCTCTCTCTCTCTCTCTCTCTCTCTCTCTCTGCACACCATTAATTCTCATTCTCTAATATAATTGCCACCACTGTCTCCCTTTTAGCTGATACACTCCCCAATATTTGTACCGTTACTTAATTCCGCATCACGGCTATATAAACACAGCTCCTCTCAACCACCACCACCACCACCACCACCACCACCACCAACGCCCGACGCCGCCGCCGCCGCCACCATCACTCCACGCTCACCAGTCTCTCCTTCGCTTGGTTTACATAGTTTCCTGTATTCGCACATCAAGAAGAACAATAACAACAACAAGAAGACGAAGACGAAGAAGAAGAAGAAGAAGAAGAAGAAGAAGAAGAAGAAGAAGATGATGATGATGATGATGATGATGATGATGATGATGATGAAAAAGAAAAATCATAGAGAAGAAGAAGAAGAAGAAGAAGAAGAAGAGGAAGAAGAAGAAGAAGAAGAAGAAGAAGAAGAAGAAGAAGAAGAAGAAGAAGAAGAAGAAGAAGAAGAAGAAGAAGAAGAAGAAGAAGAAGAATGATAAAGCAGAAGAAGAAGAAAAAAAAAGAAGAAAAATAAAAAGATGAAACATAAAAGAAAAAAAAAAAGACGAATAGCAAAATCAAAACAGGAAAAAAGTCAAACAAAAGAAATATCACACACAAAAAAAAAAAAGTGGAAAGAAAAATTAGCATCTTTTCTCCTTTCATTATCCCTCCCTACCTCATTCCCACTCATTCCCTCACCTGCCTCTTCCTGCCACTCGCCACACACCCGCCCACTCGCTCCCACTCACCTGCCTTACCTGCACCTTACAACCTGAACTGCACGACTCGCTCACTCCTTCCACCTTCTCTTAACCTCCTATCCACCAATTCTCTCTTCCTCGTCCTCTTTCCTCTCTCTCCCTCTCTTTGCCTCCTTGAAGCTCCCGTGCACACACTCACTCTCGCCTTCACAGGGCAATTAACACGCCAGAAACACGCGCGTTTACACCACCTGCTCTCTCTGTGTGTGTGTGTGTGTGTGTGTGTGTGTGTGTGTGTGTGTGTGTGTGTGTGTGTGTGTGTGTGTGTGTGTGTGTTAATGATGGTGATAATGATGAAGATAATGATAAGAATAACTAAGGTGGTAAAAATAATAATACGCACGTTTCATCTCTCGTAAAACTATTGTATCATTAATGTCATCATCATCATCATCATCATCATCATCATCACCATCATCCAATAATAATAATAATAATAATAATAATAATAATAACTAACAGTAATTAATCCCTTATTCCCTTGAGAGCGACCATCTGTGAATATTGGTTGTCGGGACATGCATACAATATGAACAACAACAACAACAACAACAACTACTACTACTAACTACTACTACTACTACTACTACTACTACAACAACAACACAGACAACATTCCTATTCTTTCTGTTCATTTACTCTTATTTTTTTCTTTTTATCATCTTTCCTCTTCTCTTTGTTCTTCACATCCTCATTTATCTTTCATACATTTAGATCCTTTTGTTTCTTCCGCATTTCATGTTTTGTTGTTTTTTTCATTCACGATGTTTTTCCATTTACGATGTTTTTTTTTTCCTTTCAAGTTTTTCGCCCTTTTAATGTTTCCTTGTCTTTCATCACTGAATATTATTTTCGACTTATCTTTTCCCCCCGTTCTTTGTTCTCACACATTTTTAAACATGCATTTCTTTCTTTCACTCCTCTTCTTCTTCCTCCTCCTCCTCCTCCTTCCTCTTCCTCTTCCAACTGTTTCTTTCTTTTTCTCCTTCCCCTTCATCGACCTTCCTCTTGTCATATCCCTGCGGGCTTCCCTTCCCCGTTAATTCATCACGTCAGGTAAGCAAGCGGTGCCTTCCTTCCCCTGTCCTCGCCTCATCTCACCTGCCCTTCTCCCTCATTGCCAATTACGCCCCCCTGTGCTTATCATCCTCTAAAGAAGGGGACGGGAAACAATACAAGGGAATGCTGCCCCTTGTAAAAACGTCTTAAATCGCAAGAATAAATACAAAACGAAACTATTAAGCGTTTGGTTCTTTCCGTTTTGTATTTCGTTTTTTTTTTTTTTTGTGTGTGTGTGTGTTTGTTTCAGTGCCATGACGTGTTTTTATATTCATTTTGCTTACCATTTAGCGATTTTACACAGCTTCAACAACTTATGTGGGGATTAAAAGTAGTGAAGACTGTGGCCATTAATCTTCCGACCTCCGTAAATAAAATGGTCTAATCACTCACAAAATTCATGGTAAAAATGTGTCTCGGTACCGAATGGGTTAAGAAACAAAGCGAAATGGAAGGAAGCCACGTGACTCGCTTGATTTATAAATGAGGTTACTATTTCTTACTCTTTTGTCTATATATTTTTCTGTTAGTTGAGGAGTCAGTGGTTCAGAAAATAGACGATAAAAAAAAAAAAAACTCGCTTAGGAAGAAAAAGAAAAAAAGGATGAATCAGACTATACACGATATCATCTTTATAACCTTTCCCTCTCTTCTTTCTCCCTTTTTTTCTGACCTTACTTTTTTTTTTAAGGGGGGGAGGGGAACAAGCGATTGGGAATTGTGAAATCAGTGCCCCCTTTAAAAACAATAAAAGAGAAACCTTCCTATACAAGAAAAAACAAAACGAAACAAGCAAGCTAAAATTTTTCCTCGTCCTCTTCTTCTTTTTCCTTTTATTTCAGAGGGGTGGAAGAAGTCAGCGTTTCAGAAATACCTAACTGGAAAATAAAAATGAATAGAAAATCAACGCAATGAAGACTTCACTGCATATAGAAAAAGCGAATAAAAAGCGACTTTGGAGTTCTGTTTAAACACCCTCCAAGTTTGCTCAGGTGAATGAGTATGGCAGGTGATGGGAAGCTGGAAGGAAGGAGAGGAGGAGAAGGATAAGAACAAGAAGAAGAAGGAGGAGGAGGACAAGATGAAGAAGAAAAAAAAGAAGAAGAAAAAAGATGAAGAAAAAAAAAGAGGAGGAGGAGGAGGAGGAGGAGGAGGAGGAGGAGGAGGAGGAGGAGGAGGAGGAGGAGGAGGAATGAGAAAGAGAAGGAGAAGGAGAAGGAGAAGGAGAAGGAAGAGAAAGGAGGAGGAGGAGGAGGAGGAGGAGGAGGAGGAGGAGGAGGAGGAGGAGGAGGAGGAGGAGGAGGAGGAGAGAATAAACGAAAGAAGAACAGAGAGAGAAAAAAAAAAAAGATGTGTGTGAGACAAGCAGGATGAAGAGGAAGAGGAGGAGGAGGAGGAGGAGGAGGAGGAGGAATTAGACGAAGGAGAGGAGGAGGAGGAGGAACTAGAGAGAGAAAAAGAGAAAAAGAGAGGGAGAAGATGTGTGAAAGGACGGAAGCAAGTGAAAGGACAGGTGAGAAAGTGCAAACATTTGATTTTTTTTTTTTTTTCTTTATTTCTGTTTTTCTTCTTCGTCTCCTCGAAATGTGAAGAGAAAAAGCGACGATCTGTTCGGGATGAGAGAGAGAGAGAGAGAGAGAGAGAGAGAGAGAGAGAGAGAGAGAGAGAGAGAGAGAGAGAGAGAAAGAAAGAAAGAAAGAAAGAAAGAAAGAAAGAAAGAAAGAGAAGAAAGAAAGAAAGAAAGAAAGAAAGAAAGAAAGAAAGAAAGAAAGAAAGAAAGAAAGAATGAAAGTAAGAAGGAAAGAAAGAAAGAAAAGAAAGAAAGAAAGAAAGAAAGAAAGAAAGATAGAAAGAAAGAAAGAAAGAAAGAAAGAAAGAAAGAAAGAAAGAAAGAAAGAAAGAAAGAAAGAAAGAAAGAAAGAAAGAAAGAAAGAAAGAAAGAAAGAAAGAAAGAAAGAAAGAAAGAAAGAAAGAAAGAAAGAAAGAAAGAAAGAAAGAAAAAGAAAGAAAGAAGAAAGAAAGAAAGAAAGAAAGAAAGCAAGAAAGAAAGAAAAGAAAAGAAATGAGAGACAGAAAGAAAGAGAGAAAGAGAAAGAAAGAAAAAGAAAAGAAAAGAGATAGAGAGAGAGAGAGAGAGAGAGAGAGAGAGAGAGAGAGAGAGAGAGAGAGAGAGAGAGAGAGAGAGAGAGACAAGCACTCTAAATAATAAATAGTGGTGGCAAGCGCTTACACACACACACACACACACACACACACACACACACACACACACACACACACACACACACACACACACACACACACAGCAGGAAATCGTTACCAATTAGCAAACACAACTATTGTCTCCATTACGTCTTTATACTAAACATTTCCAACTCTCTCCTCCTCCTCCTCCTCCTCCTCCTCCTCCTCCTCCTCCTCCTCCTCCTCCTCCTCCTCCTAGCCTTGTCCACGTATAAATTACCACAAATAAGCAAATACCTGATCTGTGTGGGTGAAATATAAATGGGTAGAGAGAGAGAGAGAGAGAGAGAGAGAGAGAGAGAGAGAGAGAGAGAGAGAGAGAGAGAGAGAGAGATTTCGTCTAGTTTATCTGTTATGTATTTCATTTGTTGTCTATTTTTACAGCTTATTTTTTTTCCCTTTTCGTTCTTCCTTTTCATCTTTTATTTTCCTTTTTTTTCTTTTTTCCTTCACTTATCTTCGTTTTTCTTTTACTTCTCTCTCTCTCTCTCTCTCTCTCTCTCTCTCTCTCTCTCTCTCTCTCTCTCTCTCTTTATCACGTTTTTGTCACCCATTGTTTTTTTTTACTCCTTGCTATCGTCGTTATTTTTGTTCCTCTCCTCCTCCTCCTCCTCCTCCTCCTCCTCCTCCTCCTCCTCCTCCTCCTCCTCCTCCTCCTCCTCTTTCTCCTCCTCCATCTCATCCTCTTCTTTGTACCTTCTTTTCTTTGTCTCTCTACTCCTCCTCTTCTTGTTTTTGTCTTCTTCCTGCTCCTCCTTCTTCTCCTCATCTGTTCCTTTATTTCTCTTTGTCTGTCCTCTCTATCTCACTAGTCCCCCCATCTCTTTCTCTCTCTCTCTCTCTTGCTTTCCTTCTGCATGTCTTTCTACTCTTCTTCGACATCCTCCTCCTCCTCCTCCTCCTCCTCCTCCTCCTCCTCCTCCTCCTCTCCTTGGTACAGGAACACAAAATCCCAAAAGACTCTTATTTTCGTAACGTGACTTTTCGTTTTTGGAAGGCGACACACACTTTGTCGTAAATCTCAGCAGTGTGAGCCTGGCCCCTGCTCCTTCTGCTCTTCCTCCTCCTTTTCCTCTTCCTCCTCCTCCTCCTCTCTTCTACCTCTTCCTTCTTTTGCCTTCTGTTGTTTCTGTCAGACGTATGAATCTCTCTCTCTCTCTCTCTCTCTCTCTGAACACAATAACTCCATTGGATTCCACCTCGCTGTCCTGGTAAAGTAATGGCAGGAAACTCGAGTGCAGTAGCCAAACATAACTCGATTTTACAAGTACTGTGCCCACGTCCGTTTTCTTCCTGTGTTCCTTTGTCCCAGCGCGGGGGTATAAACTCTCTCTCGCGCCCTCTCTCTCTCTCTCTCTCTGTCGGCTTGCTCAGTAAATTGGAAACTCTGTAAATTCGTTGCGAGATAAACCTGATCGCAAACCTCAGCTCTCAAAGGTACTATAGAGAAATATTTTTGTTCTGGGAATGAGATTTGTTAGTATTCCACCTTTACTTGATTCAATTGAAGGGTATATATAAGCTGGTTCCATTCACGTGCACCTGAATAGAAGCTGGGAATTTAGAATGTGTAAGGGTATTTTGTGTATTCTGTAGGGTGTAGTATGATGGCAGTGAAATTATTGGTAAGTATTTTTTTTTTTTTTTAGTTTTTTTTTTCTCTATTTAGATTGTTTTGTAAGTATTTTCACCTCAAGCAAACTTTTGTGGAGATTCGTGTTTCATACTGCGCAGTTCCGGGAAAGTACTAAAAGATATTCCATGTAGATGATATGTGAATGGATTTTTTATTTATTTATTTTTTTTTTATTATTTTTTTTTTTTTTATTTGAATTAACTTGGATTTTCACCTACAGCAACCTTACCGGGAAATTTTTGTCACACCCTGGTCAGTTTCAGGAAAGTACTGCAAGGTATTCTCTCTCTCTCTCTCTCTCTCTCTCTCTCTCTCTCTCTCTCTCTCTCTCTCTCTCTCTCTCTCTCAGTAAACAGATTGATAATTCTTTCTTTCTTTTCTTTCTTTCTCTTCTTTTATCCTTTCTTGTTCTTTTCTCTTGTTTTTCTCTTTTCTTTTCTTTTTCTTTTGGTTACATGAAAGAAAACTTGGGAAAATATACAAGAAGATGAAAATCTCTCTCTCTCTCTCTCTCTCTCTCTCTCTCTCTCTCTCTCTCTCTCTCTCTCTCTATTTGGATTAACTTGTACTGTCACCTCCACCAAACCTCCGTAGAGATTCATATGACATCCTGATAAGTTGATGGATGCTGATGACAGATGGTAAGCTTTAAATATTCATCAGTTCCTTTATATCCTTAAAAAGTCAATCCTTCACTGGTTTTATGGCACCAACAATCCTTCCTTCACACAAAACGCTGGCTGTCACTATTCCTCCACGCTTTGTCAGACGAATTACACCTTACTTTAGTTTACACGCCTTGAAAATATGAAAGGACTTAATTTCTTCTACATTCCTCTTCACTATTTTGTCTCATTCTTATTAGCTGGTTTTTTTTTAAGGTCAGCCATTATTTCACGCTTTGTTAATTACACCTTACTTTAAACACCTTGAAAAACATGAAAGTACCTTCTCCATTCTACTTCACTATTTTGTATCATACTAATTCATTTTTAAGGTCATAGCCACAGCAGTGCCATCATTAACCTTGCCATTGCACTGCTTGCCTCTACTCTCTCTCACGTGCGGATAGTTATTATAGTAAAGCTCGATATAGGCTAGGTTAGGTTAAAGAAACGGGTAACGGAAAGAACTAATGTGAGGGATACTTTCAATTTCGTGGTTGGATACATATAAGTTTTAGCTTAGGTAATGTTAGGTGTTGTTAGGTGTTGTTAGGTTAGGCTGGGTTGGGCTACGTTATGTCAGGAAAATTTTTAATGGATAAAATATATTTGAGCAATATTTTCGAGGAAGAGTCGTCGTGAGGGTGGAAATTATATGCCTGGAATCGATATAGCATATTTTGTGTATTAGCTACGTAATGGAGTAACACTAAGTCTGTGAAAAATGTGTATGTATGTGTGTATATGTGTATCATCACTGCTGTCAGTGAGAATATACACTAATACGATAACTGTGAAGAGAAGACAAGTTCTGATTATATTATAAGGAATTTCCGCCCCTGTGTTGTTTCCTTTAGTTCACGATGAAGAGAATCCGTTTTCTCTGCGCCAAACAAGTAAGAGTTGTGACAGAAAATGAAAGCTACTTAAGGGGTGACCTTTCCAAACCATCACTATGACTTGTAAAGCTTCTGTGTGTGTAATTCACCTCTGTCGCCTGCTGGTCATCCAGCCAGTTTCCCCATTACGGAACGAGCTCAGAGACCTCATAGACCGATCTTCGGGAAGGACTGAGACCACAACACACTCCACACACCAGGAAAGCGAGGCCACAACCCCTCGAGTTACATCCCGTACCTATTTACTGCTAGGTGAACACACCCCACACATTAAGAGGCTTGCTCATTTGCCTCGCCGCTTCTCGGAGTCGAACCCGGCCCTCTCGCGGTGTGTTTCACTGTTTGATCTGCGATTGACGAGACAGCCAGACGTGAGTCAGAGCTCATTATTTCCGATCTTCGGATAGGTGAGACCAGGCACACACCACACACCGGGACAACAAGGTCACAACTCCTCGATTTACACAACACTACGCAGGGCTTCACGTGAAAGGAGTGTGTGTGTGTGTGTGTGTGTGTGTGTGTGTGTGTGTGTGTGTGTGTGTGTGTGTGTGTGTGTGTGTGTGTGTGTGTGTGTGTGTGTGTGTGTGTGTGAAGTAAAACACATATATATCTCAGACAGAATGGAGGAAGTGTATTATAATCGAAAAGAAAAAAGAAAAATGAGAAAAAAAACTCGAAATGATATGAAACACTCTGGATAACCATCACGAGAGAGAGAGAGAGAGAGAGAGAGAGAGAGAGAGAGAGAGAGAGAGAGAGAGAGAGAGAGAGAAAGTTTATACTCAACTGAAAAAAAAAATTAAAATGTTACCCTTAAAGAAATTTATATAGCTCGATAAATATCCTGCCTGTCTGTCTGTCTATCTATCTGTCCATCTATCCAATGTTACATCTACAAAAATAAGTTTCCACGTTCAAAGAAGATGAAGTTTAGTTAAAAAAAAAAAAAATCAAAATCAAAATCAAGAAAACATACCCTTTAAACTGAAGACTATTAAATCTTATCTACCTTTTCATTAATCTATCCAACAACCAACGCATCTATTTAACCCCTTCAGTACCATGACGCATTTTCATATTAATTCTGCTTAACTATATAGTGATTTTATACAGCTCCAGAAACTTATGTGGGAGTTAAAATAGTGAAGACTCCAGCCACCAATCTTCTGACCTCCATAGACCGTTCCTATTGTAAATAAAATTGTCTAATCATACCTAAAACTCAAGGTAAAATTATGTCCCATCAGTTGAACAATCTACGTATTTATTTAACCACCAACCTACACAACTAGTAATCTACATCTCCCTACACAGCCACCCAGTCTAGTCTATCTCCCAGCCAGTCTGCACCGACGCATTCATTAAACAATTCAACAATCTACATAGTCTATTTATTTATCCATCAATCTATTCACCTACACACTAATCAATTTACATCTATCTACCCACCAAACCAGTCTATCAACTCTATCGACCAGCCAGTCTAGTCGCTATTCACACGCCGACCAGGAAGAGGCAGCCGAAATGAACCTGTCTTTAGTGGAGCCAGCTTGCAGTGAGTGTCAGCGAGGCGGTAGTGACGGGAAGCAGGGACACGAATCACACGATGCTTCTCAAAGCCTTCTGCCAAATCCTTTAAATGGCTGGAGGGTAGTCCGGGCGCACTCT
>NC_059301.1:22117253-22144753 GCF_017591435.1 Portunus trituberculatus | reverse complement strand
CTACATAGTGCAAATTTATGACCTTACTGCCTCTTCTTAGCCACAATCATATCATACCTTCTCACACAAGCATTACCTTCCCTTCCTCATACCTCACACCACCACCACCACCACCACCACCACTAGCACGTATCTATAATGTACTGGAATTGTGCATATCGATAAGAAGACAAGACATGTTAATCCCTTTAATCCCTTTATTATCGGGAAGTGTCAATGGAGATCAGAAGATTAATGGCCTGAGTCTTCGCTATTTTACTCCCCCACATGAGTTTCTGTATAAAGTCACCAATAAGTAGAACGAATATGGCAACGCGTCACGGTACTGAAGGGATTAAACGCAGCCTTTTGAAGAGTTCCGGCTTAACGGGCTGTTCACTCAATAAACAAACGCACTTACACTTACATAAATAAATGCCAGTCTTCTAAGTCGCAACCCCCCAACAAGACACAGATAAGAAAGGCATACTTCTCATTACAACACACGGGAGAAATGAGCTCTTGTCCCATTTTTCCTCGCCTCTTTCCAGCCCCCCACATTGCTGCTATAAGCTTTTCCTTTTCACTGCCCTAATTGCTCACAGTATATTTTTGCCGCGGCGCACACAAACCCCTCTCCCCGCCCGGCCCGATCCCGTTGCCCACTCTCTCCCTGCAGTCTTCCCTTTAATACGCTGCGATCATTTGCCTCACTTTACGGCAGATTAAATCAAACTGACTTACACGGTAATTTATGACTTATTCTTGAACAAAGACCCTCCTTCTTCTTTATTGTCCAGGTTGCGAGGAGAGGAGAGGGAAGGTAAGGAGTGATGGAAGGAAGGAGTAAAGGTATTTAGGTAGGTAGGTAAATAGGTAGATAGGTATGTAAGCAGGGAAGGAGGGAGGGAGGAAGGGAGGGAGGGAAGGAAGGAAGGAAGGAAGGAAGGTCTGTAGCAAGCTAGATAGAGAAGGAGGGAGGGAGGGAGGGAGGGAGGGATGGGAGGAAGAAGGAAGGAGGGAAGGAAATGGAAGGAAGGAAGGAAGGAAGGAAATGGAAGGAATGGAAGGAAGGAAGGAAGGAAGGAAGGAAGGAAGGAAGGAAGGAAGGAAGGAAGGAAGGAAGGAAGGAAGGAAGAAGAAAAAAAAAAAAAAAAGAAAGAAGGAAAAGGAAAGAAAAAAAGAAAGAAAGGAAGAGAAACGAAGAAAGGAAAGAAAGATGGAAAGATGAAGTGAAGCAAAGGAGAAAAAAAAAAAAAAAGATGAAAGAAAATGAAAAAAAAGGAAAGGAAGCATAAAAAAAGCAAAAAAAAAGAAAAGAAGAAGAGAAAAAGTGGAACGCAGTAAAGAAAGAAGTCACGAAAAGAAAAGAAAGAATAAAACAAAAAAAAAAAAAAAAAACCAAGACCATTTAGGCAAGAAAGTAAGTAAGAAACGAGAGAAAAAAAAAAGCAGAAAGAAAGAAAGAAAGAAAGAGAGACGAAGAAAAAGAGAACAAAGAAATAAGAGAGGAAAACTTCAGGGGCAACAATATCATGGCAGAGGAAAAGTTGAAAAGTAAAAGCAAGATAAAAAAAAAAAAACAATGAAAAGATAAAAAAAAAGCGACGATAAACAGAAAACGGAAAGACGAAGCGTGACACAGGAGAGAGAGAGAGAGAGAGAGAGAGAGAGAGAGAGAGAGAGAGAGAGAGAGAGAGAGAGAGAGAGAGAGAGAGAGAGATAATAAGACGTCACGAACAATCAGTATCTCTTCTCTTCCTCCTTCTCCTCTTCTTCTTCTTCTTCCTCTTCCTCTTCCTCTTCTTCCTTCTTCTTCTTCTTCTTCTTCTTCTTCTTCTTCTTCTTCTTCTTCTTCTTCTTCCTCTTCCTCTTCCTCTTCCTCCTCCTCCTCCTCCTCCTCCTCCTCCTCCTCCTCCTCCTTCTCGTCACCTTCACTGTCTTAAGGAGGTTAGTCAGAGTCAGACACTTCAAACAAAAAAGAAAGAAAAAAAAAGAAAAAGAAAGAGTTGCAAATGTTGACAAGCTTAAAATCTTCGTCTTTTCCACTGTTCCATTTTCTCACTTCCTGGATGATTTTGTCTCTCGTAACGTGATTTTTCGACTCTCTCTCTCTCTCTCTCTCTCTCTCTCTCTCTCTCTCTCTCTCTCTCTCTCTCTCTCTCTCTCTCTCTCGGCAGATGTACCTCACAAAAACATCAAAATTCATCAGCTGCGAGAGGATTACACCTGGAGTTACTTAGGATTACAGTCTCTCTCTCTCTCTCTCTCTCTCTCTCTCTCTCTCTCTCTCTCTCTGGTCACATTTCCTATCATTCTTACCTTTTTTTACCAGTACGTTTCAAATTCCCGGTTCCAGTAATTCCTCGGGACTTCCTCCGCCGTGAGAGTCAAGGAAAGAAAAACGTGAATTTCAGCTCTACGTCAACATTTTCTTTTCCTTCTTCCTTCATTGTCGTCTTTCTAATTACTTTCTTTGCTTTTTATTGTCATTCACTCACTTCAAACTTCTACTGCTAATCACTCAATCAATTTCTTCCTTTGATCCTGCTTACTTTTACAACGAAGCCTTTTTTTTTTTTCTTCTTTTTCATCAACAATTTATAAAGAAATAATTACATATTTCATTTTTCTGAGGCCAACACTAGACAAACTGTTGGTTCTGGCAAGGGTGGATGGAGGCAACAAACCACAGCAAGGTTGACTGCTTCGCCTTCCTACGAGTGCTGAGGATGACTGAACACAAAGCCGAGGAAAGTCAAAAAGCACAACACTTTTTGCCTTCATTCCAGAAAGAAGTATTAATATATTCTCTACAGTCTATTTTCGCTTTCTGTTTAACTTTTCTGTCAGCGTAAAAAGAGAGAGAGAGAGAGAGAGAGAGAGAGAGAGAGAGAGAGAGAGAGAGAGAGAGAGAGAGAGAGAGAGAGAGAGAGAGAGAGAGAGAGAGAGAGAGAGAGAGAGAGAGAGAGAGAGAGAGAGAGAGAGAGAGAGAGAGATTAAAATTTTACGTTCCTAAGTCTGTCTTTGTTCCGGCAAGGTATAAAAAAAAAAGTTCACCTAAGAATTAATCATAATCCAGTCAACTTGCTCACACCCACACCTGTCTCCCAGCAAACTATGATAAACTCTGGTGAACTCTGCTAAACTCTGGAACTCCCTGCCTATTTCTGTATATCCACCTCCCCATGATGTGAACTCCTTCAAGAAGATTTTTCAAGACACTAACCCGGCCGTTTCTTTGCTCAGCTCTGGAATCTGTTCAGCAATAAGCACCTCAATGGATCTTTTTTTCAATGCTGTTCTTTTTGCCCTTGGACGACGATCCTTCTACCCAAAAAAACTTAATGTATGCTGGCCCTCCCTCTCTTCCAAATCCACACCGCTCCTCATCAATCACATCCTCCGTATTCACTCTATCGCTCGTGTTCAGAAACGCCTTCCCTTCTCACTAAGACAATTCTCCAAGGCCACAGAGAGAACTAGCCGAGTTTTCAAGATATTTTCTCCTTTTAATACGCTAGAAATCTTGCCAATCTATCACCACAACCATAAAAATACTCTTAACCTCTTCAGCACTGGGACTCATTTTTACCATGAGTTTTGTGTATGAGTAGACGATTCTATTTACCTTAGGGAGGGTCTATGGAAGTCAGAAGATTAATAGCCAGAATCTTCATTATTCTAATTCCACATACGTTTCTGAAGCTGTATCAAATCACCAAACAGTAAGCAGGATGAATCTGGAAACGCGTCGTGGTATTGAAAGGTTAAAAACACGAGTACCTTCATCTACAGCCTTTGGAAAGCAGTGATGGTGAGAGAGCAAAGCGTTTCAGAATACGGGTCTATCTCTCATGCACTGTCTTACCACACACACACACACACACACACACACACACACACACACACACACACACACACACACACTACCTAGAGACACGTATCACTAAAGTCACCTCACCCACACCCATCACCCTAACACAGGAACCACGCACCCACTCACCTCCCTCCTCCCAAACACACACACCGATGTTGATACACTGTGCATCCAATAACCGGCCGCACCACTTATCAGCAGGCAGACACACAGACACACAAGCACAAGAAACAGACACATAGACAGATAGACATTGAGATATAAAGGGAGGCAGAAAAGCAGAAAGACAAGTTAATAGATAGACTTTTCTTTTCTCATTCTGGTTATGTCATGATATTTAAAACTGTACTCCATTTTTTATATATAAGAAAAATGATACAATAATAACCTCACAGAAAGATACCCATATAGGAAACACACACACACACACACACACACACACACACACACACACACACACACACACACACACACACACACACACACACACAAGAACATATATATAAATGCTCCGCCAGTTCATGTTAAAGTGCTAATATGTGCTACAGTCTTACCAAGCACTTAGGCACTACCACCACCATCACCACCTGCACCACCACCACCACCACCACCACCACCACCACCACCACCACTACTTGACCATTTCCATCTCTGAACATAGCAAAATACCAGAAACATGACCTTCAAATCCTCTTCCTTCCTTTTTCCTCTTCCTCCAGCTCTAGGAACGGGATGTAAATTCATACTCTCTCTCTCTCTCTCTCTCTCTCTCTCTCTCTCTCTCTCTCTCTCTCTCTCTTTTCCAGTTAACTATTCATATATTTTGATGTTACAGTCACTTAAGTTTTACAATTCTATATTTCCACATTTCCAGATCCCGTCATTCCTCGCTGCTTTTTAATACGTTACGAGTAAAGAATTCTTAAAAAAGAACTCCCACTTTGCATCAACATTTTCTTTCCTTCTTTCCTTCCTTATCTTTTCTCAACATATTTTGCGCTAGCTGTCCTTCACTTCTTTCCACCCTTCCCTCACCTATCCATCCATCAGTCCATCAAGCAACAAAGTAAGCAAATAAATAACGAATCATCTATAATTATTTACACATTCTTTCCTTCTTCATCATTATTTTTCATATCTTCCTTACTTATCTAGTCTTCAGTCAACTTAATCCTTCCCTCACTCGTGCATCCTTCAATTAACGAACCCCTTTCCTTCCAAATCCTTCACCTTCACAAACGATGTAGATCTGTCGAGCAACGAGCATATGATTTCAGAGGTGCGTGAGGAGCGAGAGGAACAGAGAGCATGGAGGGGCAAAGAGCAGCGGCGATGAAGGGTAAAGGAAAGAGCATTGGGGAGGGAAGATGAAAGGATGAGCAGGGATCAAGGCAGCGGAGTGGACTGGAAGCATACTGGGTGAAGTGGATGAAACCAAGAGAGGAAGGGCCCCGTGAATAACCTTAATGGGTAGAGCTTCCTTTTTTTTCCGTTCTTTCTTATTTTGGTACGAACGGATTTGGTTATTTGTCACGGCTATCTCTGAACGTAATCTTGGAATTTTTGGGGGCGTTATCAGATATTAGTGAAAGAAAATAATAAGAAATGGAAGTACAGAAATAAAATCAAGCACAACAGTAATTGCTTGAAGTGGAGGGTTTACGTACAAGAACATGTTACGGAGAAGTGGAGGTTAGGCTGAGTTTGCTTAGGTTAGGTTAGGTTAGGTTAGGGTAGGGCAGGGTAGGGTAGGTTAAATTAGGTTAGATTAAGTTGGGTTAGGTTGGATTGGGTTAGGTTAGCTTAGGTTAGGTTTGGGTTGGATTGTGTTGGGTTAGGTTAGGTTAGGTTAGGTTTGAAGTTGGGTTAGGTTAGGTTAAGTTACAAAATATGAGGAAAAAACCATAAAAAAAAGAACGTACAAACCAAACAAAACACAACAGTAATTAGATGAAGTGGAAGGGATTTATGTACAAGAAAGAAACACGATATGGAAAAGTAGAAGTAAACATTTGCGTACTATAATCCTTTCACTGCCAATTGACACCTCTTCCCTCTATCACACACTCTTCTTTCTCTCTCACAGCTGCCTCTCCTTAAACATTATAATGGCTAAACTTTGAAAACTCCATCCTTTTTCATTTATTTTCTTTCTTGTGTGCGTTGCTAAAGACTCTGAAAGTGATATTACTACTAAGAATCATTTGTACATCACTGCAAAGGTCAGAGAGAGACAGGACTGGGGAGAATATAGATTAAAGGGAACGGTACAAGAAAAGAGAGGGAAAGAGAAGAGAAAATGATGATAACGATTAAAGGAAAAAGGAGAAATATGGAGAGTGCTGATAAAGAATAGATGTATGAAGGAAAGCATGAAGAGAAATTAACAAAAAGGACAAGGGAAAAAGGAGGAAAATAATGCAAAAAAAAAAAGAGAAGGAAATAAAGCTGTAAAAATATGGAGACATAAGACAATGAAGACATGAAGGGAGGAAAGAAAGGAAAGGAAGGAAAGGAGGAGGGAAAAAGAGAGAGAAAAATACCAATAGAAACAAGCACCTAGAGAGAAAGTGGAGAAAAGAGGAAGGAGAGGAAGAAGAAAGAAAACAAAAATGGACATATATGGAAAAACACAAACTGGATGGAAAATGGAGGAAGAGAGGAAGAGAAGGAAGAAGAAAGAAAAACAACAGACATACACAAAAAAAAGAGTAAAAATAAATAACTCAATAAACAAATAAAAATATAGAAAAATATACTGGAAAAAAGGAAAAACGGAAAATACAAGATAAAACAGAAAAATAAAGAGAAAGAGAGAGAGAGAGAGAGAGAGAGAGAGAGAGAGAGAGAGAGAGAGAGAGAGAGAGAGAGAGTTGTTTTTGTAATAGGAGGAGCGTGGCAGGAGGAAAGGAAATGAGTCTGGGGTGTGACATTCTCTCTCTCATATATCAGTCTCCCGAAGCAAGACCACACATTCCTCTCGACAATGCACGTACACCATCACCCCTCACCCCTCACCCCTCGCCTTACTACTACTACTACTACTACTACTACTACTACTACTAAAACGGACTGGTGAAAACGAGAGAAAAAAAAAAGCTGACAGAAGAGGGGAAAAAAGAACGATTCTGTGAGAAAAAGAGGGGAAAAATGTGACGCAGGCATGAAAAAAATAGGAAAATAAGGTGATAAAGAAGAGTGAGACATGGAGGGAACAAAACTAAATGTGGGAAATAAAAGAAATGTGACAGGCATATAATTAAAATAGCGAGCAAGTTAACAAATAAAAAAAAAAGTTAAAAAAAAAAAAAGGAAGAAAGAGGAGGGAGGAGACGCGGAGGGGGAAAAGAAATTAAGTGTGCAAATTAAAACATCAAAAAAGGAAAAAAAAATTGAAAAAAAAAAAACAGAATGAGATAGATAGCTAGACACGCAGGGAGAAAAACAGGAAAGTCAAATAATAGAAAATACACGAAAGGCAGGATTTAAAGAAAGGAGGAAAATATAAATGAGGAGACAAAAAAAAAAAAAAAATAGCGAGAAACGGTACAAATAAAAAAAGGGGCAAAAATGAAAAAAAAATCGAAAAAGTGACTTAAAACAAAATAAAGTGAGAGCAAAAAAAAGTGATAGAAAACGGACAGAAAAACGAGAAACTATAAAAAACACAAAAAAAAGAAAAAGAAAAAGAAAAAGTATCTAAGCAAATAAAAAGTGAGAGAGAGAGAGAGAGAGAGAGAGAGAGAGAGAGAGAGAGAGAGAGAGAGAGAGAGAGAGAGAGAGAGAGAGAGAGAGAGAGAGAGAGAGAGAGATTGTCAGCAAATACAGAAAGAGACACTAGAGAAAGGAAACAACAGGCAAGCAAGCAAATAGAATAAAAGTAAGAATAAAACAAGGAGGAGGAAAAATCGAGAAAAGGCGCAAAAAAAAAAAAAGAAATGGAATAAGTTAGTTAGACAGATTGGACAAAAGGAAAAAAAAAAGTGAACGAATAAAAAGAGAAACAGGAAATAGAATAAAAAAAATAAGAGAGCAAATAAGGCATAAAAAAAAAATGAGCAAGAAAAGACAGAAAAGTTACAGACAGAGAGAGAGAGAGAGAGAGAGAGAGAGAGAGAGAGAGAGAGAGAGAGAGAGAGAGAGAGAGAGAGAGAGAGAGAGAAGCACAAAGAAGCATAGAGAAAACCAGACAGACAAAACAGACAAACACACACAAACAGACAGAAAGACCGACACACAGACAGACACACACACAGACACACAGACAGAAAAGAAAAGAAAAAGAAAAGAAAAAACACGAGCAAGAAAAGTGGTAAAATAAAAGAACAAAAACAGACAAGGAGATGTAACAGAAAAAAAAAGATTTACAGCTAAGAAAAAAAAAAAAGAAAAAAAAAAACTAGACAAAAAAAACAACAAACATGGAGAGTGAGGAAGGCGGTAAAAAAATGAGGAATAAAAAGAAAGAAGAGAGACGAGAGGTGTGTAGCAAACGTGTACGAGGAATAAGTGAGTGAGAGGTTTGTGAATGGGCGGATATGGACCAGTGTATTGCTCCCACGCCTGCCTGCCTGTCTGTGTATCTGCCTGTTGCACTGACTCTACGTACAACACGCTCCCTCCTCCCTCCACACCTCTAGCTGCTACAAACAAGTGGCGCGTGTTAGGTGAGGGAGTTCTTGTGGCTTTCCCGACTGTTGGATGAAAGGAAAAGACTCGGATATCAGGTTGTTACTGTTAATCATTAGTAAGTTTTAACACCTTGAGTATCTTGACGCATTTCCATATTCATTCTGTTTACTATTTGGTGGTTTCATACAGTTTCAGAAACTTATGTGGGTGATTAAGGTAGTGAAGACTGTGGTCATTAATCTTCTGACCTCCATAGACCCTTCCTAATGTCAATAAAATGGGCTAATCGTACACAAATTTCCAGGTGAAAATGTGTCCCAATATTGAAGAGGTTAATTGGGTGCTTTACTGTTATGGTTGTCTTTTATTAGCATTGAAATTTCTGTAATAAGTGGAAAATGAAGAGGAAAGAGATAGAGAGTGGAAATAAATGAACGGATGGAGGGATGGAGGAACAAACGGACACACAAAAAGACAGACAGAGAAGAGGTGGGGAAAATGGATTAGCATAAAAAAAAAAACATGGTTATTTTCATTTACATAAGTTACAGAGGTGTTTTTTAGAGAGTGATATACAGAACATCAGTTTTTTTTTTAAACTTCAGATGAGCATGTGAAAGATTGGTCACCAGTGAAAGGGCATTTGTCATTGAGGAATCATCTTAGGAGAACCAGTTCCTTCTCATCTTTTTGTTAAACCTTATTTTTTCATGGATAAAATTAAATTCGTTGTAAGGATCAGATAACCAAGAGAATAAAAAGATATTAATTTTGAGGGAATAATATTAATCAATTGAACGAGAAAAAAAAGCGTCCTAAAGATATGATAACCTTGATGGAATAAACAAAACAAATCAAAAGAATACGATCAATTAACTTCAAGGAAATAATGATGAAGAGATTAAGATGAAATAGAGTTTTAAGGAAATAGATATCAGTGACTGGCTGAAAATGTGAGTGTTATTCAAGATAAGTCACTCATTCCTGGTGTTCACTGTCGCTGAAAGTCTATGGGAAGAATAATGAGTGTGTGTGTGTGTGTGTGTGTGTGTGTGTGTGTGTGTGTGTGTGTGTGTGTGTGTGTGTGTGTGTGTGTGTGTGTGTGTGTGTGTGTGTGTGTGTGTGTGTGTGTGTGTGTTCATCTATTTGAAATTTTTGCTTCAGTTTCGAGTAAGATTTTATTGTGTGTTGCTTCAGGTAATTAATCAAGGCTTTTACACATGATCATCAGTAACCTTCCTGTCACTGAAACCAGGTAACAAAGAGTCTGGCAGTAATAACAATGTGTCAGGAACCAATACAATTCCTTGCTTTCATTCCATTCTTTACAGCCTCTTTTCTTGTTTCCACTCCACCTTAACATCAGCGTGAAGAGAGAGAAAAAAAAATCTGTTAATAGCTTTTTTATTCTAAGCATTCAAGAGTCAAGAGAGGCAACCGAACCAGAGATATGTGCTTTAACCTCCTTCCAACACCTTCACTGACCCTTTGCCCACCGACACACAGAGAACTAATCACAACCATAGCCTTACCTAAGCTTTTGACCTTTAGGCAGCTTCCTCACCCCACACCTTCACAGCAAGCAATTAGCACAAACACTCACTCTGCTTCCGGCCCCACGCTCCTCTACATCAGCCCCTTCCTTTGTAGCATCTCTAATCCTTTGTCACTGTTTTACATCCCATCTCGCCTGCAGCACTCAACAGGTATTTATCTTTAAAATAACAAACCAGATCTCCGAGAAAGCAACGGCGCAGACACTCGATCAGTCATGAGGCACCATACTGTTTACCAAGAGTACATTTAGTAATTACCTCAACCACTCACACACACACACACACACACACACACACACACACACACACACACACACAGGAACAGAGGTGCTAGAAATACAGTGTTCTAGTGTGTGCTACAGGCTGGTCCAAGCAATGAATCTTCCATCACCGCCACCGCCACCGCCACCACCACTGCCACTACCACCACCACCACCACCAACAACAACAACAACAACAACAACAACAACAAAGGTGCTCGGAATACAGTGTTCTAATGTGTGCTACAAGCTGGGTAGGCAATGAAGCTTCCACCACCACCACCACCACAACCATTACTATCACCATTACTACCACCACCACCACCACCACCACCACCACCACCACCACCACCACCACTACCACCATCACCACCACCACCACCACCACCACCACCACCACCACCACCACCACTACCTTTGAATCCTAAGAAAAATATCTCGAACACGACCTCTTCCTACTGCTTCTCCTCCTCTTGGTAAGTCTCTCTCTCTCTCTCTCTCTCTCTCTCTCTCTCTCTCTCTCTCTCTCTCTCTCTCTCTCTCTCCGTCTGCCTCAAAACAGCCACCACATTCACAACCTCCATCTCGTATTCGGAAGCACATAAAGGGCGAGGCGGTAAGAGGTGCAGGAGACGACAAGTGTTGGGAGGCGAACAGTGCGGGGAATCGAATGTCCCCCACAAATTAATAGCACCAGCAGTAGTGTCCACATTAAGAGCCTTTATGGGGACACCAGCGAGAGTACGTCGTGGTGTGGATGACTGAGGGAGCAAATGACATACGAGGAGGCGAAAGGAAGAGAGTAGTGACATGAATGAAAGGTGAGATGGAGAGTAGGAGGAGGAGGAGGAGGAGGAGGAGGAGGAGGAGGAGGAGGAGGAGGAGGAGGAGGAGGAGGAGGAGGAGGAGGAGAGGAGGAAATGATTGGCGGGAAAGGAGAAGGGTATACCGATGACAGGAGTGAGGGAAAGTTTGATGGGATGATGGAATAGACGAGGAGGAAATGATGAGGAAGGAAGGAAGGAAGGAAGGAAGGAAGGAAGGAAGGAAGGAAGGAAGGAAGGAAGGAAGGAAAGAAGGTAAAGATGATGCATATAAATAGGAAAAAGAGAATGATGGAAAAGATAAGGAGGAGGAAAAAGACAGGTTGAATGAAAAGAGGAATAGATGACAACTCAAATGAAAAGATAAGGAAGGGAAATCGAGAATATGAAGGAATATGAAAGAAAGGAAGAAAACACAAACCAGAGAAAAAACACGAAAAGAAAAAGAGAAATAAGACACAAATCAAAATAATAATAATAATAAAAAAAGAAGAGAAAAGGGAAAAGCACAGAACTATAGATTAGGAAAAAGAAAGAAAAATGATAATGATAAAAACGGAGACAAAGACACACAGGAAACAGACACATAGAGAGAAAAGGAGAAATGTATAGATGCAATAAGAGAAAGAGAAAGATAAAGACAATAACAATCCACGTAAAGGAATGAAATGGAAAAGAATAATAATAAAGGGAAAATCAAATACAAAGAGAAGAGGGGAAGAAATAGATTAAATAAATGATAGGACGGAAAAATATGAAGAGCAAAGAGATAGAAAGTGGAAATCGACGGATGAATAGAAGGACAGACAGACAGACAGACAGACAGACAGACAGACAGACAGGAGAGGAAGAAGAAAAAGATAAGAGGCAAGAATGGAAAGAATAGAGGAATATGAAGATGTAGCGAGATATTTGACAGGAAAAAGAGAAGAGGGAGAGAGTGAGAGGGAGAGAAGAGAAGTGAAGGGGGAAAGGGAAGAGAGAGAGAGAATAAAAAAAAAAAGAGGTCGGAAGCAGTAACCGGAATAGCGGAGAGAGAGAGAGAGAGAGAGAGAGAGAGAGAGAGAGAGAGAGAGAGAGAGAGAGAGAGAGAGAGAGAGAGAGAGAGAGAGAGAGAGAGAGAGACAGAGACAGAGAGAGAGAGAATGGCAAGAAAGTGAAAATATATATATAAAAAGAAAGAAAAAGAAAGAAAAAAGAAGGAAAGGAAATAGAAAGAAAAAGAATGAAAGAAAGACGAAATGACATACATGAAAACTATAACAAACCAGGAAAGACACAACAAAATAACAACACCAGACATTTTATATAAACTGAGAGTAAAGCTGGACACGAAAGGAAGGAGAAAGATCCGGTGTGTGTAAGAGTCGAGCCAGTCAAGCGGAGCGGTAAGGTAATGTATACATGTGTGAGGGTGACAGGTGAGACAGGCAGGGCAGGTAAGAACAACAGGCGCTGGCACTGTGAACTGATAAACACGAGAGAGAGAGAGAGAGAGAGAGAGAGAGAGAGAGAGAGAGAGAGAGAGAGAGAGAGAGAGAGAGAGAGAGAGAGAGAGAGAGAGAGAGAGAGAGAGAGAGAGAGAGAGATTCTTTGACAATATTTTACATCTAATACAATGGATCACTTTAAATAGAAACAAAAGACTATGCCAGGTTCATTACTTCGAGGCTTATATCAGAGAGAGAGAGAGAGAGAGAGAGAGAGAGAGAGAGAGAGAGAGAGAGAGAGAGAGAGAGAGAGAAAGGAGGAAGGTTAAACGAAAAACAAGAGTCGTAGTGGTGCTGCTATCAAGGACAAGGCTGGCCCGGCGTGATCCTCTTTGACCCCCTCTCCTCCTCCTCCTCCTCCTCCTCCTCCTCCTCCTCCTCCTCCTCCTCCTCCTCTCTCCTCCTCCTCCTCCTTCCGCCCATCCAGCAGAAAGAGAGGAAGTATCTAGATTCTAGACCCTAAGAGCTCCATGAACTTCCTGACTCCGTCCTCTCGTCTCATCCCGGATTCTCTCTCTCTCTCTCTCTCTCTCTCTCTCTCTCTCTCTCTCTCTCTCTCTTTTGAAAGCGAAACTTTTCTTCACATTTTTCCAATAGCTTAGCGTTTCTTTTCCTTAAGTTGTGTTCGTAAGTTGCCTTTCCCTCATCTCCGCTTCTCCCTTCCATCCATCCTTCCTCTCATCGACCTCTCACTTTTCACTTCCTTATTTTTAATCCCATTTTCCCTTCTTCCTCTTCTCTCCACTAATTTCTTCAAGGTCCGTCATTTCTTTCCTGGTGCCCGTAGAAACACAGCTACGTAACTAACTAACCCACTTGCTAATTTACCAACTAAGCAACTACTCAACCAAACACTAATTAAGAAACTATGTAAGTCAGTAGATTAAAAAAAAATGGTTGAGGTTCTCGACATACATTATCGCAGGGAAGTGAGGCAACAGTAAAATGTCTCAGGTCTTTACTCACAAACGCCTTGTTTCTTCACCACGACTGCTTTCAAAGACCATGGAGATGATTAGGGTTTTTTTCAAGAGTGCTTCTCCAGTTAAAATGTAGAAATTTTGTCAATCTGCATCAAGAACTGTGAAAACACCTTGAAAAAAAACTCGTGTAAATTTAAACAAACCGTTTTTGAAATAGTGAAGGTGAAGCAGAGAAATGTTTAAGTTGAGTCTCAGGAGCGGATCGTTGCCGGATGTCGCTATCCGGCAGCACTGCCAACTGTAAAACTTCCCGGAAACAATAGCAGGGCCTGAGTGGCACTATTACCGGGAAGATGCGATCAACCTCCTCAAGTGCCTCAAGTGCCCCAACGCCAAACCACAATTAGATTCCGGCGTTTGAATCCAATAACCTTCGATTTTTCAATTTTGAATATGGCAAGCTCAAAATAGAAATGGTATTGGCTTCGTCCTAGAAACCAACGCACACACACACAAACACACACACAAACACAGAAATACACACACACACACACACACACACACACACACACACACACACACACACACACACACACACACAGTTCACGCACGGTCTCAATAGCTGATGTCACCCAAGACAACACGCACACCTTTCATCAGTTTCGTCAGTTACACACAGGACTCTGACACCGAACACGTCCACGTCTTCGATATCAAGGGCCTCACTCGTACACTCTGGCAAGTGTAAACATATTCAAACAGGAGGAATGGTGTTTCACATCATAAACACTTTAACCTCACCAACCTAACCAGACAAGTAAAAGCAAATAACCAGCAGATGGAGGCTCTAATTGCAAAAACAAACACATATACAACTCAAACTATGACACTTTTATCCAATGTCTTTTAGCGTTTACCTTCAACCATAAATCCTTTGGCATTTTAGGAATCCATAAGTCATCAAATTTCGTACAGATTCTCAGCAGATCAGACTTAAACTCGCAGGATAATACTAAACACGGTACATTACTCAATATCAACCATGAATATACCACTGCCGTGACATCAGGACGAGTGCAGACAGATGTAGCAGCCATGGACTCTGATCTCACCACAGCTATGCCTCTCATCCCAGCTGCACCATATCCATTCGTACCCTTATCATCTCTCACAACAAGCACGCCAACTGAATACCTCCTCCTCCTCACCCGCCAGTCTATCTATCTAAGAAGAGGTGTCCACATGTTCTTATGGAGCAAAGTAACAGGAAACCATCACAACTGCACTCCTGTCACATCTTAGCAACTCCAGTTCTGAGTGGACGTATTGATGACCTTTTATTCTCGACATTCAGCTCAGAAAGGGAGAGCCAAAGGAGGATCATCTTCCCTTCTCGGTATGTGCGAATAAGGCAGTGGACGTGTGTGTGTGTGTGTGTGTGTGTGTGTGTGTGTGTGTGTGTGTGTGTGTGTGTGTGTGTGTGTGTGTGTGTGTGTGTGTGTGTGTGTGTGTGTGTGTGTGTGTGTGTGTGTGCTGCAACGATGGTGTCAAGAGTCTCGAGAACGGGCTGGAGATAATGGAATGGTGTCGCTTTTATGTGTGTCTGTGCCCAAGTTTACACGAGGGAGAGCGAGAAGGGATGACCAAAAGGAGGCTTTTGCAAGGGAAACAAGGATTCTGTGGGGGACAAAGCGGCTGACTGGAAGAGAGAAGGGAAGAAAGCAAGACAGGGAGAAGGAAAAGAGACGAAGATATAGAGGGAAAGGGAGGAAGAAAAGGAAGTACCACGGTAGAAAATGTGAATAAAGAATGTTACTGTGTGTGTGTGTGTGTGTGTGTGTGTGTGTGTGTGTGTGTGTGTGTGTGTGTGTGTGTGTGTGTGTGTGTGTGTGTGTGTGTGTGTGTGTGTGTTTAGGATCTGTAACTGGTGTGTTAGAGAGAGAGAGAGAGAGAGAGAGAGAGAGAGAGAGAGAGAGAGAGAGAGAGAGAGAGAGAGAGAGAGAGAGAGAGAGAGAGAGAGAGAGAACACGACTGCACAATTATTTAACTCTCTTTCCTGTTTTCTTCCCCTAACTCAGCCAAAATTGTAGTCACACAAAAGATAAACACACACACACACACACACACACACACACACACACACACACACACACACACACACACACAACAAGTTAAAGGGATCAGGCCGCTATACAGCTTCTTATGTTGTGCGTTGTGGTAAAATTGAAATGTAGAAGGATGAAAGACAGACTGATAGACGGACAGAAAGGCAAAGTAGTAAAGATTGTTAAAAAATAATAAATTAAGATAAATTAAGAGCTTCTGATGTAGTAGTAGTAGTAGTAGTAGTAGTAGTAGTAGTAGTAGTAGTAGTAGTAGTAGTAGTAGTAGTAGTAAATTAAACGTATCCATCACAAAGTATAGAACGCAGCGCTTTAAAATTCTGCCTTCATCTCTACTTTTAAAGATCCCACACCCTTGAGAGAGAGAGAGAGAGAGAGAGAGAGAGAGAGAGAGAGAGAGAGAGAGAGAGAGAGAGAGAGAGAGCGCCTCCTGTCGAACCCAGATCCCCTGAGGCAAGACCGACTACACACACACACACACACACACACACACACACACACACACACACACACACACACATGCACTCATCACCCTCAAGATATCGGAGGAACACACACTAATGTAGTAACGTGATATTATATTCCCGTGTGTGTGTGTGTGTGTGTGTGTGTGTGTGTGTGTGTGTGTGTGTGTGTGTGTGTGTGTGTGTGTGTGTGTGTGTGTGTGTGTGTGTGTGTGTGTGTGTGTGTGTGTGTGTGTCGCATCACAATCAGCTGTGTCTGTGCCCTTAATGATCTTCTAAGTAGAATTAACATGGTTTATGAGGGCAGCCCGATGACATCTCCAACCCAATCACCAGATGCGTCTCTCTCTCTCTCTCTCTCTCTCTCTCTCTCTCTCTCTCTCTCTCTCTTTCTTGTTGGTGGAAAAAAAATTCACGCCACTCCAATTTTTACGGATATTGATATTTGTCTTCCACTTCCACGACGATTAGAGAGAGAGAGAGAGAGAGAGAGAGAGAGAGAGAGAGAGAGAGAGAGAGAGAGAGAGAGAGAGAGAGAGAGAGAGAGAGAGAATCACATAACTCTTCCATTACCCAAACTTCACAACAATCTAAGAATCTAAACCAAACTAAACTTCCCTTCACTCCCTTTCACTCGCCCTTCCCTCTACGTGTACACGAAATACACGCGTCCCTCCACCACCACCACCACCACCACCACCACCACAGGTACCCTCTCATGTCCGGTGTAATCTGTGAAGCCTTGAGGGATGTGGCTGGCAAGTTCCTGTGTGCCTCTCTGCTTCCCTCCAGGCGCGGATGTCTTGCTTTGGGTCCTCCTGCTGCTGTGCCTCCTCCTGCTCAGTTTCTAACACATTACTGCTTGCACTCTTATCTTCTTCCTCCTTCTCCTCCTCCTCTTCCGTCACTGGGGCCAACGCTGTGCCACTGGGATGATGGCGTCTCTCTCTCTCTCTCTCTCTCTCTCTCTCTCTCTCTCTCTCTCTCTCTCTCTCAGTGGCACCCTTATTAGCGAGTTTCTAAGCGTGAAAATGACCGCTAATCACTCCAGCAACCTAGACTACCAACATCAGTGTCACGAAGTCAAAACATACACAAACCAAGTCGACGGTCCTTCAGCGCCTGCCACACACACAGTCGTGATTCACTGCTTGGCCTTTCATTGAGTACTGTCGTAGAGGAAAGGTTGCGAGCTAATGTTACGTTTGTGAGGTGGAAAACTGAGAAAGAAGGGAGGGAGGGAGGGAGGGAGAGGAAGGAAGGAAGGAAGGAAGGAAGGAAAGAAAGAAAGGAGGAAAGGAGTGAGGGATTGAGGGAGGGAAACGGGGAGGAAGGAAGGAAGGAAGGAAGGAAAGAAGGGAGGGAGGGAGGGAAGGAGGGAGGGAGGGAGCGAGAGAGGTGGGAGGAAGGAAGGAAGAAAGGAAGGAAGGGAGGAAGGGAAGGAGGGAGGGAGGGATATGTAGCAAGAATCAATGAATGAAAAAAAATAACAAGAGAAGAGAAAGAAACGGATAGAAAAAACAAAAAAGAAAAACAACCAACAGAATCAAAGAAAAACAAATATATAGGGAATTAAGAAAGAAAGAAAGAAGGAAAGAAAACAAGAGAAGAAGCTGCAAAAAAAAATAGATCAAAAAGGAAAGCGAATATAATAAAATAAAAAAGAAGGGAAAAAAGAAAGAAAGAAAAAAAAGAGGCAACAAATGAAAAGACAGCAAATTTCGATATAGGCCTAACTGCCCTGCCTACATCCCCACCCCACCGCCATCCCTACCCCGAAGAAAAAAAAAAAAATCTTCACTGAGAGAAAAATACAACATAACACCTGCGAGTTTTATTAAATGACGCACGAGTGAAGCTGGTCTTGCCTTTCGTGTGGGGCGTTAGAATTTGCCACACTCACCGGAAGACTTGAGAGTGAGGGGGATACATGAAGCCTTTGCACAGAACACCACCGCTAGCCATTTGTCCCTATCTTTTGGCTAATTCCTTCAAAATCTTATAGAGAACCTGTAGTTTTTTGTGGACCTTTTTTTTTATGTTTTGTTATCCTTGGCAGGTCTTCCTCTTGCGTATAAAAAAAAAAAAAAAGAAAAAGAAAAATCCACACTGGCAAACCTCAAGCACTTAGAATATCTATAGCCTTTAACCCCTGACCATGACGCATGTTCATATTTATTCAGAAGACTATTTGGTGATTCTATACAGCTTCAGAAACTTATGTCGGCATTAAAATAGTGAAGACTGTGGTCATTAATCTTTGATCACGATAGACACTTCAAAATGTAAGTAATATCATTTAATCATACCCAAAACTTATGGTAAAATTGTGTCCCGGTACTGAAGGGTTAGGCGCATCTGAGGGAAAGTGAAGTATGATAGAGTGTGTGACGGGAAGTGAAGTGAAATAGAGAAATGTAGTATAGTGAAGTCATTAGCGAAACACCTTTTTTTTTTTTTTTTTGCCCACCTATCTACTGTAGCTATGATGGTTTTTACACAGTTATGGTAAGAAGACAAGCCAGAAGAATATACAAAACAAAAAATAAATAAAAAAAAAAAACACATCGGCAGGAGGAATCGCAAGCATTTCTCTTTCCACATACTTTTCTTCTTTTATACAACGAAGGAGAAGCCAAGTATTGCTATTATCAACCGAAAAACGCAACTAAACAATCACAAGCAAATCTCCTTTTTATCTTATTCTTCTTTACACAGATTAAAAAAAAGGAAAGCCAAGTATGAACAAAGAACATGTATAGTAATAAAATCAATAACAAAAATTACCATAAAAAATATTAAGCCAAACCTCCCTTTTATCTATACCTTTATCACATTTATCGCATACTTAAGGACAAGCCGTGGTACAGTGGATCCGTGCGTGCTTTGAGGTCCGAGGGGTCTCCAAGCGCACGGGTTCGAATCCTGTCTACGGTCTGAGTGTAGGTTGGGCTTCCTCACTCGGGGCAACGGTTTCCTAGCGGGTGGGCTTTGAAATAGGAGGTACCCTTAATAAGTATCCCCTTTAGCCCATAAATTCCCGTGAAAAGCCCACATGGTATTAAAAAAAAAAGAAGCCAAGTAACAAAATATATAGAGCCACTAATCAAGTACAAACAACATTCATGAAATCGAGAGAGAGAGAGAGAGACAGACAGAAACATAGACAGAGAGAGCGACAGTGACAAACAGAGACAGACAAAGACAATGACACAGAAATAAAAACACACACACACACACACACACAACACTAAAACACATAAAAAGGGCAACAAGAAATAACAACCAAAACACACCGCAACCAAATGTCACTCAGTTAAATATTTCACCAAGAAGCAAGCAAGTGAGCAAGTGAGGCCCAGGACACAAATTTAGTTACCTTGCAGAAGTGACAGAATTAACTTGTGTGGCAGGAAAAGTTACTCCAAGAAACAGAAATAGAACACAGCGCCGTGGAAGGAAGGTTAGGAAGGACAGACGGACGCGTGGATATCTCAAAATTCGCACCGTTAGCAACCGTCATGAGGCAAAAACCAGGCACGGAATAAATGGAACAGTGAGATGAAAAGATGGATACACAATATGCATCGAACTTAACGGAATAACTAGTGCAGCAGCGGCCAGGGGAAAGGAGAAGAGCATTGAGGCAGGCAGTGCAGAATAATATTTTTCTAATACAAGGGGAGTGGAGTGGGCAGGGAGGGAGAGAGGGAGAGAGAGAAAGAAAGAGGAAGACTGTTTGGTGAAATACGCAGCCAAATGAAGCACAGGTGGGATTTAAAATTAAGACCTACATATTTTCTTTTCTTTTTAGTTTTATTTCTGGATTGTAATTTTTCATTTTTTTATCAAGAGAGAGAGAGAGAGAGAGAGAGAGAGAGAGAGAGAGAGAGAGAGAGAGAGAGAGAGAGAGAGAGAGAGAGAGAGAGAGAGAGAGAGAGAGAGAGAGAGAGAGAGAGAGAGAGAGAGAGAGAGAGAGAGAGAGAGAGAGAGAGAGAGAGAGAGAGAGAGAGAGAGAGAGAGAGAGAGAGAGAGAGAGAGAGAGAGAGAGAGGCTTGCCCATTTGCCTCGCCGCACCGGGACTCGAACCCGGCCCTGTGATTGTGTGTGTGTGTGTGTGTGTGTGTGTGTGTGTGTGTGTGTGTGTGTGTGTGTGTGTGTGTGTGTGTGTGTGTGTGTGTGTGTGTGTGTGTGTGTGTGTAAGCGTGTGCGTGTGCGTGTGCGTGTGCGTGTGTGTACGCGTGCATATCCGTGTATATATGTACCCTACTATGAACAAAACTAACAAATTCTTTCATACAAATAAAGAAAAAAAGTGACAATACTACATTACATCCATTTAAAAAGAGGGAAGACCTGAAATGACACTTTCTTACAACTAAAAAAACATCAAAACATCTTTCCTTCTCTCACTCCCTCACGTGCTAGCCACCCAAGACACTCCAATGAGGTGCTGCGTTGCTCCGACATTTAAAGATACTTGCAAACAGCGGCCAGGACCGAGTGACGAGGCTGGCTGATACAAACGGTGACCCATGGTGAAGAAGACACACAGTAACACCTGGCCAGAAATGTGAATGTGGGAAACTACCTCCCCCTTTAAGTATCCTCCTCTTCTTCTTCCTCCTCCTCCTCCTCCTCCTCCTCCTCTTTCTCCTCCTACTACTACTACTAATATTATTTTTTGGGATTCCTCTTGTTGTTGTTGTTGATGGTGGTGGTTTTTGTGTACTTCTTCTTCTTCTTCACCTTCTTCTTATGATTTTCTTTTTTTCTTCTTGTTTTCTTTTTGGTTTTCATTTTATTGTCTTCTATTCTTTCCTTCTTATTATTCTTATTATTATTATTATTATTATTATTATTATTATATTTTCCTTGTTTTTCTTCTTTTCCTTCTTCTTCCCTTTGTTATTATTGTTGTTGTTGTTGTTGTTGTTGTTGTTGTTGCTGTTGTTGTCTTCCTCCTCCTCCTCCTCCTCCTCCATCTCCTTCTGTCTTCCTCTTCCTCCTCCTCCTCCTCCTCCTCCTCCTCCTCCTCCTCCTCCTAAATGTAGAGCAAAATAATGACAAAAGTAACACGCCACGAAACTCCCCAAAGAGAAAAAAAAAAAAAAAGGAACGAGCGGGCAAAAAAAAAAAAATACTACCAATGAGTTTTGTTAATTCTCACGTAATCACTCAGCACACCTACATAAAAACTCTAATGACGGAAAAGAGTATGTGGTAATGGAGGGACAGGCGGGGTAAGGCATGCTAATGGTTCTGATACTAAAGATATACCCTATACACAACTCATTACCGTGATGGTGACGCAGGGAGAGCTACGCATGAGAAACACTGGCAACCCCTAACTATGGTCACTGGCAGGAACGATGCAGATAATGAAGGCTTTGGAGATATTGATGTTGTTGTTGTCTTAAGTAAGCAGGGTATAGAATTCTAGAACATGAGAAATACTGGTAATTGTGGCAGGAACGATGCAGATAATGAAGGCTTTGGGGATATTGATGTTGTTGTTTTAGGTAAGTAGCGTACAGAATTGTAGAACTAACGTGAGAAATACTGGCCATCTCTAACTATGGTCACTGTGGCAGGAACGATACGGATAATGAAGGTGTTGGAGATGTAGATGATGTTGTTTTATGTATGTAGGGTATCGGTCTCTAAGAACACCGTTAAGGGTGGAAACAAAAGGAAAACTGAGGTACAAGTCCGAAAAAGATGTCAACCCCTTCAGTACCAAGACGCATTTCCATATTCATTTTGCTTACTATTTGGTGATTTTATACAGCTTCAGAACCTTATGTGGGGGATTAGAATAGTGAAGACTCAGGCCATTAATCTTTCGACCTCCAGAGACCCTTCCTAATGTCAATAAAATCGTCTAATCATACTAAAAACTCAAGGTAAAAAAAAACGCGTCTCAGTACTAAAAGATTAAAAGAAATATTAGAATTCAGAAAGAGTTTGTCATAGCAAGGAGGCAATACAGAAGCAGGATAAGAGTTCCAGAATCTATCAGAAAAAACGGGGGATGAACAATGGAGAATACTAGTACAGCTACTATTGTTTGTGAGGCGAGTGTGTAAAATGTCAAAGGAAACATTAGAATTCAGAAGGAGTTTAAGTCAAAGGAAGGAGGAAATACAGAAGCAAGCAAGGAGTTCCAGAATCTATCAGAAAAAGTAGGATGAACAATGGAGAATACTAATACTGCTACTGTTGTTTGTGGGCCAAGTGTGTATACTTATTGGTATGGTAATGTACAATGCATATAGTGTGTGGAAGGAAATACAACACCTACATTTCAGTTATTTCCGTAACACACCATCAGTTTCACTAGAGTCTGGACAACATTGGGAGCTTTCATTAAATCGTGGTTTATATGTAACTTTTCACAATGAAGGTGTTGAAATCATCTGGAATTACTCATCCGCTATAATTTGGTACTAATTTACTATATTTTGACACAGCGGGCATTTGTCACTGGTTTGGATCTGCCTTTGGTTCTCAATCTGTCAATATTCACTTTAACCCCTTCAATACTGGGATGCATTTTTACTTTGAGATTTGTGTACCATTAGACCGTTTTACAGACATTAGGAAGGGTCTATGGAGATCAGAAGATTAATGGCCACAGTCTTCCCTATTTTAATCCCCCACATAAGTTTGTGAAATAGTAACAAGAATGAATATGGAAATGTGTCCCGGTACTCAAGGCTCAGCAGTCTTTGGCTTGGCGAGAATGTTGCAGTCATGAAGGGAGATTGCACTGAAAGAACCCCAAAGGAAATAAATAAAAGATAAGAAAAAGAATGTACATAATGAAAAACAATACAAAATAAAACATTATTCTGTCGTTCTACATTAAGTCAGGGAAGTCCAACACAAAAAAACAATGTGTGTGTGTAAATAAATAAGATGAAACATTGAAAGAAATCCCTTCATTATGCACGTGCTGCGAACAAAGCAAAGCAAAGAACCATTTTTACCAACCGATGAAAATGTGTTATGATTATTTTTCCATGTATGTATGTATGTATGTATGTATGTATATATGTATGTATGTATGCGTGTATGCGTTATTATTATTATTATTATTATTATTATTATTATTATTATTATTATTATTATTATCATTACTATTTTTATTGTTATCGATCAAACAAAAATCATCCATTATCATGAACAACAACAACAACAACAACAAAAACAATAACAACGATAAGAGCAAAGAGCAAGATGGACAGCAAAAGAAAAAAAAAAAAAGGAAATGAAAAAGAGAAGCTATTCCTCTGAGATTGAGAAGAGATGTGTGTGTGTGTGTGTGTGTGTGTGTGTGTGTGTGTGTGTGTGTGTGTGTGTGTGTGTGTGTGTGTGTGTGTGTGTGTGTGTGTGTGTGTGTGTGTGTGTGTGTGTGTGTGTGTGTGCTACGTGGCCAAGATTTTACGCGTAACTTCTTTCAAAATCAGAACATTGCTGCTCACATTTTTTTTCTTTTCTTTTTTCTTTTTTTTTCATGCGTGGGATCCAGACACGAGCAAAGAATAACCGCACTCTTTACTTCTACACGTTTCTTTTTCCTTTTTTTTCGTTTTTTCTTTTTATTTCCAAGTTGTTTTTTCTGCTACTCTCAAAAGGAAAAGTGTGGCACGTTTATGGTACGTATGTTGGCGCAGTCATACATGCATACCTACACACACACACACACACACACACACACACACACACACACACACACACACACACACACACACACACACAGACAGGCTCTCTCTCTCTCTCTCTCTCTCTCTCTCTCTCTCACTCACACACACACACACACACACACACACACACACACACACACACACACACACACACACACACACACAGAGAGAGAGAGAGAGAGAGAGAGAGAGAGAGAGAGAGAGAGAGAGAGAGAGAGAGAGAGAGAGAGAGAGAGAGAGAGAGAGAGAGAGAGAGAGAGAGAGAGAGAGAGAGAGAGAGAGAGAGAGAGAGAGAGAGAGAAAGATGAATAGGCAAATAACATAATGAAATCAAATACATAATGAAATATAATAAATGAATAAATACATACTCGTACATATGTGAAATAGAAAATATTACTGCTACTACTACTACTACTACTACTACCACCACCACCACCACCACCACCACCACCACCACCACCACCACCACCACAACAACAACAACATCATCAGCAAATACAACAAAAACCACAACAATAACAGCAGCAAAGAAAGAAAGAAAGAAAGAAGGAAAATTAAGTAAAAAACAGCACCAAAAGAGGAAGAGAAACAAAATTTCAATGATGACAAAACAACGCTGAACACACACACACACACACACACACACACACACACACACACACACACAATTAACTCCCCCATCCCTACCACTATCCACCCCCAACACTGACACTGAAGGAACTGTACTACAACACCAAACGTTCTCCACCAGTACATCACTCGCCAAGTAAGTACAAGTAAGCAGGCTCTTGTAAGACGAAGCACAAACACCAGGCGAAGGATAATTGGCTCTCATTGTTTTCCTTCTCGCTTTAATCAGCACACACGAGCCACTCACGGTCTCTCCTGCAACTAATAACCTATCGCATGTCTGGCGGAGCTCATGCCACGTGGGTCTCGCGGAATGTTTGCACAGGGTCGCCGCTAATTCCCAGCAGGCCACACGCAACACGGGCGGAGGGGACACGGTAATGAGTTGGTTGAGATGGTGTGGCGTTGTTTCGCAGGCTGTGGTGGATATTAAGACCTGTCCACACCAGGAAACGTTGTCTGCAAGCAACGTTTCCTGGTGGGGACAAGCCATAAGGGCGGGATGGTGGGTGGGTGAGGGGAGAGGGATGGGATATACTTTGCCATTGTTGTCTATGCTGACTTTTGTGTTTGCAAGCATTTTGTCGTCTTCTCTCTTTTATTTAACAGGGTGGAATAAAAATGACCGAAAAACACTTGATACTTGGAACTAATCACCGCAGAGTAACAAATGGTGTCTTTACAAAATCCACCCAATCACATCTTGTCTCTGACCAGACTACGTTCCAAACTAGACGCAATGTTCCAGGAACCCACCGCAAGGTGGCACTACACGACGAAAGCTTTGATGGAACACAACAGAATAGTTTAGTACAGATTTGCCTGGTAATGATGCGGGACGTCTAATTATCTATGATGCAGTCACTCTGTCGAGGTGGTACCGCATGGAATACCTTGGAATGGCCTCAAAATTGAAGGAAACCATGAGATATATACGGACCAGCATTGTTTTCGGCAAAAAGTGGCATTTAATCGAAAAGGCATAAGAGCCGTGACGTCACAAGTGATCTTGATCTTGATCTTGATGTGGATATTTGAGTTATTTTTGACGTTTTTGTACATCATGAATAATGTTTGATGATGAATGGGCGAAGTATTAGTGACATGGGCATCTAAAATAGTGAAAGAAATGTTATATAATGTATATGCGAATAGTGTGATGATAAATGTGGATATGGCACGTAGCCCCGTGTTTATCGCCGTTTGTGCTAACGGTTTGAGTCTGGTGTGACGTAGCGAGGTATCAGACTTTTCAGAGTACGATACAACAAGAGGTGGTGAGTTGCTGGGGACGAGGGAGTGTATGAGTGTCAGGAAGGAGACCTGTTTGGCGGGTGGCGCGGAAACGGATCACCTTATAGTATCGCAGCCACACCTGCGCCGCTCATGCATCTAGACGAGAGCAAGGCTGGAAACCGGATCGGGGAAACTCCACTACACTACACCGGGAGAAAAAAAAAAAAAAAGTTGGCGTTAATTTTGTTATGTGGCGCTTTTGAGTTTTGTTTTATTATCATTATTATTATTATTATTATTATTATTATTATTATTATTATTATTATTATTATTATTATTATTATTATTATTATTATTATTATTATTATGTAAAAGATTGGAATGCAAAGCATTCCAATCTTTACATTGGTAAACTGCCGCTTCCCCCTGGACAATACATGTACTCGTACATGCATCAGGTCTGGAATACTCTTTCAAAACTTGCTGTTGTGTATGGCAACTAAACCTTTGTCCGCCAACAAACAATACCTTCCAAAAAGTACAGCCTAATTTCAAACTGCAAAAAATTTCCCCCTGCAGTTATTCAGTACTGTCATTATTGAGGAAAAGCAGTTAGCCATCCCTTATATTACTCAAGTATCAGGTTCATAACTCACTATGCGTCACGACCCCTACACATGTACTACATGTACGTCCCTTTATCTAGACGCAAAGCATGGCATCAATCCCTAGTTCCGAAAACTCTGGATCAACTTTGAAATTGAAAATTAGCCTTAAAATATAAATAAATGAATAGATAAAATAAAATATCTGAACAATGGGGCACCAATGTTATTTCCAATCACTGACACCGCACTGATGATTGGCAATGACATCGGGTCAGTATAAAGCAGATCGAAAGAGATACGGGTGTGATTATCTAAGTAATAGTGTTTGATACAAAGAGCTCAGCGGATTCAGTTACGGTCTTTCAGTGCATAGCCAAGACCTGACTCGCGATGTACTGCAATGACACATTCTTCAGCAACTAATTTACGAAACTGAAGGTATGGCACTTTTTTTAATTTTATTTCATGACATCACATGACACCGTTGGTCTTAATTATGACAGGTGGTTTTACTAATACTATCAGTCTCTCTCTCTCTCTCTCTCTCTCTCTCTCTCTCTCTCTCTCTCTCTCCTGTAGAACTTTCCCGAATAATCCATTCTAACACTCTGCTCACAAATATTACCTCGCAAACCCAAACATTTCACAGACACCTTCAGTAACTCGTCGCCGCTGTGTGCCTTCATCGCCGTCGACCATCAGCTACCTACGCCACCCTCGAGCCATCCTGCACGTGTTGTCTGAACCCGCCCACTCTATCATTCTGGCTTATCTTTTACCAGTCTTCTCTCTTCCTCTAAACGCTGCACAAGAGTTCGCTATCTTGGCTGCACATCTCAAAACAACACTATCATGCTCGAGCTTCCTGCCGAGTAATTTCCCGCCATCGGTACAGGAAAGTGGTGTGTGTGTTTTTCCAGTTCCAACGTATGACTAAAGCTGGAGTCTTAAGAAATTAATGGAACGAAAACTTCAGTGTTCGAGAGATGTGGGAGGATAAGGTTTGGCGAAATACTGCTGAGAGACGAGGGAACAATTACGGATGAAGGAAGAAACGGGGGCAGACTTTTAACCCCTTCAGTATTGGGACACATTTTTACCATGAGATTTGTATACGATTAGACCCTTTTATTAACATTAAGAAGGGTCTATGGAGGTCAGAAGATTAATGGCCACAGTCTTC
>NC_059301.1:22082253-22104753 GCF_017591435.1 Portunus trituberculatus | reverse complement strand
TAATCATATTTTAGAGCCTGCAGCGGCATTTATTATTGTTCATTAAAACCCTAGTAGATTCACTGATGTAACAAGTGTCGCTGTGTCATTAGTAGCCAAAGTATTAAAAGACAAATCTGTTAGCAAGGGGAGTAGTGATCCAGGGGTCATAACCTCCCAGTACCTATTATTATGCTACTAATTTTTTCTCTCACTCTCGTTTTTACCTCATTTTTTTTTCACTCAATAAATTAGGAGTGATTGAAAAGTGCCATAGTCATTAGCAGTGCCAAGGGCTGATTAGGTGCAATGATAGACTGAAAGGGGAATGATTAGGCCATCGCCAAATGTGAATAATGATATGTGTAGTACTCCCTTCCTTTCTGATGTGTGTGTGTGTGTGTGTGTGTGTGTGTGTGTGTGTGTGTGTGTGTGTGTGTGTGTGTGTGTGTGTGTGTGTGTGTGTGTGTGTGTGTGTGTGTGTGTGTGTGTGTGTGTGTGTGTGTGTGAGTGTGTAGGTAGGTAGGTAAGTAAATCTATTGCTATTACAACACCTTTAGGATATATGCACATGAAATTACAGTTAACACACATAATTCTAGCCTGTCGTGTGTGTGTGTGTGTGTGTGTGTGTGTGTAGTGTGTGTGTGTGTGTGTGTGTGTGTGTGTGTGTGTATGTGTCTGTTAATTGGTTGTGCAGGTTAATCAGGTGCGTGCGTTGGCGTCGTTAGCCTCGCAGATCGGTGTCATGAAGTAGCAATTGGTTCACCTGTTCTTTCTGATCTACTCATGTTCGGCGCGTGGAGGAATTAATGAGTAACGTGATTTGTACAGGGAAATTGCGCACTGTTTGACGATTTTCTATTATTGGCTTTCTCTCTCTCTCTCTCTCTCTCTCTCTCTCTCTCTCTCTCTCTCTCTCTCTCTCTCTCTCTCTCTCTCTCTCTCTCTCAACTTTTTCTCTTAGTGCTTGTTTTGTTTTTCTATTCTTTTTATTTATTTATTTATTTTTTACTTCAATCTTATGTCTGTAGTGATCATAGTGTGAATTCAACTTAAGGTCATTTCTCGTTTTTTTTTTTTTCTTCACGATATTGTTTTTTTTAGGTATTTATTGATTATTGTTACATTTTACTTTACTTTTACACATTCACTTTCTATTTAGTCATTCTCACAACTATTTGAATCTTAATCATACTTACAAACTACTTGAAATCTAGGAAGCATATCAACTCGCGCGTACACATTCGCTTTTTATTTATTTATTTATTTTTTTTCTCTGTCGTATTTACTAACCTTTTAAAAATCTAAGAATCATCCCGACTTTCACGTACATTCGTCCTTTTTATTTATCATTCTCGTCGTTCCTTTTTTATACCATGTGGGGTTTTTCACGGGAATTTTATGGGCTAAAGGAGGTTTTTTTTTGTTTTGGATACCTTCTATCTGAAAGGCCACCCTCTAGGGAACCGTTACCCCGAGAAAGGAAGTCCTACCTACACTCGGACCGTGAACAGGATTTGAACCATTGCGCTTGGAGACACCTCGGACCCCAAAGTGCGCGTGGTTCCACTGTCCAATGTCCACTGTCCACTGTTTTGATCATATTAACTAACTATTTTGACACTATTCAGAGACGGACATCCAGCGGACATTTTAATTCATCTTTATTTTTTTTATTTTAGCATTTTTTTTATTTATTTATTTTTTTTTTTACTTTTTACTTTAGGCTTGTTATCCCATCTTACATGCTAAAAACAAAAAAAAGATTGAAATGTAAGAATTAATTGGACCCTGACGCACACTCCTGGTGCACACTGCCACCTGGTGAGTCCCGCACCAACACTCGCACTCTCATTACTACCACGCACTCCACTCCACTCGCAACGATAAATCCGATAAATCAATAGCAAATAAAAAGAATAAATCAATAAATAAATAAACAAATAAATAAATGAATAAATAAATCTATTCCCACCACCATTAGACTATGATAATTGCAATAATCTGATGAGGTAATGACGAATGAAATTAGAAAAACTTCCGCGCTCCAATGCAATTACGTAGAAAGCTAAAGTATTTTATAACTTCGCAAACCTCTCTCTCTCTCTCTCTCTCTCTCTCTCTCTCTCTCTCTCTCTCTCTCTCTCTCTCTCTCTCTCTCTCCTTTACAACTTCGCAAACAGCTCTTACCTCCCCCCTCTCTCCCCTCCCTTAAGAAATAATAAATAGAAAAATCAAAAGAAAAAGCCAGACAAGAAAGTTAAAAAGTGCCACCAAGAGATTATTATTACCATGAGTATTTACAAGTCACGGCACGGCAGCGTCACCCAGCACGATACAGTGACGCGAGGCCAACAAACAGACACACGAGGAGACATGGAGCTGAAATTCAAATATACCTTCGCCTCATCCCGCGATCTATATTGAAGGAGAGTGACAATAACGCGCGTGACAACCCGAGGCAGAAAAGAAAAAGGGGGAAAAAAGAAGGAACCTCATATTAATCTTATATTTTCTGGGACTAACCGGGGCGAGAGAGAGAGAGAGAGAGAGAGAGAGAGAGAGAGAGAGAGAGAGAGAGAGAGTGTAGGTAATTAAGCTTTCTGAGATACAAAGGACTACAAGTTTATTTGCTCTGGAAAGTGTGGCGTACCTTCGCTAACTCACACTAAGTAAGGCCTTGCATATCATTCTCTCTCTCTCTCTCTCTCTCTCTCTCTCTCTCTCTCTCTCTCTCTCTCAGACACATAAACAAACAACTGAGCGAGGCAATATGTTCATGGTCAATTATTCTATGAGATCATCAATTTCTCATCAATCATTTTATTCTTTTGTTCTCGTTAGAATATATGACTGAATATACACAAAACCATCCAACAATAATACTCTCTCTCTCTCTCTCTCTCTCTCTCTCTCTCTCTCTCTCTCTCTCATACACAATAACGCTTTCCGGCACCACGTAGAAAGAACACATGACGTTTAACTCAATATTCAATAGAGGAAAAGGACACGAAAGGCAGCAGTGTGTGTGTGTGTGTGTGTGTGTGTGTGTGTGTGTGTGTGTGTGTGTGTGTGTGTGTGTGTGTGTGTGTGTGTGTGTGTGTGTGTGTGTGTGTGTGTGTGTAATGAATCAATGAACAAATACACAGGCATATTACCACCACTACCACTACTACTACCACCACCACCACCACCACCACCACTGGAGAGAGGAATAAAAACGCGGCTTAATTAACACCACCACTAAACAAAACATAAAAAAGAAGTGAAAAGTAAAAGCAAAAGAAACTAACTACGAACACTATAAAAAAAAAAAAAAAGAAAAGAAAAATTGAATAAATAAATGCACACGTTCTCCAGTCCAGGAAACATTCGTTGAAATCTTACCCAAAATAAACAAAATAGCTCCCCTCTCTTAAATAAAAAGAAAGAGAAAACGGAAAGAAAAGAAAAACGCAAAGGGAGAACAGAAATTCGTGAACTTTGACTTACGACTACTACTACTACTACTACTACTACTACTACTACTACTATTACTACTACTAGCCGAGATGAATCCAGGACGAATCTTCCAAATCATCACCAACAGCACTCTTTTAGGTAAGTTTGCCCCCACGTTCTCCTTCTCCCTTGTGCCTTTTTTTTTTTTTTTGTTCTAGTGTCCACGAGCCATAGAAAATACAGAACGCTGATTGGTTAGTCTATTCGCCGGTATCCCCAAGGACTGTCGGTGATTGGCTGTTGAAGAGAGACGAATCGAGGAAGGGGAAAGGTGATATAAATAGTGATGGGTTACTTCTGTGAGTACCTGCGAGAGTTTTGTCCACTGCTGTCGATAGTGATGGAGTAAGTTATCATTGTTTATGTTATTCCACGTCATAAAAAGGCTGATGGAGAGACGAGATAGGGAGAGGGAAGAGGGAATGAGATGGAAGGCTCTCCGAAGGGAAGTGTGGTAGTAAAAGAGAGAGAGAGAGAGAGAGAGAGAGAGAGAGAGAGAGAGAGAGAGAGAGAGAGAGAGAGAGAGAGAGAGAGAGAGTGTGTGTGTGTGTGTGTGTGTGTGTGTGTGTGTGTGTGTGTGTGTGTGTGTGTGTGTGTGTGTGTGTGTGTGTGTGTGTGTGTGTGTGTGTGTGTGTGTGTGTGTGTGTGTGTGTGTGTGTGTGTGTGTGTCCTGTCAACGAACTTCAACGCTATGCAACAAAAATTCTAGAAGCCATGAATACAAATGTTTATGCTAATTATAATGTGGCAAGAAAGAATAAACGTCTGGGGATGGAAGTGAGTTAGTGCTCAAGACAGTAACGGTCCGGGAAAACTGTAATTGCACCGGTGACTTAGCGTTCGTTTGCCTGTCAGTTAGTCGTTAACAATTATGGACACGTGCCCGACTAACTCCTACCTGTAAGATTTCAGGGTTCCGGACGGATGGAGACACCAATGGATGGAAAATATGTTTGGTTAATTGACTGATTGACTGAGTGATTGACAAGCTTATTGATTGAATGATTGAATTTCATCCGGCGAGACTTGTGAGTCACACGGCGCAACAGGACAAAGAACAACTGACACTGGTTTTGCAAAGGTACTTACGATGTATCAAAGCTCCAGAGGCAAATACAATTACAGGCTGCTCCTCCATTCCTACCTGCAAAAGAAAGGTGAAACTCATTAGTTATTATTTAAAGACAGAGAACAATAAGTAAATCTGACACGAGATAAACAAGAAGATGGACGGATCACTAACTTAAAAGCCAAAGCAGATCCGAGCAAATGAATAAACAGAATAATATATATGTTAAAGAGGATCTATATAATGTTGTCAATCTTTTCATTAATTCTGCAGTGAATTAATGAATATATATATATATATATATATATATATATATATATATATATATATATATATATATATATATATATATATATATATATATATATATTCGAAATAATTTGTTTTTACTAATAAAGGTTTTGGCAGTTTAGGTAAATGTTAATTGATTATCTATCAGTCAACCATGTGTCCTTGAAAATAAGGAAAATATAGCAATATACATGTGTTCATTCAAATTTTAATAGGCTTACAGGTTTTATGCAGAAAATATTGATTACAAATCTCTCTAGCTCGAATGATTAGGAAACTGAATCTACAGTAACCTAACCTAACAAAACTACACCTAACATTTGTTACAGCAAGATATTATATATATGTTTATTGAAACTTTTGCTCGAAAGCACACGGGCTTTCGTGAAATCCCTGATTACACAGATAGTCACGAATATGACACTACAAATTTATATTATAAGCAAATTTTGTACATGAGCACAACATAAGTGTGAAGACTAACTGAATATGATATAAATGAACGGAACACTAACGTAGCAGAGAATGTGAGAAAAAAAAAACATGCAACAGTTTGAACAACTATGTGATGAAGTGCGTGAGGCAAAACAAACTAAGGCAAAACAAGCAACACGCGAGTGAGGAAGAAGAGGGGGAAAGTGGAGCAAGGATGCTAAAAAAGAGGAAGATGAATTGAAGGAATTAATAAGAGATATAAAAAGAGTAAAGAATTAAACATGCATGGTGACCAGGGAGACAGACAGCAAACATGGAAGAAGGCGAGGGAGAGAGGGAAGGAAGGACGGGGAAGCGTGACGTGCAGTAACGATAGTTGTAGTAAATTCTTGTATTGTCTTTTTACAATACAGGGAGAAGAAAAAACAATAAATAAACACTACCAAGATGAGTTAAAAAAAAAGTTGTCAATTTCAGATTTATTGTACTCTTCATAAAACATCAAATTTAACAATATTGAACCAAGAATTAAATGTAGCACTATAGCAGTCAGTACATCCGTTTGACAGAATTCAGGGGAAGGGACAAACGCCCGTATTCAAAAACACCTTCCCGTCTCACTACGACAATTTTCCAAGATCATAGAGACAACTAGATGGGTTTTCAAGACAGTTTTTCCTTTTGATAAACTAGAAATCTTGCCACTCTATTACCAAAACCATAAAAATACTCTTAAAAATACGAGCATATTCATCTGGAACCTTTGGAAAGCAGTGATGGTGAGAGAGTAAAACGTTTGAGAATATGGGCCAAAAAACACATCCCAAAATAGATCAATATGAATAACAGAAAGTGATGTTAATGCTGCATACTTTATCAAAGCTTAATAAAGTGATACATTTCAGCCTCAGTAAGACCGCAGTACTTCCAGAGTGGGAGCAGACAGGAAATATTCTCACGTAAAACTCAACCACAGACTTGGCAATGATAAAAACCGCTGCTGGATATATTTTAGATGGTCTTTCATCCTTTAGTACAAGTTGCTGGCTTCATTGATGTTTAACCTATTCATTCTCCAATCTAGTAGCAGTGGTACAGTATTCAGCATTTTTTCTTCTCTTCTTTCTTTTAGAATTATGGAGGCAGGAAATACTCGTCTGTAAAAAAAAAAAAAAAAGGATAGAATATTGAAATAACAAAAACACCATCGAGTTTTAGTGTTTTAGTGTTGTTCAATAATGCAATGGTGGTCGAATTCAGCAACGCAAATCGCCCAGTGCCATTATGTATTATGAAGCTTTAATAATTCAGATTGTTGAGAGGGAGAGAGGCAGAAAATGTTCGCATGGAAAAAAATTAAATCACTAAACTAGATACCAGAAAGCATTGTTACTGTTTATTCATATTCCAAACTCCAGTGTTCAAATTCATCACTACCAAACCTCCACCACTGTCAACATTCATAACATTTTGGATCAGAGAGACGGCTCAAAATATTGCCACGTGCAACCACAAAGCTTGGAGAGGACAACGCTTGATTATATTTCCTATTTTGTTTTCTAACGTCACGCATCGTCAAATTCAGCACCTCAAAGCCTGCCGCGCTGTGCTGCACCTGACTTATAACGGGAAGGGAGACAGAACACAATGCGAGAATCATTGATTTCCTTGCAAATATCATCACATTTCAAAACTTACCATAGAAGCGATACTCATTGTCAATCCTTGAGTATTACAAACATAACGGTGACAGAATTGATGGACACACATGACACAGCCAGTAAATCCAGCCACTAATCTGCCTGTGAGGATCTATGCAAGATGAAAGGCAATGGAGTCAATATTTCAGGCCTATTAATTATTACCACGGTGTTCAGAGTCAATACAACTACAATAGAAATAAATCCTTTACTGTGTTTCACCAACTGCCACAATAACTCTGCCACCTGTGGACACACGTATATGGTAACACTGCTGTTGGCTGATGCTCTCACTTCATGGTTAGCCAACTTGTTCAATCCTCTGGAAACGCGTGGAAAACTTACTTAATTTAGTCACGCGATGCCATATTATCTCTATTTGGATAATCCGTTACGTCTTTATTAAGGAAGAGTCTGGTAAAGAGCGTCGGTCACTGGCAGGGACAGGTTTTAAGATACTTCCCTAATTTTGGATATTTTGGGGACAATTCTTTAGGAAGCAAGGCTTTTTTCTCTCTGTGTAGCATTTGACCCTTTTACATAAAAGTATACTATATTCGTGTTTTTTCAGGTGGTAAGAACTACAGCCACAAACTTGTTGACAGCGTAAAGTAGCAATGCCAACCATACAACCACCAGTACAAGTGAATGTCAAGACCTACTAATGTTTTGCAAACAAGGAGAAAAATGACATTATGAAAATCAGGAGCAGAAAAAAGGAAGCTTTGACAGCTAATTAAGGCAACGTAACCTCGCAAACAAGATGATGAAGAGTCTGAGAAACAAACAAGATTACACAAAATTGAGAGCAGGAAGGAGGGTGCAAGAAACAAAAACAAGAGAGCGATGACAGTTGGTACAGTTGTGGACAGAAGTAGAGTAACCTCCACTCTCCTCCACTGTTTTGTTTGCTCTCCGTCTGAACTCCACTGGCTGGCTGACACTCTAGCATCGAAACGTGACAACTGGGCGATTCTTTGGTCAGAGGACTTTGAAGATAAACAATAAATATGTACAGAAGTGAGTGTAGCTTGTCACCTCACTATTAATGATGAATGTACCTCAGGGAATGAGTATATATCGTACACTAGTCACCACTGAAATTAATCATAGTCAAGATTACACAAGATGACACAAAATTACCCAAGAATACAAGGGATAATAGCAGCAACAGACAATTAGATACTTCTGTTTAAGCACGCAATTCCGAACTAATTACTCCTTCGCTTCCTAATTCTCTCCCTTGAGACAAATAGGATAAAGAACTATAATCTTTGACCTCTCACCGCCACATGCTACACTTGCCATCCTAAGCCACGTGTACAGAGTGGAATCAAAGCAAACCACGGGAAATTGCAAGAAAGCACAATATAACACGTGACCGTCCCTGTATAGTGTATAACATCACACCTAACAATCATTTCCACCTGTAAGTCTGATCTTTAGAAATCTAACTCCTTCAATACAGGGACGCATTTTCACCTTGAGTTTTGGGTATTATTAGATCATTTCATTGACATCAAGAGGGGTCTATGGAGGTTAGAAGATTAATGGCTAGAGTCTTCATTATTTTTATCCCCACATAAATTTTTGAAGCTGTATAAAATCACCAAATAGTAAGGAGAATGAATATGGAAACACGTCATTCTACTGTTCATAGGGGGTTAAGCAAAACTGACTTAATGCTAAAGTAAATGAGGAATTACAATTTGAACTAATATATAAATTCTTAGGCATATATATTTTTCTTTATATAAACACTGTTATTAATGTCTGACGGAGATTCGGCTTGAAGTTATATAAAGAGAGATTACTTAAAGACAGATCACTTGTATTAATTTTGACGTCCTTTGAACAGCTTTCAATATCCTGAGTAAAGAGTCATGTCTTATTCAGGTCCTGTGACACGCAGATGAATAATTACCCAGTGTGAGTAACAACAGAGAGGAGGAGGAGGAGGAGGAGGAGAGGAGGAGGAGGAGGAGGAGGAGGAGGAGGAGGAGGAGGAGGAGGAGGGAGGAGGAGGAGAGAGAGAGAGAGAGAGAGAGAGAGAGAGAGAGAGAGAGAGAGAGAGAGAGAGAGAGAGAGAGAGAGAGAGAGAGAGAGAGAGAGAGAGAGAGAGAGAGAGAGAGAGAGAGAGAGGAGTCATATATACACACATGCATATATCCATAATTAAAAATAAAACATACAAAAAAACAGGCAAGTAAACACACACACACACACACACACACACACACACACACACACACACACACACACACACACACACACACACACGGTAAATGAATTCCCCCTTATGTTTCTCTTCGTTCAACATTTTACTTCTGGTGTATCAAATTCTTATCAACACGTTCTCCTCCATCTATGTTTCATCATTCTCTCTCTCTCTCTCTCTCTCTCTCTCTCTCTCTCTCTCTCTCTCTCTCTCTCTCTCTCTCTCTCTCAGCAATTTCGCTTTCCTAGATCTTGCTTCGACGCTTCACTTCTGGTGTATCAAATTCTTATCAACACGTTCTCCTCCATCTATATTTCATCATACTCTCTCTCTCTCTCTCTCTCTCTCTCTCTCTCTCTCTCTCTCTTTACACTGAATTTGACTGTGTATAAATTCATGATTGTCTATCTGTCGTTCATCTGGGCAGTCCATGTCTCTCTCTCTCTCTCTCTCTGGCCTTCCTTGTTGTTTGTCTACGTTTTCTCATCTGTCTGTATATTATGTAGGAATGATTGTGTACTTCTGTGTTTGCAGTGTTCGTGGGTGTGTTTAAGTGCATATATCCATGTATGAAGTGATATATATGCACAGGTACGAGTAAAACTAAGAACATAAACTCGCAGTGGGTTTTTATGCTGTTTGTCACCTTAAATTTGGAGTGTCGCCTTAAATTCAGTGAGGCGAGGCGGCGGGCAGGTGTTATGAATGATGGCAGTAGGATTTCACAGAGGTAGACTACTACGGATCATGGAGAATTTATGTATATATATATTTTTTTTTTTATTTCGAACATCCGTGACCTCAAAATTCGAGAGATAAAAAGATGAATAAACGGATGAAAGAATACAAAATTTTTTTAAGCATCCTTCTAAAAAAAAAAGTCTCACCCAGGTGGACTACTACAGAACACGGAGACTTTTTTGTGTATATATATATATTTTTTTTTTTATTTCGAACATCCGTGACTTCAAAAATAAATACATAAGATCAATATATATGAAAGAATACAGATTTTTTTTATTTTCAACCCTCTCCCTCCTAAAACAAAAAAAAAATCATTACAAATATTATTCTTTTCTCTTTACAACAATCGCCGGGGATGTGAGTGCAGAGGATTTTCAAGTTAGGTTACATTTTTCAAAGAGGAATTCTTAGTAATTTATTTATCTATTCATTTATTCATTCGCCATTTCGTATGCTAGACGTGGCGGAGCGTTTTAAAAGTCAGTCATTCATCTTCCTTAATTCCTGGTGTCTTCTCTATTGACCACTTTACTTTATTTATTCATTTCCCTCTCGGAGTGATACACTAAAAACAATGAACACTTTTCAAATTTACTCATTCACACAACTTCTTCATTTCGCAGACCCTTCCCTCTTTATTAATACTCTTCTTCATCTATCCATTTATCTGCCACTAGGTATGACAGACTCTTCAATAATAATAATAATAATAATAATAATAATAATAATAATAATAATAATAATAATAATAACAACAACAACAACAATATCAATACTCCCTCATATACACCTCTTCCTGCTGCTGCTGCTGCTTCTACTCCTCCTCCTCCTCCTCCTCCTCCTCCTAATCCTAATCCTAATCCTAATCTTAATCCTCCTCTTCCTCCTCCTAATCTTCTCCTAATCTCCTCCTCCTCCTAATCCTAATCCTCCTCCTCCTCCTCCCCCTCCTCCTAATCCTCTTAATCTTCTCCTAATCTCCTCCTCCTCCTCCTCCTCCTCCTCCTCCTCCTCCTCCTCCTCCCGACCCTCATCTTTACACAATCCAAGAAACAGTTTATCAAGAATCATATACCATGGATGAAAAAGGAAAAAAAACTCACTTTCTTCCTTTGAGTTCCCTTGTGTTACTCAGAAGGACTGGCAGAGGTCACTTTCAAGTCTTGTACAGTAATGATTCCAGTAATTCATCAACAAACAAAAATTCTGTGCTTTCAAGATCCGAGGTTAAAAAGAATTATGCACCGTGAGAGAGAGAGAGAGAGAGAGAGAGAGAGAGAGAGAGAGACTGAGAGATGAAAAAAAAAATACCCATGACATCCCAGCTATTTATCTCAGTGGCCTTCCAAAAGCACTCCTGATGAGAGAATAAAATGTTTTGAAATACGGCTCTGCGTCACACTGCATTCCACCTCCGCCACACAACTCCCAGCGTTTGTCTCCACGCGGTGCAGCGAACACACAGGCGAGGCGGGAAAGATAGGCGCTTGTCACCAATATCTTGCTCACCGCCACATAAATCGTTCTCCTCCTGACGGGAATCCTGCTTGCTCTTCCCTGCTTCCTTGCCTGCTTGCTTGCCTGTCTGTCTGTCTGCTTTCTTACCTACCTACTCATGGCCACACCCAGCCACTTTCTCCATTTGGTGTCCTGTTGATTTGTTTTGTATTTCTCTGATTCTCTTGCCTCCAGCCGTCTTTGTAATGTCATGTCTTTCTTAAATAAACTGCAACTCCTGCCAACACACTACTAACGTAACCTTTCGCCTTCCCGCTTCCGCTTCCGTCACCATTTCTCTCTCTCCAATCCTGGCGGCGCGGAAGGAAACTTTGCAAACCCTCACGCCTCACAATCTCTCTCTCACCCTCTTTCTCACACACACACACACACACACACACACACACACACACACACTTCAGCGTTTAAGGTTTGCTGGGTGTTAAATACTATATTATGAATCATTCGTGTGTGTGTGTGTGTGTGTGTGTGTGTGTGTGTGTGTGTGTGTGTGTGTGTGTGTGTGTGTGTGTGTGTGTGTGTGTGTGTGCAAGAGGTGAGAGAAAGGAATAATTGAGTGGTTCATGCTTGCTTACGACGTGTGTTTGATGGCTGTGTGTTTACAATGGTGCCTTTGAGGTGTTTGGTGTTTATGTGAGACGAGAGAGAGAGAGAGAGAGAGAGAGAGAGAGAGAGAGAGAGAGAGAGAGAGAGAGAGAGAGAGAGAGAGAGAGAGAGAGAGGCGAGCGTGTGTGTTATTCACCACCACTACCACGGTTGCCTGCTGGTCACCAAGCCAACCTTTCCTCTACCGAAAGAGCTCAAAGCTCATACTGACCGATCTTCGAGTAGGACAGAGATCACAGCACACTCCACACACCGGGAAAGCGAGGCCACAACCCCTCGAGTTACATCTCGTACCTATTTACTGCTAGGTGAACAGGGACCACACATTTAAGAGGCTTGCCGAGTTGCCTACCGCACCCGGGACTCAAACTAGGGTCCTCTCGGTTTGAGCCGAGTGTTCTAACCACTACACTAGACGGTGTGTGTGTAATTCACCTCGGTCGCCTGCTGGTCATCCCAACCAGTCTTCCCCATTACGGAGCGAGCTCAGAGCTCATAGACCGATCTTCGAGTAGGACTGAGACCACAACACACTCCACACACTGGGAAAGCGAGGCCACAACCCCTCTGGTTACATCCCGCACCTATTTACTGCTAGGTGAACAGGGCCCACACATTAAGAGGCTTACCCATTTGCCTCGCCGCTTCCGGGACTCGAAGCGGCGAGGCAAATGTGTGTGTGTGTGTGTGTGTGTGTGTGTGTGTGTGTGTGTGTGTGTGTGTGTGTGTGTGTGTGTGTGTGTGTGTGTGTGTGTGTGTGTGTGTGTCATTGGTATATCCGTTTATATGATTTTTCCATTACCTACTTTATCGCCTGATCCCTACAGATTAATGGACACACACACACACACACACACACACACACACACACACACACACACACACACACACACTCTCTCACCAGTTTACATCCCTTGCTAAATTCTAAAATGGAAAAAAAAGTAATGAAACTTGTCTTCCTTTCAATAATAACACGAAACACCAAACGAGAATTAAATGCCTTGGTGCAGTGCGATGGGTATTAGTGCGAGACAAAAAACTAATACTGGTTGATCTTAGTGGCGATGAAAGAGAGATGTGTTTCTGTCGCTCAGATCAACAATTTATCAATCCCTTGAGTACCATGACGCGTTTCTATATTCATTCTGCTTACTATTTAGTGATATTATACAGCTTCAGAAACTTAAATGGGGAATTAAAATAGTGAAGACCTGGTCATTAATCTTCTGACCTCCATAGACCCTTCCTAATGTCCATAAAATGTCCAGAAAATGGTAAAAATGTGTCCCAGTATTGAAAAGGTTAAAGTCAACCTGTAGACTTTTAATTAACACGAAGATGGAGTGTTATTTCAAGTCGAGTAGGCGAGAATCAAACAATTGCCGCCTATTAATGCAGTCTTCCAAACTCCGTTTCATCGTGTCTCTTGAAGTTAAATTGCCACCTGAACACACACGAACACGATAACACTACCACTGACTCACTGACTCAAATTCTCACTTGTTCATTGTTCTACATATTCCTGTGATGTTTTGAAATATGCGTAAAATCAATCTTGTACTTCTATCAAGCTATCTAGCCAATAATTCAAATAAAACAAATCTGCCTCGCCAAAATAAAAAAAAAATATATATATATATATATATATATATATATATATATATATATATATATATATTGTAAAAATAAAGCGAATTTACTGAAAGTCTCAAAATAGGGCGGGAATGAATGCATCAGCCAGCACCAGTGTTACCATGCTGGCGAGAACTGATCGGGCAGAATTATAATGATAGACTTAGCGAAACAGATTACAGCAGCAGTGCATTGGAAAGCATCAGTGGGAGGCGTAAGCATCTCTTGGGAGCAGACCATCCAAGCAAATAGAAATCGTGAAAGCTGATCAACTCCGACACAGAGAAACAAGTAACCTGCGATAAGGAATTACAAACAACGTAGAATTTATGTAAAAAGAACATTTACGTACAATAAAACACCTTTAAATTAAGAAAAAAAAGGGAAAATCAACGTACGGTAAAGGAAAGAATTACGTATACAAAGAGACATAAAAAAATAACATGGTATCCAGATGAGAGAAAGAGAGAGAAAGAGATAAAGACAGAGATGAAACACAACATTCAGCGACTCTATATTCCACTGTAAACTGAAGCGCTGCACAAATTCCACGAGGCACCGCAAGAGAGCTAGTGTTGATCGTCTATGCACCCTGCCGTCATCAAGAGAGCATCATTTAACACGTACATAATAGCAGGGAGACCTCTCACTTTTCTTCCCTTGTGTGCACATCCAGGCGTGTGGGGTTTAAATTAAAAGGAAGGCAGAGACAGAGAGAGAGAGAGAGCGAGGAAAAATAAAAAGACTCGCGAAAACACACCATTAAATAGACTTGATTTTTCACAGCCGGCTCCCACCGTGGATATGTAATGTTGGAATAAACCTCCGCTGTGCTGGCAGATGCGAGGCGTGGGGAGGGCGGGGTTTGAGGCTGGACAAAGATCGGAAGGACTATGAGAAGGCAAGGACAGAGGGAAAAGGATAATGGGGGAGGCTGGACAGGTTTTAAGAAAAGCTTTGAGAGGACAGGACAGCAAAACTAGAGTTGGTAGAGTTGTACAGGGCTTAGGCAGGGCTTGTGAGGACAGGAATAAGGTAAGGATGATAGGGAGGCTGGACAGGGCTTGCAGAGGGTTGTGGGAGGACATGGAGCCTGGGCAGGGCTGCCAGAGGGCTGTAGGGAGGGCAGGGATACCAAAACATAGGGTGGAAAGTTAATGTCAGGCAGGGACTGGTGAGGGATGGGGCTTAGTGAGGTTGAAAAGGTCGTGATGAAAGAGATTAAAAAAACTTGACAATTATCAGAGGTTGTGGAGGGCCTAGTTATGATTTGTTTGAGATATAAGAGGGTAGGCCATAAGAGCAATGTTACAAAGGATGTGATGAGATCTGACCTGACGTAACCTAACCTAACATAATATAACATAACCGAAGCTAACGTTCCTGCCGCCACAAACCTAACCTAACCTAACATAACCTATCCGAAGCTATGTTCCTGCCGCCGCGGGTCGCACTGTTCCAGGGGTCCGTTCTCCAGGTGTAGACAATTACATTTCAAAAGATTTTAATTATGATTCCATTATACTATCAGTTATTTTAATATTTTCAATGATATACATTTGCATATTTTACTTACAGATTATTATTTTTTTTCTTTTATTTCAGGAATATTAATGCTAATTAAAATGCTTTACTCTTTGCTTTGCTGCAGCTTGATAAATTCAGTGCATTATAAATTATACATATATTTTACGAAATGAATATCTAGATAAATTAGTTCTAGTTGAATTGTTTTTTCTTTTATATTTACCTTTTTGTCATAATCGTTCATTAGTCACCACATATGATATACAGTTGCAAGGTGCCAAAGCATACCATACCATGCCAGTTAAAATCAGAAAAGAGAAAAGAAATAATACTTCACTGACTTGAATCCTAACTGTTCAAACCATTACTACTACTACTACTACTACTACTACTACTATAACAACAACAACTACTACTCCTACTATCATTATCACTACTACTACTACTACTAATAATAATAATAATAATAATAATATTATAACAACTACTACTACCACTATTATTGTCACTACTACTACTACTACTACTACTACTACTACTACTACTACTACTACTACTACTACTACAACTACAATTACTACTACTACTACTACTACTACTAATAATAATAATACTAATAATAATAATAATAATAATAACAACAACAACAACAATAATAATCATTACTACCACCATCACTTGTGCATACTATCAAAAACCTATCACCACCACCACCACCACCACCACCGAGGCAGGCCAAATCAAAGCAAGGTAAGACGGAGCAAGGCAAGGTAAGGCAAAGGAAGGCAAAGGCAAGGCAAAGTAAGCAAAGAAGCAGTAGGCGCTGAGACTTCATGAACCTCCCACACTGCTGATAAACAACCCAGACCGGCAGCCCACGCAGAAATGTCCACAAAATACACGAGGCGCCGCTACTGCCCATGAATACGACAGCAATGGGAGGGGGAGGTCAGGAGGTGGGCAGGGGTAGCTTTTGGACGGTCAGTTTGCAAAATTTTCAACCAAAAATAGGAAAATAGTTCTGGTTGCCATTTACATATTTGCAGTCGTAAATACAGAGGGTTGCGTTTTGTTATGCAGGTTAGCAGCGACTGTTCTCACTATACATACAGAATGGCAAGCGCTGAATCTGAAATACGGTATGCGCGCAGCTCCATACGCACACACTCATAAGTATACGCTAATGTAATACGTATACGCCATGCTAACACACAGATTCATACGGAAGCACGCACGCACATACGCACACACGCGCTCACACACACACACACACACACACACACACACACACACACACACACACACACACACACACACACACACACACACACACACGGGTATACGATCATGTGTAGATACTGTATCGTTTCACCAATACAAATGCATAGATACACGCACGCACATACACATTAACACAGTATCATATTTGTCAACACACACACACACACACACACACACACACACACACACACACAACACCGGGATGGACAACTCGATCTGTTTACTCTGATGTTGACGTGATTCTACTGATAACTACTGACACTCGCATTGACACACCATCATCATCCTCATCATCATCATCATCACCATCACCATCACCACCCTCTCCACACCCCGTTCGCAGCTAGTCCAGTGTAGGAGTATATTCTTTTTTCTGTTTCTTTTCCTATTTCCGTATTTCCTTTCTTTTCGTTCATCTGCATCATTTCACTCAAGGGAATTCTCGATTTATCTGTCTTCCAATGCTTTATATTTCGTCTCTCTCTCTCTCTCTCTCTCTCTCTCTCTCTCTCTCTCTCTCTCTCTCTCTCTCTCTCTCTCTCTCTCGAACCATCTGGTCTGCTGACAACCTCGTTACATTTTGATCGATTTTTCATTCATTATATTACAAAAAAAATGCTAAATAAAGCGGAAATGAAAGCGATATGCTACTTTCCTGTTACCTATGACCTTTTGAAATGACGATACAATACTGTGCTTCATGTCAAACAAACAAAAAAAACAATGCTTAAAATTGAGGACTAATTGCTGTAATGTTGATTTTCATTCCGTTAGTTGAAGAAATATTGTTGAGTATTACTTGTACTCGTTAAGGGAAATGTTTAGTGTTTGGCCTCCTCACTTTGTCCACACATTTGACATTTTTCTACGTCGCAATGCTTATGGGACGCGGAGTTTATTCATTCTCAGATTGAAACAAGACAACAAATACACTTCTCTTCTCGCAGAAATGACAAAGGATGTTACCTCACTTAAAGAAAGCTTCATATTCCGCGCTGTGTGTTAGACGAAACTTAGGCGTTGTAGGGACGAAGGGAAGAACGGGACTAGACTGCATCCCTGTTGATGCATTTCACCTCCGTTTTTTTTTTTTTTTTTGCACAGTAATAGGTATTAACCCTTTCAGTATCATGACACGTTTCAATATCATTCTGGTTACTATTTCGTGATTTTATACAGCTTCAGAAACATATGTGGGGATTAAAATAGTGAAGACTGTGACCATTAATCTTCAGACCTCCATAGACTCTTCCTAATGTCAATAAAATCGTGTAATCGGACCTAAAACTCAAGGTAGAAATGCGTCCCAGTACTGAAGAGGTTAATAGATATACGAGTAATATCATAGTGCCTAACGTAACTTTTTTATTGTTATTATCATTACTACTATCATTATTACTTTTTTACGGCATGGTCTGAGTTCACGCTGACATTGTGCCATAGGCGTCTTATGCACAGGTTCATGCTTCACCTAAATCTGCTGTCTTTATACATGGTCGATGAATAGATCTCTGCCTCTTCTTAGCTCGTTTCCTTGTTATCTATTGTTGCTGGTCTGAAAACATGAAGACGCCATTCTTGACATTCTTTTCTCGGAGTTTCTTGTATATTTTGCATGCAAGGTATGAAAAATCAGTGGAACAAGAGAAAACATCAGAAAGTTCTTCCTTCAATTATAGACGATAAAAGTTGACAAGAAGTTAATGGAAAGAGGACACAGATCCTTCAGGCGTGTGTTGCTCAGCTGAGGATAAGGTTGAATGCTTTTTTTTTTTTTTTTTTTTTTTTACTGATATTTTAAAACCTTGCACCATATCACCAGCTGCTTTCTAATCAATTCAATTCGAAATATGACATTCTTTTTTATCTAAACGTATTTTTCTGCAGCGGGAACACTGGTCTGTTGATGCGATCTTGAAAAGGAAAATAAACACATTCCGCTGACAAGCAAAATCCAATGAAAAGTATAAAAAAATTAAATTAAACGGACTAGAAATAAAAGAGAATCGTCGTAAAAGAAATAACAAACATTCCCGTTCGGTAATATATATTTAAATGGAGCAAAATCTCCTGAAAGAATTTGTAACAGCCACTAAGTTAAAAAATTAAAAAAAAAACACAATATCGTAAAAGATCTACCAAACACTGCGTTGGGCATTATTAATTTAGGAGAGGCGAAAGTCACTGAAAAGCATTTAGGAACACAACCAAATAAAAAGAAAAGGCAATACCGTAAAAAAGATAAAACAAACATTTCGCTGAAAATCTATATCACCAAGAGCACCCGATCTGTCCGTGTGTTTGTTTGTCTCCCGTGTTCACAGCGGCGAGGTGCAATTAGAGGATGACACGAGCACTGCGGAGCGGAATGGTTGCCAGCTCAAAATGGAAAATAACGAGATTTCAAAATTTCCTAACCTATCACAAGCTAACAGGAAAAATAAAACGATTTAACAGGCAAAGCGAGGCTGGCGAGGGAATGAAAAGCGAACTGTGCCCTTCTTGCCCCTCGCCCCGTGCCTGACGCAATATGCCACCGCCTGTCACTTCATCTCCTTAGTGAGGGACGCTGCATCACATTCTTCATCAGAATTTTGCGTAACCGTTTTGACACTTTGGGAACTGGCGTATTTAGAGGGACTTTTTCTTTCTGCCTTTTTGCTGACATTGCCCAGAGTGCCTCACAATCAACAGCACCATTAACAACAACAACAACAACAACAACATTGACAACAGAAACAGCCACAATAACAACAACAAAACAACATTAACAACAACATTAACAACACACCAACAACACAAACAACAACAACAACAACAACAATAACAGCAACAATAACAACAGAAACAGCAACAATAACAACAACAGTAACATTAACAACAACAACAACAACAGCAATAACAGCAACAATAACGACCTTAACAACAAAAACAACAACAACAACAATAACAGCATAAATAACAACATTAACAACAACAACAACATTAACACCACCACCACCACCACCAACAACAACAACAACAACAACAACAACAACAACAACAACCTGACCCTTCCTGTGAATACTCCTCGACATCCGTACGGAACGACAAAGACATGTACTCGTATACGTACATATGATAGTGCAATAGTAAAGGAACACTGATTATTACTAGATTAATATAAAAAAAATTGAATAAAATATGGATAGATGGATTAAGAGAAAAACAGAAAGACAGACAGATAAATAGATATAGATAGACTGATTGATAGACTGGTTGATAGATTGATAAACGAGAAACCAGCTTTAAATATCAATCTATCTATCTCTATATGAATCAAATACAGCTAAATGAATATAGTATAGATAGATAGACTAATAGATAGATAGATTGATAGATAGATGAAAAACCAGCTTTAAATATCAACCTGTCTATCTGTATATGAATCAAATACAACTAAATGAATTAACAAATAAGTAAATAATACTTTCATTTTTTTACTTCCATAAAATATACAACATATAAAACTTTACAGTTCTACAACACGTCCATACAAATAACAAGATCAAACACGGCAATAATTCTATAAATATTGACCAAGATTTATGCAGCGAGCAGCTAACAAACAGACAAACAAACGAACTGCCAGGGAGTGAGAGATTTATCGATGGGACGAGTGGGAATACAACACACACACACACACACACACACACACACACACACACACACACACACACACACACACACACACACTATGGTGCGAGCTATAAACCACTAAGCTAATGTACTAGTCTTAAGCCTCGCCCCCATCCCCCCCCCATGTATAATTTCAGTATGTATGAACTGCAATTTCTAATAAACCATTATATTATCATTATTATCATTGTTATTATTATTATTATTATTATTATTATTATTATTATCATTATTATCATTATTACCATTTTACACACACACACACACACACACACACACACACACACACACACACACACACACACACACATGAATAAATAAATAATCACAAAATAAATTGCATAAATAAAAAAATAATTGAATAAGAACAAACGAATAAATAAATTAATGAAAAAAACCTAAAATAAAAAGTGAATAAATAAATGAATAAAATATGTACAAAATGTCTAAGCAAATAAGACAGACATCAAAACAAAAAATAGTCCATGAAGAGAGCAACAAAAAGACTAATTAAGGTTTATAGAATAAAAATATATACTACATACATACATACATACATACATACATACATACATACATACACATAAATGAATAAAGGTAAAGCTGATTAGTAAATTAGATAGTTTATTAATTAGTCCGTCCATTCCGTAATTAGATTTAAACATATATATAGATAGTACAGATAGATAGATATAGGCCGATAAATAAATGTACGGACAGACAGACACACACACACACACACACACACACACACACACACACACACACACACACACACACACACACACACACCGCGTCGTGTAGTGGTTAGCACGCTCGACTCACAATCGAGAGGCCCGGGTTCGAGTCCCGGCGTTGCGAGGCAAATGGGCAAGCCTCTTAATGTGTGGCCCCTGTTCACCTAGCAGTAAATAGGTACGGGATGTAACTCGAGGGGTTGTGGCCTCGCTTTCCCGGTGTGTGGAGTGTGTTGTGGTCTCAGTCCTATCCGAAGATCGGTCTATAAGCTCTGTGCTCGCTCCGTAATGGGGAAGACTGGCTGGGTGACCAGCAAACGACCGTGGTGAATTACACACACACACACAAACACACACACACACAAACACACAAAGAAACAAAGTAGATTGATAGATAGATAGATAGATAGACGTACAGATAGACAGACTGAAAGAAACACAAAACAGACAGACAGAAAGACACACAGACAGGTAGATATATAGATAGATAGATAGACAGACAGACAGACAAACACACAGACAGACAGATAGACAGACAGACAGAAAGACGGATAGGCAGACAAACAAACGCGGTGGTGCAGTGGAACCATGCGTGCTTTGGGGTCCGAGGGATCTCCAAGCGCACGGGTTCGGATCTTGTCCACGGTCCGAGTGTAGGTTGGGCTTCCTCACTCGGGGCAACGGTTTCCTAGCGGGTGGGCTTTGAGATAGGAGGTACCAAAAAGTATCCCCTTTAGCCCAGAAATTTCCGTGTGAAAAGAACAATTGGTATAAAAAATAAAATAAAATAAAAAAAAAAAATAAATAAATAAATAAATAAATACGTCAACACACCAAACTGAAGGAATAAGCAGATAGTAAGCAGAAGGACAAGTAGACAGAGGGGGAGCAGGGACAGTGACAGACAGGCAGAGGGACAGGGAGTGGGAGATGCCTGGTTTATTAGTGACAGGGAATGATGGACTGACGGACACACTGATGGACGGGACGACAGACACACAGACACACGTATAGAGTGAGGTATACATTAGGCCTACACTTTATATCAGTCTCCCCCTTTAACGAAAACGGGAAGTCGAGAGGATTATAACTTATGTCGATTTTGATGTGATATTCAGTGAGTGTTGACTGCCGTGGTGGTATTAAGTCTCTCTCTCTCTCTCTCTCTCTCTCTCTCTCTCTCTCTCTCTGATTGTACTCTCTCTTTTTATCCTCTATTTCCCCTTTCTAAACTTTGCTTTTCAATTCAAACACGTTGAAACTTTTCTCTACTTTACGAAATGCTCTCTCTCTCTCTCTCTCTCTCTCTCTCTCTCTCTCTCTCTCTCTCTCTCTCTCTCTCTCTCTCTCTCACAAACACAAACACACACACACACACACACACACACACACACACAGAGAGAGAGAGAGAGAGAGAGAGAGAGAGAGAGAGAGAGAGAGAGAGAGAGAGAGAGAGGCGCCACTGAAGAACGTTATTCCTCTCCCTGTGTCAGTGTTCAGTCAATCTGGGAGAGGCGGAGTGACACGTACCCACATTATCAATCTCGGAACTCTCCTGTCCTCCCGCTGCCTGCCTCCACT
>NC_059301.1:22057253-22074753 GCF_017591435.1 Portunus trituberculatus | reverse complement strand
TTGTCAATATCATTTTAAATTTCACAGTGTTTCTTTGTTAATATCAAGAACAGAGTGAGACAAATGAAAAAGAAGAGAGAATTCAAAGTTAAGCATTTTTTTCTTTACACTTTTCGACTTAATAATGGTTCTTTGTTAACTGCAAGAACAAAGTAAGAGGAAATGAATAAAACATAGGAGGCCATTTAAAGTTAAGTATTCCTTGTCTGGACCCTTTCAATTCTGCAGTGGTTCTTTGATATGAAAATCAAAGTAAGAGAAAAGAAAAAGTACATGATAAGAAGCAGTGAAAAAATAAATTCGCTACTGGGCATTCCTTGTCTTAATCTCTTCAACACCATAACGTATTTTTATATTTATTCTGGTTACTATTAGGCGATTTTATACAGCTTCAGGAATATATGTTGGAATTAGAATAGTAAAGACTCTGGACATTAATCTTTTCACCTCCAAAGACCCTTCCTAATGCAAATAAAATCGTCTAATCACATCCAAAAATCAAGGTAAAAAATGCGTCTCAGTATTGAAGGATTTAAGTTCTTCAATTCTACACTGGTTCTTTGTTAATGATATTCACAGCAAAACAGAAGAAAAATTGCTTGAAAAAAAAGTCATTCAAGGTTGGAAGTAGTATGCCTAACCCTTCCAATTTTACAGCATAGCAAGAAAAAATGCTTAAAACAAAAGGGCACTAAAGATTGGAAATTCCCTACCCTAAATCTCTCTCTCTCTCTCTCTCTCTCTCTCTCTCTCTCTCTCTCTCTCTCTCTCTCTCTCTCTCTCTCTCTCTCTCTCTCTTCTATAATAACGCTTTAATAACTTCCACAGCAAAGTAAGAAAAATCGCCCCATCCCACAAAAAGCGTAAAGAAAAGAGTAGAAGGTTAATTTTCACTTGGGCACGGAACTATTTAAGGCAAAAAATGGCGTTTAAAGTTATACTGAATCATGCATATTGTTGTACGCGTTGCAGGAAAAGTCGGCGAGTGATGGTTTATGTTACTAGTGTGTTAAGTGAGCACTCTTGTCCCTAATTGCTGATGTCATTAAGTCCGGTGCGTCTCGTGTGTTTGACTGCTTTAATGCTGTGGCGTCCCTTTGTTACCAATCAGACCACTGTTTGCATGGACACAGAGTTGTTGTTGTTGTTGTTTTTCTAAGTAAGCAAGGAAAGCTGGACAAAGGTAAAAGAAAGAGTGAAAGGAAAAAAAAAAGATACCTCACTTAGAACGCCAGTCCCCGTGCAGGTCCGAAAGAGTTTAAAAAGAGAATATTCGTGTCTTTATTCATTTCATTTCATTTATCTACTTATCTACTTATTCACATATTTCTTAAACTTTACAATTTAGAATTTACAAAAAAGCCGTGGATAAATAGAATACAGATTAACTAAACTAACAATCTATATTATAAAGAGCTCCACATAAGACAAGCAATAAAGAGTCGGACGATAGGTAAAGATTGTTTGTTGTGTCATCATTACTTCCACACCTGCAATGGTCCACCGTGAACACAAATAAGGGGGAGGAATAAAGAAAAGAAGAAAAAAAAACGCTATTATGTTAAGGATTTTAGTGTAAGACAAGTTAGAAATGGTTTGGCGATACGTGAAGACAGTTTCTCTCTCTCTCTCTCTCTCTCTCTCTCTCTCTCTCTCTCTCTCTCTCTCTCTCTCTCTCACACACACTACTCGTATTTTCCCTCTACTGGTACGAAAAAAAAATAAAATAAAAAATAGTACCCAAACAGTCCTTACTTCTTTCTGCTTCTTTTTACTATTTTATTTACTTTTTTGTCTGAAACATATAGCAGAGCATGAAACTACTACAAACAAAGGGCAACTGTATGCGTGGCTGTAGTAAAAGGTGGAAGGGAGGGAGGGAGACAGTCTGGCTTCACTCATCAACCCTCCTCACACAGACACACACACGGTAGCAGCAGGCAGGAGGAAGGAATACTGGCAACGTACTCCTCGCGTGTCGTAAAACGGGACTAAAAGAGACGTAAGGAGGGAACCGGTGCCTCCCTCCTTTGTATGTTTATTTCCCACAGTGAGGCAAGGCGTGATATACGTAGACGCCTTTGTCTTGTTTCCGCCACCTTACTTGAGAAGGGAAGCCAGCCAGGTAAGTAGATAGACATACAGATAGATAGATAGATAGATAGATAGATAGATAAATAGATAGATAGATAGATAGATATGTAGGTAGGTATACAGATAGATAAATAGATAGTTAATTAGATTGATTAACTGATTGATTGACTGGTTGATAGATAGATAGATAGATAAACAGATAGATTGATAGACAGATAGATAGATAGATAGAAAGATAGATAAAAAATAATTAGGCAGATAGATAAATAAATAATAAATACATAGATACGTAGTGAGACAGACAAAAGATAGATTAATAGATAAATAGATACATACATATAGACAAACAGAAATTAATAAATACAGATACATGGTGAGATACACAGCTAGATAAATAGACAGATAGATAGACAGACAGAAATAAACAAACAGACACAGAAAGCATGACAAATAGATAAACCGATAGACCAGAAAGAGGAGGAGAAAGAGAAGAAAAAATTGAACAAGAAACGAGAAACACGACAATTGTAGATATATCATGAACACAGAAGCTAGGAAAAAAAAAAAAAAGAGACTGTGGATTGCATATCAGAGGGACAAACAAAAAAGTGTATAATATGTAACGTAGAGGAATGAAATAAAAAAAGAATCATCCTAACTTGTACTCGTCTATTGCTACCAACACGAAGGAAATGAAGGATGTAAAGCATGAAGAAAAATGAAGTAATGATGTAATTATGACTAGTGTATGTTGCGTCTACCTTAGTTTTCTTTTTTTTCATATTTTTCTCTTTTTCTTTTTTCTTTATACAAACACACATAGATGTCTTGTCTTTTAACGATTCTCTACTGCCTTTTTTTTCCTTTATTTGTGTTCATTTTCTTGGCCTCCTTTGCTCCTTTTTACTTTCTTTTTTTTTACTTCATCTATTCCATTTATTTTTTTCTTGTTCAAAATGTTCTTTTATTTTTCTTCTCCCTTCATTCGTTTCCATTACGTTCCTCCTTTTCTTCCCTTACATTATTTTTTTTTTTCTTCTTCTTAAGTTCTTCCTTTCACTTTTCTTTTTCCTTCAGTTATTTTCCTTCTTTCCAATTTCATTTTTCTTCATTCACATTTTCCTGTTTTATTCCTTCCCTTTTCAATCGTTCCATTTTTCTTCTCTTCCACTTCTCCCACCAATCTCTTCCTTTATTTCCGTTCCACCATGTTCTTCTTTATTTTCTAAACTAACAACTTAATATTTCATCTTTCCACTTCTCCACATTTCATTCCACTCCTTTCAATCCCTTCCCTTCCGCTGCCTTGCCACCAACATCCCCATAAGACCTACTAATACCGCCCTACTTTCTCTTCATAACATACCATAATTCTCCGCCTTCCCTCGCTCTGGCTTTCCTTGCCCCTCACGTCACCCACCTATGTCTCCCTCTCATGTAAGGTAATAAGGGATTTGCACCCCCTAACACACTATACACGCTCCTTTGCCCTCCATATCTCATCCTTATATGGAGATATGTAGGGGTCTCATTAACTCCTATCCTACTTTTTTGTCGACTTTCCTCCTCCTCCTCTTCCTCCTCCTCCTCTTGACTTGATGCAGTATCTGTTTTTGCCATCTTGTTGGTGAGGATTAGTTCCCCACACAGCCACGGAATGATGTAAGGTTATGTTGCTTTTCGGTTATCTTGTGTGATTCCAAGTCATTCTCCTTCTATTATGGTGTTGTGAAGTCAGCTAGCTCCCTCTCGTACCTAACCTCCCTCCTTCTCCTCCTTTTCCTCCTTTAACTTCCTTGAATTTGTAGATGTGGTACTTGTTACCTCTCACTTCTTTCGTATCTTGCCGCTTTCTCCTCATTCTCCTTTACAAAGTTCTCTCATTATATGTTTGTAGGGTCTCTCAAACAGCCACCATCTCTATCTCGTGTTTTGCTTGCTTCTCCTATCATCATCGTTATCATCCGTCTATATTATCCAAGTTTTCTCTTAATGTTGCTATGGTCTTTACAAACAGCTCTTACCTCTGCCGCGCCTTACTTCCTACTCTTCCTCCTCCTTTTATTCTTTTTCTTCATCCCATCCTCCTACTATACCTTCTACTTCTTCTGTCAGTTCTTCCACCACCTCCTTCCTTACTCGGTTCTCTCTTTTTCACTCTCGCCTTCTCTCTCCTTCGTCAATGCTATCCTATTTCTCTCACACAGTACAATCCCCATAAACAACCTCAATAACTCCTGCTTCTCGCCTTTCCCACTCAATCCGTACGACCGATACACGTTACCTCACTTCTTCACCCACACGCCCCTCCACTCTCACCTTCACGTACTCAACACCTGCTTAAAATCCCTACCTACTGCTTCACTCACTCTCTACCACGCCAATCCTGCCTGCTGCTGTGTGGGAAGGATATCAACGGGTGAGTAACTAACTTAACTAACTCAACTCCTATCTGTCACGCAAGTCAGCCACCCCCTTCCTTAGTGGGGCAATAATTTCCATCACCTTCCTCCGCCAAAGGGCAGCCGAGGAGTTAATACACGAGGCGGGTTCTCACTTGCACGCTACGCTCAAGAATTTATAAGGCATGGCAGGAGTGAGCGAGGTGACTTCCCGCCCCACCCACCTCCCTTTCAGTACCAGCAGTGTCTTCGTCTCTCTCTCTCTCTCTCTCTCTCTCTCTCTCTCTCTCTCTCTCTCTCTCTCTCTCTCTCTCTCTCGGATTAATCTGACTGTACTAGAATAACAACAATAATTATACTACTACTATTACTACTACTACTACTACTACGACTTCTACTACAGCCACTACTACTACTACTACTACTACTACTACTACTACTACTACTACTACTACTACTACTACTACTACTACTACTACAAAGAGGGAGGAAGTGTAGTCGAAAGGCAAATTAATAGTGTTCCTGCTTCCATTTGAGTCACCTGCACTTTTCTTGGGTCATTTGTCGCATTTATGTCCAATTACTATTACCAGTGAGACTAACATCACATTTAATTATAACGCACACCGTGAAAATATAATAAAATAAAATGTAAAGAAGAGAAGATCATTACACTAATTTCCAACTATTTTTCATACGACAGCAACAACACGCACACACACACACACACACGTACGTACACACACACACACACACACACACACACACACACCACATGTAAAACTTTCACATACAGGGATTGGATGATTAATTGCAGTTACGTAGAATCCTCCTCATAAGTCCAATAACTTTGTCCTCATTCTTACAGCGTTAAAAGTTTTTCTCCTTCCATCTTTTTCTCTGATCTGCCAATAATCTGTTAGCTGTCAGGTCTTGTCGGGGAGATTCTTATTAGACCACGAGACTTAATAAGGAAGACAAGGTACGGCGGTGGGAGTGAATGTCGGGCGGTTATGATTTGTGACTGTGAATTTTTCTAGTTTGATTTATGTAAGAGAGGTTCCAGCTAAGGGCAAAAAGGAGGAAAAAAATAAAACAATAACACGCTGCTTTCTAAAGACTTTGACTACCATTTGCCACATCCTTTCTGATTACTCCGAGACATCTTTTTCTTATTTTCCAGTCACCTTCAAACATTGTAATGCCTTAAAAAAATTGCAAAATCTATTCTTTTTTTTTTATCCTCGTCTCTGTTGTGAATTCTACTAAAGATCTCATACAATGCTTTTAGTGTTCAGAATTGGCGTGTTTTGCATTGAAAAGGTTAAGGAAAGGGCCAAAAGGATTACCCAAAATTGGAGAACTGTCTTGAAATATAACACAACAGTCATGAGGTGCAAAAAAAAAAAAAGAAAAGAAAGAAAGAAAGATAAACCAGAGACTAAACGTATCATAAAAAAACATTCACTAGTTTGTCACGAGCAGAGCCTGGCTGAAGTCAGTAAGGGAAGAAACAAAAGAAAACTGCTCTTCATGCTCCTTATGCTCCTGACACTGTTGCTACCTGGTTTCCGCAGTCTTCGCTCACATAATCAACAAACAAGGGAAGGAAAGGGAGGTGAGGTAGGGTCAGGGGCAGGGGTAGGGGTAGTACAAGGACATTAACGCTCCCCACACGCGTTTCACCGTCACCTTCCCCACCACTACACACGCCACTCACATAATTATATGCATTCCGTCACCCACGACAGCATTGCGTGCGTGGCTTAGATCCCAGGGAAAAAAATATATTATTCTGAAGCATAACATGGACTACTACGACTACTACTACTACTACTACTACTACTACTACTACTATTACCTGCACCTAGTTTCCGGTTTCCTTTTAAGAGGGTTTACACAATCAGTGCCTCAAGTTATGATACAATCTGATCATTTATTAACAAAAGCTGTAAGAGAAATGCAAGTATGTTTTTGTTTTAATGTTACACTGAATTTAATGTTTGACCTTTTTTATATTTATTCATTTACTCTACTGCTGCTACTACTACTATTACTACTATTCCTACTGCTACTACTACTACTACTACTACTACTAATAATAATAATAATAATAATAATAATAATAATAATAATAATAATAATAATAATAATAATAATAATAATAATAATAATAATAATAATAATAATAATAATATAATAATAATAATAATAATAATAATAATAATAATAATAATAATAATAATAATAATAATAATAATAATAATAATAACAACAACAATAACAACGCTATCACTGCATACACTAAAACTGTTCCAATAGCTCGTCATTACATACTGTTTTGAACGGACAACCATAATGGAAAATTTGTTATTGATGAAGTTAATTTTGTTTGTAATGTCTGTGTGTGTATCTATTTGGCTGGCTGGAGAGAGAGAGAGAGAGAGAGAGAGAGAGAGAGAGAGAGAGAGAGAGAGAGAGAGAGAGAGAGAGAGAGAGAGAGAGAGAGAGAGAGAGAGAGAGAGAGAGAGAGAGAGAGAGAGAGAGAGAGAGAGAGAGTATTCAATGGATAGATGAAAGAAAAGAGAAGGAAAGAAAGAAAGAAAACGAAACGAAAAAAGAAAGTAAACGAAAGAAAAGAAAAGTAAAAGAAAGAAAAGAAAGAAGTAAAAAAGGGGAAAGAAAAGCAAGAAGCGAGAACAGACAGAGAGAGAGAGAGAGAGAGAGAGAGAGAGAGAGAGAGAGAGAGAGAGAGAGAGAGAGAGAGAGAGAGAGAAACAAACACCCCTTATTAAACATGCCTGCTGGTCTGTGTTTTGGTGTTTTGTACAAAGAAAAAATTCGAGGCTTCCCATTTTTACATGCATGATTTATCTCTTGGCTTCTATTACACGTGGGATTTTGTACCTGATGTTTTCTTTCTTTCTTTTATCTCTGGGTTTTCATTTGCGTGTTATTTTTTCAGCTGAGCGGCGTAGGGAGAGAGGGTGAGAGTAAGGGAGGGAGGGAGCAAGAGAGGGAAAAGTGTGTCACGAGGGGGTATTTCTGAGGTTTTCCTGTCTCCATGTCGTTCTCAACCATTCACTCTGGAAATATTTGTTTATGAATGGTCTATAATTTTTTCTTTTACTCTAGTTTTACCGTTTCTTAAATTAAATGAGTTTCTTGCTTTTTTATCTTTCTATTTTCTGGAGAGGCTTAGAATATAAAAGCGAGATTAAAAAATGAGTTCTTCTCTATACGACCCTGCCAAAACATAATTAAAGGAAGAGATTTCCAAAACTTTGCCCATTCTGAAGTTGTCTTGACGCAGTTTACGACAGTTCAGGTCATAGGAACGAGGAGAAGCAGAAGCAAGTATAGAGAATTCAAGAGTTCACCAGTAAAAAGAGACGAGAGAGTGAAGACAACTGGTTTAACTCTTGCATGCACGTTACTCGACAGCTCACTATTACTTCACCATTACTTCACTATCACTGCAGGTACTCATTGTGTAGTCCCCGTGACCAAACCTAAGCTCACCTGACAACACCCAACACACGAAGGCACCACACCACGACCATCATAGGCAGTACGTGTTACCACCCTACTAACTTTACTATCCCGTGATGTACCACTATCATTTAGCCACCACCACCACCACCACTACCATCAGCACACCACACTATCCCACCGCCACCTCCCACCTCATTAGCTTCCTCCTCCAGCTTAACTACAAGAGTGCACTACCGCCTCCACACACAGTTTCAAATCACGTCACCGCTCCACCACACCACCACTAATGCAACAGTCTTACTACACCACTGCACCACCACACAACGTACCATAACAATGCACACCTACATCACGTACCACTTTCCTGCACCATTACACGTACCATCTCACTACACCACTGTACCACTGCACCATGCACCATCCCCACCGCACCACTGCAGAACGTACACCACACTGGGACGCTAACAGAACGAAGAACGGCCCTGTATATAAAGAAATAAGCATCTTTGACACCACAGCACCATTTAATAAAAAAAAAAAATTGAAGTGTTGATTTAAAAGTAAGGAGAAAAACAAGGAACAAAAACACAGAAACTAAATTCCAATTCCCACGTTGCGAAACAGACTTGGAATATTTAATAGAGTGCAGAGGTTAGTGTTGCGGATTCATTCTCTCTCTCTCTCTCTCTCTCTCTCTCTCTCTCTCTCTCTCTCTCTCTCTCTCTCTGGTTCTTATTACTTTCTTTTATTGCTTCTCTTCGTTCAAATATGGAAGTCTTTAGCTTTTTGCTTCCCTAATCCCAACACGCAAAAGTGCGCGTAAATGTGCCACACGTGGCAACCTATTCCATTTCCGTGTGTGTGTGTGTGTGTGTGTGTGTGTGTGTGTGTGTGTGTGTGTGTGTGTGTGTGTGTGTGTGTGTGTATAATTCACCCAACCAGCCTTTCCCATTACGGAGCGAGATCAGACCTCATAGACCGATCTTCGGGTAGGACTGAGATCACAACACACTGTGTGTGTGTGTGTGTGTGTGTGTGTGTGTGTGTGTGTGTGTGTGTAATTCACCCAACCAGCCTTTCCCATTACGGAGCGAGCTCAGACCTCATAGACCGATCTTCGGGTAGGACTGAGACCACAACACACTGTGTGTGTGTGTGTGTGTGTGTGTGTGTGTGTGTGTGTGTGTGTGTGTGTGTGTGTGTGTGTGTGTGTGTGTGTGTATTTGTGCGTCTCCAGAAGTACTTCCAGCATCGTATAAAATTTCAGCTCCAGTCCACACGGCTGTCCTTGCTCACTGCAATATTCACGACCACCAGGGAGAGAGAGAGAGAGAGAGAGAGAGAGAGAGAGAGAGAGAGAGAGAGAGAGAGAGAGAGAGAGAGAGAGAGAGAGAGAGAGAGAGAGAGAGAGAGAGATTTCTGTAGCGTTTCACTTTTGAACGGATCACTTCGTCGCGTCTCTGCGCCTTGTTTTCTGCATATTACAGCGGCCGTTGTTTAGGTATTGAACGCGCGGAGGTTCATAGGCAAGACACTTTATGGATTTGCCTTACAAAACTCCGGATCTCTTCAATTGTAATATTTCACCCACGTAGGTAGACACATCAGATCCAGGTGGTGATTTTTGCTGTTTAGACATTGGTTACTGAATCGGTGAACACTCTTACCATGTTTCTTTAGGTTCTAGGACTGACTCTTGACAGGATATCAGCTAGACTTTCGAAAATCTTGCCTTCGTTGCTTTGTCCTGTGAAAGGCTTGAAATTCTCATATCTCCTGCTTTTATTTTCTTTCTCTTTCTCAACCAGGAACCACTGTGATGTGTCCAGTACCTTTCACGTCCCGGCATGATTTAAGAGACATGGTTAACTAAAATAAACCTCTTAGTCTCTTCCTCAGTGTCATATTTCAAGTGGAAGTCAAAATGTCATCATTCTTCAGTATTGTCTTGCCTTCGGTTCGTCTTCCCTCGTGACCAGGGTTGGAGGAAACCATGGGAAAAATTCAGCGTTTCGGGAGTTTTATTGGGAGTGATAACCAATGTGCTACCATGCGTATGTAATGTATGTATGTATGTATGTATGTATGTATGTATGAAAGTATGTAAGTATGAATGAATGAAGGAGGTACAAAGAGCATAGGAAGTTAGGAGAAGGGAGAGGAAGAAGACGATCGTATGGTTCACAAAGACAGATCTAGCCAAGGACAGCTGCCATGAAAAAAAAAAAAAGGTAGGAAAGCTGCTTCATCAATCAGGGAGCTATATGTACATATATACTAGACCTTACTGATCTTTATATGTAAAATATTAAACACATACATACACACACACACACACACACACACACACACACACACACACACACACACACAAGGCATTTTTGTGCGGGATGAATCGTTTAGTGTTGTCGGTTTTTTTTTTTTTTTTTTTTTCTACTGCCATCCCTGCTGGTGACTAAATATGAGACTTGGCCACTAAAACTTTCCGACCTCTTTCTCATTCATATGTCTCCCCGACTTTTCCTCACAGCATAACGAAGTGAAATCCACCAAATTACTTTAGAATTTCATTTTCTCCAGCAATGCTTTGTCTCAAGTACTTTTCCCACATAATCAAACATAAACGACTTGAGTAAGAAAAAAAATGTTCAGCCATCTTATATTTTCATTTCTATAGTATTTCAATTCACAGCCAAACAAAATAGAATCATATGACCTAGAATTCTATCTCTTTTTCACTACAGTCATGTCTTCAATAATTCTTAAAGCTAAATATAAAAAGCAGACAGACAGTTGATAATTTCAAAGCCACGGTCACATCAGAATTTTAACCTTTTGGAGGTTTATCAAGAATTCAGTGCATCATCACTACTGCTCCATGTTTTCGATACACCTTTCTGAATCAATTATAAACACAAATAAAGGATTCACGAACTTTTAAGTTTATGCACCCTAGTCAATGAGTCAACAGATAATGAAGAGATATATATATATATATATATATATATATATATATATATATATATATATATATATATATATATATATATATATATATATATATATATATATATATATATATATATATATATATATATATATATATATATATATATATATATATATATATATATATAAAGAGTATTTGACATATATACGTTTTTCATAAATAGTGATTACATTCACGTACAGATTCATGTATAATAGTTCACACCACCTATGTAGCATTTTCTCAAATACATATATTTCATGCCTCATTTTCTTGTAGTTGTATATTGTACGTATATAATGAATGCATTTCCTTCATACTACACTTCATAAAACCACACTTCCCTTTTACATGGATTTGATACATCATATTCCATATAATGTTGTCTTAATTTCACACCATGTATCACATTTACTTTTACAGAGATATTTCATGAAGCATACTTGGTTTAATAACACATTCCAGTAAAAGAATAAAGATTGCTGAGCACGATTGCGTCACTCCACCAGCCTTGCAACGATGAAGTGAGATGATAACTGAGTGACCTGCCCGCGCACACTCAGGAAAGATCAGACTGTGTGGTGACTCCCTTCGTATTGAAACATTAACGTCGAGATGACACTGTACTTCCATGGGAAAACTAAATATATACCTACTAATGAATCAAGAACAAGTGAGGCCAAGAAGTGAAGAAGCAGCACGCCTTATTAATTGTGTGTTTTGTATCCTCCCCCTTGATTATCTAAGTTCTCTCTCTCTCTCTCTCTCTCTCTCTCTCTCTCTCTCTCTCTCTCTCTCTCTCTCTCTCTCTCTCTCTCTCTCTCTCTCTCTCTCTCTCTCTCTCTCTCTGTACACCCTAAGGAGTTTACCCGCTCTAAAACTTCGGGCAATTTCAAGGGTGTGGAGCAATCTTCTACACGTCGTTTAAATGTGAAAACGATGACTGGAGAGAGAGAGAGAGAGAGAGAGAGAGAGAGAGAGAGAGAGAGAGAGAGAGAGAGAGAGAGAGAGAGAGAGAGAGAGAGAGAGAGAGAGAGAGAGATAACACAAGCGAGGACAGCGACAAAGACAATGAGACTAAGAATAAAAAGAGAGAGAAGAAAAAAAAGGCTTGACAGGAACAAGAAAGAGGATGGAAAAACGCACAACTAAGAAGGCACACGTGTAGGTAGCTCTTTCATTTCTTGGTCCCACTTAATCTTTGCTGATGAACTGTACAGACACAAAGCTTGGAGGGAGTTTTCTGTTCTGTCTCATTGAATACTGCTCGGTTTTTCATTTGTAAGGTGAAGCTTTTTACAGGTGAGACAAAGAGGATTCTGCGTATCACAGGAAGGAAATAGCAGCGGTATTTGCTTGTCATTAGTAATCCCTTTGTGTGTGATTAACGTGGTATTAACGGTGTGACTATTTATATCAGTAGATTTATTTAAATGTTGGTAGTAAAAAATATATATTGGTGATTTTTATATTTCCATGTCACGTAACTAGAATACCATTAAAATCTGACTAGGCGACTTCAATGAAATGTTAGTGAGATGTGGAATTAAATATCAGTCATCTAGATTTAAGATTTGTAGCAAAATATTCAAAAAGATTAAACAAACATATACTGAAACACGATACCTTCAACACACACACACACACACACACACACACACACACACACACACACACACACACACACACTAACATAAAGACCCAAAACTCACCCAACAAATTCCAAAAAAGAGACTCAAAAACCTGAGTTACGGAAAACAAATAAAGATCGGAAAAAAGTCAACAGTGATAAGAAGAAAAAGAGAAAACACACAAACACACACACACACACACACACACACACACACACACACACACACACACACACACACACACACACACACACACACTAATAAGGTCCTCGAAGCGCCAGACAAGGGTGAGTCACGTTCTCCTGTGTGTTCTGCAGTTGAGTGTCTAATTTTCAGGGCGGCCGCTGCTTTATGGACGCGACAGGAGGGTGACGGAAGCAGGGAGGAGTGGAAATGTCATCTGTTTCCTTTTTCACTCACTCTCTCTCTCTCTCTCTCTCTCTCTCTCTCTCTCTCTCTCTGGTCATATTAATGTAGTTATTGAATTGCATGAGTTTTTTTTCCCTTTTCTTACACATTAATGATTGAAGAGAATGATGGTTTTATTATGTTTTTATTCATTTTCTTTATCCTTAGTAATAGTGGTGGTGGTGGTGGTGGTGGTGGTGGTGGTAGTCGTGGTGTCCTGTCTCTCTTCAGGTTGATAAATTACCTTTGTTTTGTGGGACGTAAGGTAAGAAGAGGTCTGCTGATGATGTTGTTATTACTTTTCTAGCAGATGTCATCATTATTACTGTTGGCATTGGTGGTGGTGGTGGTGGTGGTGGTGGTGGTGGTGGTGGTGGTGGTGGTGGTGGTTCTTTTTTCCCCTTGACGTAATGTTAGTATTTCTTTTCTTTCTTTTCTTTTTCATTCTTCCTTTCTTGTTCTTGTTGTTGATGTTGCTGATGCTGTTGTTGTGGTTAATGGTAGCAATGGTGATGGTGCTGTTATTGCTATTTCCTTTGTTTCTTCTTTTTTCTTCTTCTTCTTCTTCTTCTTCTTCTTCTTCTTCTTCTTCTTAATGAATTCTTCCTCTTCTTATCCCTGTACTCATACTGCTACCATTACAATCATCCTCATTATCCTCCTTTCTCCTTCTCTTTGTGATCTCCTTCTTACATTTTCTCTTCTTCCTCTTCCTCCTCCTCCTCTTGTTCTTATTTCTGTTCTTTTTATTCATCATGTCTTTTATATTCCTTGCTACATTACACCTTTTTTTTTCATCTTGACAACGGAAGGTAACACACTCTCACTCACACACACACACACACACACACACACACACACACACACACACACACACACACACACACACACGGTGATAAACTACCTGGCATTATCTTCTAAACCACCACAGTTTCCCCAAGCAATACATTCTATTTTTCCTCATCTTCCTTGTATCACCCTTCCTTTCGTCCTACATATCTCCTTCCCCCTTCCCTTTTCCCCCTTTATCACTCTCTCTCCCTCCATAGTTTCCTCCGTTCATTTCCTTGTCTCTTTCTGTTGGCTCCCTGTTAACTCCTATCCTCCGTCCGTGTTCTTCCTGTCTATACGTGTCTAGCCTCTACAGACTCTCAGTTCATGACTCTCTGTACCTTCCAATACGCGTGCCTTCCTTTCGACACTCCCCCCCCCATCCTCCTTCCCCACACTGCACTGCCCCAATCAAATGCTCCTGCCTACCCACCTGCCTACCTGCCCATCCCTCCCTCCCTTTATTGATTGGAGGTAAAGTTCTCCAATTAGCATACACACCTGCCCGCACACCTCCACGACAGCCAATCACAGGTGCCTGCTCGTTTCTCCTCTCCTTCTCTCGCTCACCTGGACTTTTTCTTTCTCTTTCTCTCCCTCTCTCTCTCTTCGCTCCCGCTTCGTTCCCGATAACAGAAAATTGGCACTCATTAAATACCGATAATTGCTCAAGTATTTAATGGTGTTTTGTGCCCCAAATTAAGAGGGATGAATTTTGGAAAGTGTATAATGAATGTAATGATGATGCGTTGATGCGTGCGTGGGTGGAGGAGAGAATGAGAGAGAGAGAGAGAGAGAGAGAGAGAGAGAGAGAGAGAGAGAGAGAGAGAGAGAGAGAGAGAGAGAGAGAGAGTAATTAATTAACTTCCACATATCTCTCTCTCTCTCTCTCTCTCTCTCTCTCTCTCTCTCTCTCTCTCTCTCTCTCTCTCTCTCGACACGGGAACACAAAGATCGGCTTGCCACCTGATCTGTCACACTTAAGAGATACCAATTACGAGATTCCAGACTTTTTTTTATTGTTTCCGCGAGTATAAAGGTTTGAAGAGCTTTTTCTTATCCGTAATCGTTTTAACGGTGGTGGTGGTGGTGGTGGTGGTGGTGGTGAAAATGCACCACTGTAGCTTAATTCACTTAAATCTCTCTCTCTCTCTCTCTCTCTCTCTCTCTCTCTCTCTCTCTCTCTCTCTCTCTCTCTCTCTCTCTCTCTCATCTCTCTCTCTCATTGCTCCCAAACAAGATAGCTATTTCCTTCCTGCCCACCGCCAATTTTCCCACCGACTTCCTTCCCCCAAAGCGTGGTGGCTGCATATAATTCTTTGAGGGGCATGAGTGGAGGCCTGGGCGAGGAGTGTGAAGTTCAGTGGGGCGAGGTGACGAGAGGGTGTGATAGAAGTGCAACGAGGCAAGACTGCAGGGGAGGGAGTGGCAAGAAAGACTGGAAAGGTATTGGAGTAGAGGCTTGGAATGGAGTGGGAGGGTTTTGAAGTGGTAGGTGTGAAGGAGTGGTAGCTTGAAGGGCTGTAGTGGTGAGGAGCTGGGGTAGGGGGGTTGGTGTGTGATGTAAGGCTTGGGATGGAGATACATGAGGGAGTGTTGGCTGAAGGAGTATAGAGATTTAATTAGTATCGGTGTGTGTGTGTGTGTGTGTGTGTGTGTGTGTGTGTGTGTGTGTGTGTGTGTGTGTGTGTGTGTGTGTGTGTGTGTGTGTGTGTGTGTGTGGATCTTGTTATCTTTCCTCATCTTCATTACTATTACTATCACCATTATCATTACCACAACATTTACCATTTAACACCACCGACAGCCATATTTGTCGCCATCACTATCACCATCACTGAAGTTCTATCGCCATCATTGTCACCATCACCTATCACCATCGCCATCATTGTCACTATCACCATTACTGTCACCACAACCTATTAACATAAATATAACTTAAACTAATCCTAACCTCACCTGATACACGGTCACCATCACTGCCATCACTACCGTCACCATCACTCACCATCACTGTCACCATCCGCAGCAACCTAACGTAACCCAACCTAACCTAACGTAACCAAAATTTAGGCCTTACATTTTACTACAATTTTTTTTTCTACTTAATGCAGCACTTTCACCCCCCACCCTTGTCTAGCTATAGTTAGGCCTATTCTTAAGTTGTTTAGGCCTAAAGGCTTTTTGTAGTTTTCCTTGTGTTCCAGTTTCATTCATATTTCATCGTCGCTGGTTTGTACGAGTAAGTTTCCCGTCCCTTTCAACCTTCATCTCTTTCTTATCGTAACCATAACCTAGGCTCGTGTTTTTTTTTTTTTTTTTTTTATCTTTAACGTCTTGTTCTTTCATTTGGATTAGTCGTGTTCTCTTGGGTGTTTTGTCTTATTGATAGCGACAATATTCTTTTCAAACTATCAATGGAATCTTGTAAACATTTTTGAAAGATACATTCACAAGAGTATGATCTATTAGGTGTTTTGTCTCAATCCTTACCACACGAACACCAGAATCATTAAAACACTCTTGAAAAATACACATCACAAGGCCTTGTTTTGTCTCACTGGTAATGCCAAATTTTTGCCACATGACCACTGGAATCATTAAAACGGTCTTAACCTCTTCAGTACTGGGACACATTTTTACCTTGATTTTTGGGTATAATTAGCGTCTATGAAGGACAGAAGATTAATGGCCACAGTCTTCACTATTTTAATCCCCACATAAGTTTCTGAAGCTGTATAAAATCGCTAAATAGTAACCAGAATGAATATGGAAACGCGTCCTAGAACTGAAGGGGTTAATTAAAAAAGATACACACACATTTCACAAGATTGTCTTCTAAAGAGAGTTTTGTGTCACTGGTATCGCAAGATGCATGCTATCTGACCACTGGTATCATGAAAACCGTCTTAAAGAACATACATCTTACAAAAGCATGTTCTCATATGTGTTTTTTGTCTCCCTAGTAACGTAAAATTCCTATCAAACTCACACTAGAATCACGAAAACACCCTTTAGAAAAAAATACATGGCACAGGAGCAGGCCAAAAATAGTTCACATAAGCAATTAAACGTTTTAGAACACAGCCCCCTACCGACCCACATCCACAGCCGGAGGCGCCTCTCAGGTGGACGCCCGCCATTCCTGCCCCTTTGGCTATAATTAGTCAAACAATTCTCACGTAGACGATTCCAGTATTGCAAATGATTAATTAATTAAAATCATTAATTATTTACCGCACGGCTCAGTTGATTTAATATAGTCATTATAATCAATTCGATATCGCAATTGCAATACGATAACAGTTTGTTGCCATTAGGAGGATTAACATGTTTAATTAACCTTACCATTTTCCTTCATGTTTGTTTACTGCCTTACGTATGTGTTCGTGTTCACTATGAATAGCCGGCAGGTATACAAGGCACTCGAGCTTAGGACAGCCGACTGGAAGGGAGCGCCTCGCCTGCACGATAAGACATCTAGTATTTGCGTGTCATCAGCAACCTCCAGGGCTTCACTCCAAGACAGTAAAGAAGATAGAAAGACAAGTTTTGTTAACGTGGCTTGTGACTTAGAACAAAGAAATAACAGACACAGATGGTGGAGATATCAGGAATCCTTTCATCCTCCATTCTTGTTACATCAAACA